>NW_027646380.1:0-548226 GCF_951394435.1 Stenella coeruleoalba
ACGTACACTACCCCTAAAGCATTCTCGTACCCTCCCCTGGACCCTAAACCGTCCTCGTCCCCTAACCCTAACCCTAGCCCGAACCCTAACTCTAACCCTTCCCCGAAGCCTGACCCTCACCCATCCCCTAATCCTAACACGTACGCTAACACTAACCCACGCCCTCACACGTACACTCCCCCTAAAGCGTTGCCGTACCCTCCCCTGCACCCTAAACTGTCCCCGTCCCCTAACCCTAACACTAGCCCCAACCCTAACCATAACCCTTCCCCGAAGCCTGACCCTCACCCGTCCCCTAATCCTAACCCGTACGCTAACCCTAACCCGCGCCCTCACACGTACGCTCCCCCTAAAGCGTTGCCGTACCCTCCCCTGGACCCTAAACCATCCCCGTCCCCTAACCCTAACCCTAGCCCGAAGCCTAAACTTAACCCTACCCCGAAGCCTGACCCTCACCCGTCCCCTAATCCTAACCCGTACGCTAACACTAACCCGCGCCCTAACAGGTACGCTCCTTCTAAAGTGTTGCCGTACCCTCCCCTGGACCCTAAACTGTCCCCATCCCCTAAACCTAACCCTAGTCCGAACCCTAACCCTAACCCTTCCCCGAAGCCTGACCCTCACCCGTCCCCTAATCCTAACCCGTACGCTAACACTAACCCGCGCCCTCACACGTACGCTCCCCTTAAAGCGTTGCCGTACCCTCCCCTGGACCCTAAACCGTCCCCGTCCCTAACCCTATCCCTAGCCCGAACCCTAACCCTAACCCTTCCCCGAAGCCTGACCCTACCCGTCCCCTAATCCTAACGCGTACGCTAACACTAACCCACGCACTCACACGTACGCTCCCCCTAAAGCGTTGCCGGACACTCCACTCGACCCTAAACCGTCCCCGTCCCCTAACCCTAACCCTAGCCCGAACCCTAACCCTAACCCTTCACCGAAGCCTGACCCTCACCCGTCCCCTAATCCTAACCCGTACACTAACACTAACCCGCGCCCTCACACGTACGCTCCCCCTAAAGCGTTGTCGTACCCTCACCTGGACCCTAAACCGTCCCCGTCCCCTAACCCTAACCCTAGCCCGAACCCTAACCCTAACACTTCCCCGAAGCCTGACCCTCACCCGTCCCCTAATCCTAACCCGTACACTAACACTAACCCACGCCCTCACACGTACGCTCTCCCTAAAGTGTTGTCGTATCCTCACCTAGACCCTAAACCGTCCCCGTCCCCTAACCCTAACCCTAGCACGAACCCTAACCCTAAACCTTCCCCGAAGCCTGACACTCACCCGTCCCGTAATCCTAACCCGTACGCTAACACTAACCCGCGCCCTCACACGTACTCTCCACTTAAGTGTTGCCGTACCCTCCCCTGGACCCTAAACAGTCCCCGTCCCCGAACCCTAACCCTAGCCCGAACCCTACCCCTAACCCTTCCCCGAAGCCTGACCCTCACCCGTCCCCTAATCCTAACCCGTACGCTAACACTAACCAGCGCCCTCACACGAACGCTCCCCCTAAAGCATTGCCGTACCCTCCCCTGGTCCCTAAACCGTCCCCGACCCCTAACCCTAACCCTAGCCCGAACCCTAACCCTAACCCTTTCCCGAAGCCTGACCCTCACCCGTCCCCTAATCCTAACCCGTACGCTAACACTAACCCGCGCCCTCACACGTACGCTCCCCCTAAAGCGTTGTCGTACCCTCCCCTGGACCCCAAACCGTCCCCGTCCCCTAACCGTAACCATACCCCGAACCCTAACCCTAACCCTTCCCCGAAGCCTGACCCTCACCCGTCCCCTAATCCTAACCCGTACGCTAACACTAACCCACGCCCTCACACGTACGCTCCCCCTAAAGCGTTGCCGTACCCTCCCCTGCACCCTAAACTGTCCCCGTCCCCTAACCCTAACCCTAGCCCGAACCCTAACCATAACCCTTCCCCGAAGCCTGACCCTCACCCGTCCCCTAATCCTAACCTGTACGCTAACACTAACCCGCGCCCTCACACGTACGCTCCCCCGAAAACGTTGCCGTACCCTCCACTGAAGCCTAAACCGTCCCCGATCCCTAACCCTAACCCTAGCCCGAACCCTAAACCTAACCCTTCCCCGAAGCCTGACCCTCACCCGTCCCCTAATCCTAACCCGTACGCTAACACTAACCCGCGCCCTCATACGTACGCTCCACCTAAAGCGTTGCAGTACCCTCCTCTGGACCCTAAACCGTCCCCGTCCCCTAAACCTAACCGTAGCCCGAACCCTAACCCAGCCCTTCCCCGAAGCCTGACCCTCACCCGTCCCCTAATCCTAACCCGTACGATAACAGTAACCCGCCATCCCCACACGTACGCTCCCCCCTAAAGCGTTGCCGTACACTCCCCTGGACCCTAAACCGTCCCCGTCCCCTAACCCTAACCCTAGCCCGAACCCTAACCCTAACCCTTCCCCGACGCGTGACCCTCACCCGTCCCCTAATCCTAACCCGTACGCTAACACTAACACGCGCCCTCAAACGTACGCTCCCCCTAAAGCGTTGCCGAACCCTCCCCTGGACTCTAAACCGTCCCCGTCCCCAACCCTAATCCTAGCCCGAACCCTAAACCTAACTCTTCCCCGAAGCCTGACCCTCACCCGTCCCCTAATCCTAACCCGTACGCTAACACTAACCCGCACCCTCACACGTACGCTCCCCCTAAAGCGTTGTCGTACCCTCCCCTGGACCCTAAAGCGTCCCCGTCCCCTAACCCTAACCCTAGCTCGAACCCTAACCCTAACACTTTCCAGAAGCCTGACCCTCACCCGTCCCCTAATCCTAAACCGTACGCTAACACTAACCCGCGCCCTCACACGTACGCTCCCCCTAAAGCGTTGTCATACCCTCCCCTGGACCCTAAGCCGTCCCCGTCCCCTAACCCTAACCCTAGCCCGAACCCTAACCCTAAACCTTCCCCGAAGCCTGACCCTCACCCGTCCCCTAATCCTAACCCGTACGCTAACACTAACCCGCCCTCTCCCACGTAGGCTCCCCCTAAAGCGTTGTCGTACCCTCCCCTGGACCCTAAACCGTCCCCATCCCCTAACCCTAACCCTAGCCCGAACCTTAACCCTAACACTTCCCCGAAGCCTGACACTCACCCGTCCCCTAATCCTAACCCGTACTCTAACACTAACCCACGCCCTCACACGTACACTCCCCCTAAAGCATTCTCGTACCCTCCCCTGGACCCTAAACCGTCCTCGTCCCCTAACCCTAACCCTAGCCCGAACCCTAACCCTAACCCTTCCCCGAAGCCTGACCCTCACCCATCCCCTAATCCTAACACGTACGCTAACACTATCCCGCGCCCTCACACATACACTCCCCCTATAGCGTTGCCGTACCCTCCCCTGCACCCTAAACTGTCCCCGTCCCCTAACCCTAACCCTAGCCCGAACCCTAACCATAACCCTTCCCCGAAGCCTGACCCTCACCCGTCCCCTAATTCTAACCCGTACGCTAACCCTAACCCGCGCCCTCACACGTACGCTCCCCCTAAAGCGTTGCCGTACCCTCCCCTGGACCCTAAACCATCCCCGTCCCCTAACCCTAACCCTAGCCCGAACCCTAACCTTAACCCTACCCCGAAGCCTGACCCTCACCCGTCCCCTAATCCTAAACCGTACGCTAACACTAACCCGCGCCCTAACAGGTACGCTCCCCCTAAAGTGTTGCCGTACCCTCCCCTGGACCCTAAACTGTCCCCATCCCCTAACCCTAACCCTAGTCCGAACCCTAACCCTAACCCTTCCCCGAAGCCTGACCCTCACCCGTCCCCTAATCCTAACCCGTACGCTAACACTAACCCACGCCCTCACACGTACGCTCCCCTTAAAGCGTTGCCGTACCCTCCCCTGGACCCTAAACCGTCCCCGTCCCTAACCCTATCCCTAGCCCGAACCCTAACCCTAACCCTTCCCCGAAGCATGACCCTACCCTTCCCCTAATCCTAACGCGTACGCTAACACTAACCCACGCACTCACACGTACGCTCCCCCTAAAGCGTTGCCGGACACTCCACTCGACCCTAAACCGTCCCCGTCCCCTAACCCTAACCCTAGCCCGAACCCTAACGCTAACCCTTCACCGAAGCCTGACCCTCACCCGTCCCCTAATCCTAACCCGTACACTAACACTAACCCGCGCCCTCACACGTACGCTCCCTCTAAAGCGTTGTCGTACCCTCACCTAGACCCTAAACCGTCCCCGTCCCCTAACCCTAACCCTAGCACGAACCCTAACCCTAAACCTTCCCCGAAGCCTGACACTCACCCGTCCCGTAATCCTAACCCGTACGCTAACACTAACCCACGCCCTCACACGTACGCTCCCCCTAAAGCATTTCCGTACCTTCCCCTGGACTCTAAACCGTCCCCGTCCCCTAACCCTAACCCTAGCCCGAACCCTAACCCTAACCCTTCCCCGAAGCCTGACCCTCACCCGTCCCCTAATCCTAAACCGTACGCTAAAACTAACCCGCGCCCTCACACGTACGCTCCCCCTAAAGCGTTGTCGTACCCTCCCCTGGACCCTAAACCGTCCCCGTCCCCTAACCCTAACCCTAGCCCGAACCCTACCCCTAACCCTTCCCCGAAGCCTGACCCTCACCCGTCCCCTAATCCTAACACGTACGCTAACACTAACCAGCGCCCTCACACGAACGCTCCCCCTAAAGCATTGCCGTACCCTCCACTGGTCCCTAAACCGTCCCCGACCCCTAACCCTAACCCTAGCCCGAACCCTAACCCTAACCCTTCCCCGAAGCCTGACCCTCACCCGTCCCCTAATCCTAACCCGTACGCTAACACTACCCGCGCCCTCACACGTACGCTCCCCCTAAAGCGTTGCCGTACCCTCCCCTGGACCCTAAACCGTCCCCGTCCCCTAACCCTAACCCTAGCCCGAACCTTAACCCTAACCCTTCCCCGAAGCCTGACCCTCACCCGTCCCATATTCCTAAACCGTACGCTACCACTAACCCGCGCCCTCACACGTACGTTCCCCCTAAAGCGTTGTCGTACCCTCCCCTGGACCCTAAACCGTCCCCGTCCCCAACACTAACCCTAGCCCGAACACTAACCCTAACCCTTCCCCGAAGCCTCACCCTCACCCGTCCCCTAATCCTAACCCGTATGCTAACACTAACCAGCGCCCTCACATGTACGCTCCACCTAAAGCGTTGCCGTACCCTCCCATGGACCCTAACCCGTCCACGTCCCCTAACCCTAACCCTAGCCCGAACCCTAACGCTTCCCCGAAGCCTGACCCTCACCCGTCCCCTAATCCTAACCCGTACGATAACACTAACCCGTGCCCTCACACGTAAGCTCCCCCCTAAAGCGTTGCCGTACACTCCCCTGGACCCTAAACCGTCCCCGTCCCCTAACCCTAACCCTAGCCCGAACCCTAAACCTAACACTTCCCCGAAGCCTGACCCTCACCCGTCCCCTAATACTAACCCGTACGCTAACACTAACCCGCGCCCTCACACGTACGCTCCCCCTAAAGCATTGCCGTACCCTCCCCTGGACTCTAAACCGTCCCCGTCCCCATCCCTAACCCTAGCCCCAACGCAAATCCTAAACCTTCTGCGAAGCCTGACCCTCACCCGTCCCATAATCCTAACCGGTATGCTAACACTAACCCACGCCGTCACACGTACGCTTCCCCTAAAGCGTTGCCGTACCCTCCCCTGGACCCTAAACCGTCCCCGTCCCCTAACCCTAAACCTAGCCCGAACCCTAACCCTAATGCTTCCCCGAAGCCTGACCCTCACCCGTCCCCTAATCCTAACCCATACGCTAACACTATTCCTCGCCCTCACACGTACGCTCCCCTTAAAGCGTTGCTGTACCCTCCCCTGGACCCTAAACCGTCCCCGTCCCCTAACCCTAACCCTAGCCCGAACCCTAACCCTAACCCTTCCCCGAATCCTGACCCTCACCCGTCCCCTACAGCTAAACCGTACGCTAACACTAACACGCGCCCTCACACGTACGCTCACCCTAAAGAGTTGTCGTACCCTCCCCTGGACCCTAAACAGTCCCCGTCCCCAACCCTAACCCTAGCCCGAACCCTAACCCTAACCCTTCCCCGAAGGCTGACCCTCACCCGTCCCCTAATCCTAACCCGTACGCTAACACTAACCCACGCCCTCACACGTACGCTCTCCCTAAAGCGTTGTCGTACCCTTCCCTGGACCCTAAACCGTCCCCGTCCCCAACCCTAACCCTAGCCCGAACCCTAACCCTAACTCTTCCCCGAAGCCTGACCCTCACCCGTCCCATAATCCTAACCCGTACGCTAACAATAACCCGTGCCGTCACACGTACGCTTTCCCTAAGGCGTTGCCGTACCCTCCCCTGGACCCTAAACCGTCCCCGTCCCCTAACCCTAACCCAAGCCCGAACCCTAAACCTAAACCTTCCCCGAAGCCTGACCTGCACCCGTCCCCTAATCCTAACCTGTACGCTAACACTAAGCCGCGCCCTCACACGTACGCACCCCCTAAAGCGTTGCCGTACCCTCCCCTGGACCCTAAACCGTCCCCGACCCCTAACCCGAACCCTAGCCCGATACCTAACCCTAACCCTTCCCCGAATCCTGACCCTCACCCGTCCCCTAATCCTAACCCGTACGCTAACACTAACCCGCGCCCTCACACGTACGGTCCACCTAAAGCGTTGCCGTACCCTCCCCTGGACTCTAAATCGTCCCCGTCTCATATCCCTAACCCTAGCCCGAACCCAAATCCTAAATCTTCCCCGAAGCCTGACCCTCACCCGTCCCCTAATCCTAACCCGTACGCTAACACTAACCCGCGCCCTCAAACGTACGCTCCCCCTAAAGCGTTGCCGTACCCTCCCCTGGACCCTAAACCTTCCCCGTCCCCTAACCCTAACCCTAGCCCGAACCCTAACCCTAACCCTTCCCCGAAGCCTGACCCTCACCCGTCCCCTAATCCTAACCCGTACGCTAACATTAACCCGCGCCCTCACACGTACTCTCCCCCTAAAGCGTTGCCGTACCCTCCCCTGGACCCTAAACCGTCCCCGTCCCCTAACCCTAACGCTATCCCGAACCCTAACCCTAAGCCTTCCCCGAAGCCTGACTCTCACCTGTCCCCTAATCATAACCCGTACCCTAACAGTAACCCGTGCACTCACACCTATGCTCCACCTAAAGCGTTGCCGTACCCTCCCCTGGACCCTAAACCGTCCCCGTCCCCTAACCCTAACCCTAGCCCTTACCCTAACCCTAACCCTTCTCCGAAGCCTCACCCTCACCCGTCCCCTAATCCTAACCCGTACGCTAACACTAACCCTCGCCCTCACACGTACACTCCCCCTAAAGCTTTGCCGTACCCTCCACTGGACCCTAAACCGTCCCCATTCCCTAACCCAAACCCTAGCCCGAAACCTAACCGTAACCCTTCCCTGAAGCGTGACCCTCACCCGGCCACTAATCCTACCCCGTACGCTAACACTAACCCGCACCCTCACACGTACGCTCCCCCTAAAGCGTTGCCGTACCCTCCCCTGGACCCTAAACTGTCCCCGTCCCCTAACCCAAACCCTAGCCCGAACCCTAACCCTAAACCTTCCCCGAAGCCTGACCCTCACCCGTCCCCTAATCCTAACCCGTACGCTAACACTAACCCGCGCCGTCACACGTACGCTTTCCCTAAGGCGTTGCCGTACCCTCCCCTGGACCCTAAACTGTCCCCGTCCCCTAACCCTAAACCTAGCCCGAACCCTAACCCTAACCCTTCCCCGAAGCCTGACCCTCACCCGTCCCCTAATCCTAACCCGTACGCTAACACTAACCCGCGCCCTCACATGTACGGTCCCCCTAAAGCGTTGCCGTACCCTCCCCTGGACCCTAAACCGTCCCCGTCCCCTAACCCTAACCCTAGCCCGAACCCTAACCCTAACCCTTCCTCGAAGCCTGACCCTCACCCGTCCCCTAATCCTAACCCGTACGCTAAAACTAACCCGCGCCCTCACACGTACGCTCCCCCTAAAGCGTTGCCGTACCCTCCCCTGGACCCTAAACCGTCCCCGTCCCCTAACCCTAACCCTATCCTGAACCCTAACCCTAACCCTTCCCCGAAGCCTGACCCACACCCGTCCCCTAATCCTAACCCGTACGCTAACACTAAACCGCGCCCTCACACGTACGCTCCCCCTAAAGCGTTGCCGTACCCTCCCCTGGACTCTAAACCGTCCCCGTCCCCTATCCCTAACCCTAGCCCGAACCCAAATCCTAAACCTTCCCCGAAGCCTGACCCTCACCCGTCCCATAATCCTAACCGGTACGCGAACACTAGCCCATGCCGTCACACGTACGCTTCCCCTAAAGCGTTGCCGTACCCTCCCCTGGACCCTAAACCGTCCCTGTCCCCTAACCCTAAACCTAGCCTGAACCCTAACCCTAACTCTTCCCCGAAGCCTGACCCTCACCCGTCCCCTAATCCTAACCCGTACGCTAACACTAACCCGCACCCTAACACCTACCCTTCCCCGAAAGCGTTGCCGTACCCTTCCCTGGACCCTAAACCGTCCCCGTCCCCAACCCTAACCCTAGCCCAAACCCTAACCCTAACTCTTCCCCGAAGCCTGACCCTCACCCGTCCCCTAATCCTAACCCGTACGCTAACACTAACCCACGCCCTCACACGTACGCTCTCCCTAAAGCGTTGTCGTACCCTTCCCTGGACCCTAAACCGTCCCCGTCCCCAACCCTAACCCTAGCCCGAACCCTAACCCTAACTCTTCCCCGAAGCCTGACCCTCACCCGTCCCATAATCCTAACCCGTACGCTAACAATAACCCGTGCCGTCACACGTACGCTTTCCCTAAGGCGTTGCCGTACCCTCCCCTGGACCCTAAACCGTCCCCGTCCCCTAACCCTAACCCAAGCCCGAACCCTAAACCTAAACCTTCCCCGAAGCCTGACCTGCACCCGTCCCCTAATCCTAACCTGTACGCTAACACTAAGCCGCGCCCTCACACGTACGCACCCCCTAAAGCGTTGCCGTACCCTCCCCTGGACCCTAAACCGTCCCCGACCCCTAACCCGAACCCTAGCCCGATACCTAACCCTAACCCTTCCCCGAATCCTGACCCTCACCCGTCCCCTAATCCTAACCCGTACGCTAACACTAACCCGCGCCCTCACACGTACGGTCCACCTAAAGCGTTGCCGTACCCTCCCCTGGAATCTAAATCGTCCCCGTCTCATATCCCTAACCCTAGCCCGAACCCAAATCCTAAATCTTCCCCGAAGCCTGACCCTCACCCGTCCCCTAATCCTAACCCGTACGCTAACACTAACCCGCGCCCTCAAACGTACGCTCCCCCTAAAGCGTTGCCGTACCCTCCCCTGGACCCTAAACCTTCCCCGTCCCCTAACCCTAACCCTAGCCCGAACCCTAACCCTAACCCTTCCCCGAAGCCTGACCCTCACCCGTCCCCTAATCCTAACCCGTACGCTAACATTAACCCGCGCCCTCACACGTACTCTCCCCCTAAAGCGTTGCCGTACCCTCCCCTGGACCCTAAACCGTCCCCGTCCCCTAACCCTAACGCTATCCCGAACCCTAACCCTAAGCCTTCCCCGAAGCCTGACTCTCACCTGTCCCCTAATCATAACCCGTACCCTAACAGTAACCCGTGCACTCACACCTATGCTCCACCTAAAGCGTTGCCGTACCCTCCCCTGGACCCTAAACCGTCCCCGTCCCCTAACCCTAACCCTAGCCCTTACCCTAACCCTAACCCTTCTCCGAAGCCTCACCCTCACCCGTCCCCTAATCCTAACCCGTACGCTAACACTAACCCTCGCCCTCACACGTACACTCCCCCTAAAGCTTTGCCGTACCCTCCACTGGACCCTAAACCGTCCCCATTCCCTAACCCAAACCCTAGCCCGAAACCTAACCGTAACCCTTCCCTGAAGCGTGACCCTCACCCGGCCACTAATCCTACCCCGTACGCTAACACTAACCCGCACCCTCACACGTACGCTCCCCCTAAAGCGTTGCCGTACCCTCCCCTGGACCCTAAACTGTCCCCGTCCCCTAACCCAAACCCTAGCCCGAACCCTAACCCTAAACCTTCCCCGAAGCCTGACCCTCACCCGTCCCCTAATCCTAACCCGTACGCTAACACTAACCCGCGCCGTCACACGTACGCTTTCCCTAAGGCGTTGCCGTACCCTCCCCTGGACCCTAAACTGTCCCCGTCCCCTAACCCTAAACCTAGCCCGAACCCTAACCCTAACCCTTCCCCGAAGCCTGACCCTCACCCGTCCCCTAATCCTAACCCGTACGCTAACACTAACCCGCGCCCTCACATGTACGGTCCCCCTAAAGCGTTGCCGTACCCTCCCCTGGACCCTAAACCGTCCCCGTCCCCTAACCCTAACCCTAGCCCGAACCCTAACCCTAACCCTTCCTCGAAGCCTGACCCTCACCCGTCCCCTAATCCTAACCCGTACGCTAAAACTAACCCGCGCCCTCACACGTACGCTCCCCCTAAAGCGTTGCCGTACCCTCCCCTGGACCCTAAACCGTCCCCGTCCCCTAACCCTAACCCTATCCTGAACCCTAACCCTAACCCTTCCCCGAAGCCTGACCCACACCCGTCCCCTAATCCTAACCCGTACGCTAACACTAAACCGCGCCCTCACACGTACGCTCCCCCTAAAGCGTTGCCGTACCCTCCCCTGGACTCTAAACCGTCCCCGTCCCCTATCCCTAACCCTAGCCCGAACCCAAATCCTAAACCTTCCCCGAAGCCTGACCCTCACCCGTCCCATAATCCTAACCGGTACGCGAACACTAGCCCATGCCGTCACACGTACGCTTCCCCTAAAGCGTTGCCGTACCCTCCCCTGGACCCTAAACCGTCCCTGTCCCCTAACCCTAAACCTAGCCTGAACCCTAACCCTAACTCTTCCCCGAAGCCTGACCCTCACCCGTCCCCTAATCCTAACCCGTACGCTAACACTAACCCGCACCCTAACACCTACCCTTCCCCGAAAGCGTTGCCGTACCCTTCCCTGGACCCTAAACCGTCCCCGTCCCCAACCCTAACCCTAGCCCAAACCCTAACCCTAACTCTTCCCCGAAGCCTGACCCTCACCCGTCCCATAATCCTAACACGTACGCTAACACTAACCCGCGCCGTCACACGTACGCTTTCCCTAAGGCGTTGCCGTACCCTCCCCTGGACCCTAAACTGTCCCCGTTCCCTAACCCTAACCCTAGCCCGAACCCTAACCCTAACCCTTCCCCGAAGCCTGACCCTCACCCGTCCCCTAATCCTAACCCGTACGCTAACACTAACCCGCGCCCTCACACGTACGCTCCCCCTAAAGCGTTGCCGTACCCTCCCCTGGAACTTAAACCGTCCCCGTCCCCTAACCATAACCCTATCCTGAACCCTAACCCTAACCCTTCCCCGAAGCCTGACCCACACCCGTCCCCTAATCCTAACCCGTACGCTAACACTAAACCGCGCCCTCACACGTACGCTCCCCCTAAAGCGTTGCCGTACCCTCCCCTGGACCCTAAACCGTCCCCGTCCCCTAACCCTAATCTTAGCCCGAACCCTAACCCTAACCCTACCCGAAGCCTGACCCTCACCCGTCCCCTAATTCTAACCCGTACGGTAACACTAACCCGCACCCTAAAACGTACGCTCCCCCTAAAGCGTTGTCGTAAACTCCGCGGACCCTAAACCGTCCCCGTGCCCTAACCCTAACCCTAGCCCGAACCCTAACCCTAACCCTTCCCCGAAGCCTCACCCTCACCCGTCCCCTAATCCTAGCCCGTATGCTAACACAAACCAGCGCCCTCACATGTACGCTCCCCCTAAAGCATTGTCGTACCCTCACCTGGACCCTAAACCGTCCCCGTCCCCTAACCCTAAACCTAGCTCGAACCCTAACCCTAACCCTTCTCCGAAGCCTGACCCTCACCTGTTCCCTAATCCTAAACCGTACGCTAACACTAACCCGCGCCCTCACACGTACGCTCCCCCTAAAGCGTTGCCGTACCCTCCCCTTGACCCTAAACCGTCCCCGTCCCCTAACCCTAACCCTAGCCCGAACCCTAACGATTCCCCGAAGCCTGACTCTCACCCGTCCCCTAATCCTAACACGTACGATAACAGTAACCCGCCCCCTCACACGTACGCTCCCCCCTAAAGCATTGCCGTACACTCCCCTGGACCCTAAACCGTCCCCGTCCCCTAACCCTAACCCTAGCCCGAACCCTAACCCTAACTCTTCCCGAAGCCTGACCCTCACCCGTCCCCTAATACTAACCCGTACGCTAACACTAACCCGCGCCCTCACACGTACGATCCCCCTAAAGCGTTGCCGTACCCTCCCCTGGACTCTAAACCGTCCCCGTCCCCTATCCCTAACCCTAGCCCGAACCCAAATCCGAAACCTTCCCCGAAGCCTGACCCTCACCCGTCCCATAATCCTAACCGGTACGCGAACACTAGCCCACGCCGTCACACGTACGCTTCCCCTAAAGCGTTGCCGTACCCTCCCCTGGACCCTAAACCGTCCCTTACCCCTAACCCTAAACCTAGCCCGAACCCTAACCCTAACGCTTCCCCGAAGCCTGACCCTTACCCGTCCCCTAATCCTAACCCGTACGCTAACACTAACCCGCACCCTAACACCTACCCTTCCCCTAAAGCGTTGCCGTACCCTCCCCTGGACCCTAAACCATCCCCGTCCCCTAACCCTAACCCAAGCCCGAACCCTAAACCTAAACCTTCCCCGAAGCCTGACCTGCACCCGTCCCCTAATCCTAACCTGTACGCTAACACTAACCCGTGCCCTCACACGTACGCACCCCCTAAAGCGTTGCCGTACCCTCCCCTGGACCCTAAACCGTCCCCGTCCCCTAACCCGAACCCTAGCCCGATACCTAACCCTAACCCTTCCCCGAATCCTGACCCTCACCCGTCCCCTAATCCTAACCCGTACGCTAACACTAACCCGCGCCCTCACACGTACAGTCCACCTAAAGCGTTGCCGTACCCTCCTCTGGACTCTAAACCGTCCCCGTCTCATATCCCTAACCCTAGCCCGAACCCAAATCCTAAATCTTGCCCGAAGCCTGACCCTCACCCGTCCCCTAATCCTAACCCGTACGCTAACACTAACCCGCGCCCTCAAACGTACGCTCCCCCTAAAGCGTTGCCGTACCCTCCCCTGGACCCTAAACCGTCCCCGTCCCCTAACCCTAACCCTAGCCCGAACCCTAACCCTAACCCTTCCCCGAAGCCTGACCCTCACCCGTCCCCTAATCCTAACCCGTACGCTAACATTAACCCGCGCCCTCACACATACTCTCCCCCTAAAGCGTTGCCGTACCCTCCCCTGGACCCTAAACCGTCCCCGTCCCCTAACCCTAACGCTATCCCGAACCCTAACCCTAAGCCTTCCCCGAAGCCTGACTCTCACCCGTCCCCTAATCATAACCCGTACCCTAACACTAACCCGTGCACTCACACCTATGCTCCCCCTAAAGCGTTGCCGTACCCTCCCCTGGACCCTAAACCGTCCCCGTCCCCTAACCCTAACCCTAGCCCTTACCCTAACCCTAACCCTTCTCCGAAGCCTCACCCTCACCCGTCCCCTAATCCTAACCTGTACGCTAACACTAACCCGCGCCCTCACACGTACGCTCCCCGTAAAGCGTTGCCGTACCCTCCCCTGGACCCTAAACCGTCCCCGTCCCCTAACCCTAACCCTAGCCCGAACCCTAAACCTCACCCTTCCCCGAAGCCTGACCCTCACCCGTCCCATAATCCTAACCCGTACCTTAACACTAACCCGCGCCCTCACACGTACGCTACCCCTAAAGCATTTCCGTATCCTCCCTTGGACCCTAAACCGTCCCCGTCCCCTAACCCTAACCCTAGCCCGAATCCTAACCCTAACCCTTCCCCGAAGCCTGACCCTCACCCGTCCCCTAATCCTAACCCGTACGCTAACACTAACCCTCGCCCTCACACGTACACTCCCCCTAAAGCTTTGCCGTACCCTCCACTGGACCCTAAACCGTCCCCATCCCCTAACCCAAACCCTAGCCCGAAACCTAACCGTAACCCTTCCCTGAAGCGTGACCCTCACCCGGCCACTAATCCTACCCCGTACGCTAACACTAACCCGCGCCCTCACACGTACGCTCCCCCTAAAGCGTTGCCGTACCCTCCCCTGGACCCTAAACTGTCCCCGTCCCCTAACCCAAACCCTAGCCCGAACCCTAACCCTAAACCTTCCCCGAAGCCTGACCCTCACCCGTCCCCTAATCCTAACCCGTACGCTAACACTAACCCGCGCCGTCACACGTACGCTTTCCCTAAGGCGTGGCCGTACCCTCCCCTGGACTCTAAACTGTCCCCGTCCCCTAACCCTAAACCTAGCCCGAACCCTAACCCTAACCCTTCCCCGAATCCTGACCCTCACCCGTCCCCTAATCCTAACCCGTACGCTAACACTAACCCGCGCCCTCACACGTACGGTCCCCCTAAAGCGTTGCCGTACCCTCCCCTGGACCCTAAACCGTCCCCGTCCCCTAACCCTAACCCTAGCCCGAACCCTAACCCTAACCCTTCCTCGAAGCCTGACCCTCACCCGTCCCCTAATCCTAACCCGTACGTTAACACTAACCCGCGCCCTCACACGTACGCTCCCCCTAAAGCGTTGCCGTACCCTCCCCTGGACCCTAAACCGTCCCCGTCCCCTAACCCTAACCCTATCCTGAACCCTAACCCTAACCCTTCCCCGAAGCCTGACCCACACCCGTCCCCTAATCCTAACCCGTACGCTAACACTAAACCGCGTCCTCACACGTACGCTCCCCCTAAAGCGTTGCCGTACCCTCCCCTGGAACCTAAACCGTCCCCGTCCCCTAACCCTAACCTTAGCCCGAACCCTAACCCTAACCCTACCCGAAGCCTGACCCTCACCCGTCCCCTAATTCTAACCCGTACGGTAACACTAACCGGCGCCCTAAAACGTACGCTCCCCCTAAAGCGTTGTCGTAAACTCCACGGACCCTACACCGTCCCCGTGCCCTAACCCTAACCCTAGCCCGAATCCTAACCCTAACCCTTCCCCGAAGCCTCACCCTCACCCGTCCCCTAATCCTAGCCCGTATGCTAACACAAACCAGCGCCCTCACATGTACGCTCCCCCTAAAGCATTGTCGTACCCTCACCTGGACCCTAAACCGTCCCCGTCCCCTAACCCTAAACCTAGCTCGAACCCTAACCCTAACGCTTCCCCGAAGCCTGACCCTCACCTGTTCCCTAATCCTAACCCGTACGCTAACACTAACCCGCGCCCTCACACGTACGCTCCCCCTAAAGCGTTGCCGTACCCTCCCCTGGACCCTAAACCGTCCCCGTCCCCTAAACCTAACCCTAGCCCGAACCCTAACGATTCCCCGAAGCCTGACCCTCACCCGTCCCCTAATCCTAACACGTACGATAACAGTAACCCGCCCCCTCACACGTACGCTCCCCCCTAAAGCGTTGCCGTACACTCCCCTGGACCCTAAACCGTCCCCGTCCCCTAACCCTAACCCTAGCCCGAACCCTAACCCTAACTCTTCCCCAAAGCCTGACCCTCACCCGTCCCCTAATACTAACCCGTACGCTAACACTAACCCGCGCCCTCACACGTACGATCCCCCTAAAGCGTTGCCGTACCCTCCCCTGGACCCTAAACCGTCCCTGTCCCCTAACCCTAAACCTAGCCTGAACCCTAACCCTAACGCTTCCCCGAAGCCTGACCCTTACCCGTCCCCTAATCCTAACCCGTACGCTAACACTAACCCGCACCCTAACACCTACCCTTCCCCTAAAGCGTTGCCGTACCCTCCCCTGGACCCTAAACCGTCCCCGTCCCCTAACCCTAACCCAAGCCCGAACCCTAAACCTAAACCTTCCCCGAAGCCTGACCTGCACCCGTCCCCTAATCCTAACCTGTACGCTAACACTAACCCGCGCCCTCACACGTACGCAGCCCCTAAAGCGTTGCCGTAACCTCCCCTGGACCCTAAACCGTCCCCGTCCCCTAACCCGAACCCTAGCCCGATACCTAACCCTAACCCTTCCCCGAATCCTGACCCTCACCCGTCCCCTAATCCTAACCCGTACGCTAACACTAACCCGCGCCCTCACACGTATGCTCCCACTGAAGCGTTGTCATACCCTCCCCTAGACCCTAAACCGTCCCCGTCCCCTAACCCTAACCCTAGCCCGAACCCTAACGCTTCCCCGAAGCCTGACTGTCACCCGTCCCTTAATCCTAACCCGTACGCTAACACTAACCCGCACCCTCACACGTACGGTCCACCTAAAGCGTTGCCGTACCCTCCCTTGGACTCTAAACCGTCCCCGTCTCATATCCCTAACCCTAGCCCGAACCCAAATCCTAAACCTTCCCCGAAGCCTGACCCTCACCCGTCCCCTAATCCTAACCCGTACGCTAACACTAACCCGCGCCCTCAAACGTACGCTCCCCCTAAAGCGTTGCCGTACCCTCCCCTGGACCCTAAACCGTCCCCGTTCCCTAACCCTAACCCTAGCCCGAACCCTAACCCTAACCCTTCCCCGAAGCCTGACCCTCACCCGTCCCCTAATCCTAACCCGTACGCTAACATTAACCCGCGCCCTCACACATACGCTCCCCCTAAAGCGTTGCCGTACCCTCCCCTGGACCCTAAACCGTCCCCATCCCCTAACCCTAATGCTATCCCGAACCCTAACCCTAAGCCTTCCCCGAAGCCTGCCTCTCACCCGTCCCCTAATCATAACCCGTACGCTAACACTAACCCGTGCACTCACACCTATGCTCCCCCTAAAGCGTTGCCGTACCCTCCCCTGGACCCTAAACCGTCCCCGTCCCCTAACCCTAACCCTAGCCCTTACCCTTACCCTAACCCTTCTCCGAAGCCTCACCCTCACCCGTCCCCTAATCCTAAACTGTACGCTAACACTAACCCGCGCCCTCACACGTACGCTCCCCGTAAAGGGTTGCCGTACCCTCCCCTGTACCCTAAACCGTCCCCGTCCCCTAACCCTAACCCTAGCCCGAACCCTAAACCTCACCCTTCCCCGAAGCCTGACACTCACCCGTCCCATAATCCTAACCCGTACCTTAACACTAACCCGCGCCCTCACACGTACGCTACCCCTAAAGCATTTCCGTATCCTCCCTTGGACCCTAAACCGTCCCCGTCCCCTAACCCTAACCCTAGCCCGAATCCTAACCCTAACGCTTCCCCGAAGCCTGACCCTCACCCGTCCCCTAATCCTAACCTGTACGCTAACACTAACCCTCGCCCTCACACGTACACTCCCCCTAAAGCTTTGCCGTACCCTCCACTGGACCCTAAACCGTCCCCATCCCCTAACCCTAACCCTAGCCCGAAACCTAACCGTAACCCTTCCCTGAAGCGTGACCCTCACCCGGCCACTAATCCTACCCCGTACGCTAACACTAACCCGCGCCCTCACACGTACGCTCCCCCTAAAGCGTTGCCGTACCCTCCCCTGGACCCTAAACGGTCCCCGTCCCCTAACCCAAACCCTAGCCCGAACCCTAACCCTAAACCTTCCCCGAAGCCTGACCCTCACCCGTCCCCTAATCCTAACCCGTACGCTAACACTAACCCGCGCCCTCACACGTACATTCCCCCTAAAGCGTTGCCGTACCCTCCCCTGGACCCTAAACCGTCCCCGTACCCTAACCCTAACCCTAGCCCGAACCCTAACCCTAACACTTCCCCAAAGCCTGACCCTCACATGTCCCCTAATCCTAACCCGTTCGCTAACACTAACCCGCGCCCTCACACATACGCTCCCCCTAAAGTGTTGCGGTACCCTCCCCTGGACCCTAAACCGTCCCCGTCCCCTAACCCTAACCCTAGCCCGAACCCTAACCCTAACACTTCCCCGAAGCCTGACCCTCACCCGTCCCCTAATCCTAAACCGTACGCTAACACTAACCCGCGCCCTCACACGTACGCTCCCCTAAATCGTTGCTGTACCCTCCCCTGGACCCTAAACCGTCCCCGTCCCCTAACCCTAACCGTAGCCCGAACCCTAACCCTAACCCTTCCCCGAAGCCTGACCCTCACCCGTCCCCTAATCCTAACCCGTAGGCTAACACTAACCCGCGCCCTCACACGTACGCTCCTCCTAAAGCGTTGCCGTACCCTCCCATTGATCCTAAACCGTCCCTGTCCCCTAACCCTAACCCTAGACCGAACCCTAACCCTAAACCTTCCCCGAAGCCTGACCCTCAACCGTCACCTAATCCTAACCCGTACGCTAACACTAACCTGCGCCCTCACACGTACGCTCCCCCTAAAGCGTTGTCGTACCCTCCCCTGGACCCTAAACCGCCCCCGTCCCCTAACCCTAACCCTAGACCGAACCCTAACCCTAACCCTTCCCCGAAGCCTGACCCTCACTCGTCCTCTAATCCTAACCCGTACGCGAACACTAACCCGCGCCCTCACACGTACGCTCCCCCTGAAGCGTTGTCGTACCCTCCCCTGGACCCTAAACCGTCCCCGTCCCCTATCCCTAACCCTAGCCCGAACCCAAATCCTAAACCTTCCCCGAAGCCTGACCCTCACCCATCCCTTAATCCTAACCCGTACGCTAACACTAACCCGCGCCCTCACAGGTACGCTTCCCCTAAAGCGTTGCCGTACCCTCCCCTGGACCCTAAGCCGTCCCCGTCCCCTAACCCTAAACCTAGCCCGAACCCTAACCCTAATGCTTCCCCGAAGCCTGACCCTCACCCGTCCCCTAATCCTAACTCGTACGCTAACACTAACCCGCGCCCTCAAAAGTACGCTCCCCCTAAAGCGTTGCCATACCCTTCCCTGGACCCTAAACCATCCCCGTCCCCTAACCCTAACCCTAGCCCGATCCCTAACCCTAACCCTTCACCGAAGCCTGACCCTCACCCGTCCCCTAATCCCAACCCGTACGCTAACACTAACCCACGCCCTCACACGTACGCTCCCCCTAAAGCGTTGCCGTACCCTTCCCTGGACCCTAAACCGTCCCCGTCCCCTAACCCTAACCCTAGCCCGAACCCTAACCCTAACCCTTCCCCGAAGCCTGACCCTCACCCGTCCCCTAATCCTAACCCGTACGCTAACACTAAGCCGCGCCCTCACACGTACGCTCCCCCTGAAGCGTTGTCGTACCCTCCCCTGGACCCTAAACCGTCCCCGTCCCCTAACCCTGAACCTAGCCCGAACCCTAACCCTAACTCTTCCCCGAAGCCTGACCCTCACCCGTCCCCTAATCCTAACCCGTACGCTAACACTAACCCGCGCCCTCACACGTACCCTCCCCCTAAAGCGTTGCCGTACCCTCACCTGGACCCTAAACCGTCCCCGTCCCCTAACCCTAACCCTAGACCGAACCCTAACCCTAACCCTTCCCCGAAGCCTGACCCTCACCCGTCCCCTAATCCTAACCCGTACGCTAACACTAACCCACGCCCTCACACGTACGCACCCCCTAAAGCGTTGCCGTACACTCCCCTGGACCCTAAACCGTCCCTGTCCCCTAACCCTAACCCTAGCCCGAACCCTAACCCTAACCCTTCCCCGAAGCCTGACCCTCACCCGTCCCCTAATCCTAACCCATACGCTAACACTAACCCGCGCCCTCACACGTACATTCCCCCTAAAGCGTTGCCGTACCCTCCCCTGGACCCTAAACCGTCCCCGTCCCCTAACCCTAACCCTAGCCCGAACCCTAACCCTAACCCTTCCCCAAAGCCTGACCCTCACATGTCCCCTAATCCTAACCCGTTCGCTAACACTAACCTGCGCCCTCACACGTACGCTCCCCCTAACGTGTTGCTGTACCCTCCCCTGGACCCTAAACCGTCCCCGTCCCCTAACCCTAACCCTAGCCCGAACCCTAACCCTAACACTTCCCCGAAGCCTGACCCTCACCCGTCCCCTAATCCTAACCCGTACGCTAACACTAACCCGCGCCCTCACACGTACGCTCCCCTAAATCGTTGCCGTACCCTCCCCTGGACCCTAAACCGTCCCCGTCCCCTTACCCTAACCCTAACCCGAACCCTAACCCTAACTCTTCCCCGAAGCCTGACCCTCATCCGTCCCCTAATCCTAACCCGTACGCTAACACTAACCCGCGCCCTCACACGTATGCTCCTCCTAAAGCTTTACCGTACCCTCCCATGGACCCTAAACCGTCCCTGTCCCCTAACCCTAACACTAGACCGAACCCTAACCCTAAACCTGCCCCGAAGCCTGACCCTCACCAGTCCCCTAATCCTAACCCGTACGCTAACACTAACCCGCGCCCTCACACGTACGCTCCCACTAAAGCGTTGTCGTACCCTCCCCTGGACCCTAAACTGCCACCGTCCCCTAACCCTAACCCTAGACCGAACCCTAACCCTAACCCTTCCCCAAAGCCTGACCCTCACTCGTCCCCTAATCCTAACCCGTACGCGAACACTAACCCGCGCCCTCACACGTACGCTCCCCCTAAAGCGTTGTCGTACCCTCCCCTGGACCCTAAACCGTCCCCGTCCCCTAACCCTAACCCTAGCCCGAACCCTAACCCTAAGCCTTCCCCGAAGCCTGACCCTCAACCGTCCCCTAATCCTAACCCGTACGCTAACACTAACCTGCGCCCTCACATGTACGTTCCCACTAAAGCATTGCTGTTCCCTCCCCTGGACCCTAAACCGTCTCCATCCCCTAACCCTAACCCTAGCCCGAACCCTAAACCTAACACTTCCCCGAAGCCTGACCCTCACCCGTTCCCTAATACTAACCCGTACGCTAAAACTAATCCGCACCCTCACACGTACACTCCCCCTAAATCGTTGCCGTACCCTACCCTGGACCCTAAACTGTCCCCGTACCCTAACCCTAACCCTAGCCCGAACCCTAACCCTAACCCTTCCCCAAAGCCTGACCCTCACATGTCCCCTAATCCTAACCCGTACGCTAACACTAACCCGCGCCCTCACACGTACGCTCCCCCTAAAGCGTTTTCGTACCCTCACCTGGACCCTAAACCGCCCCAGTCCCCTAACTCTAACCCTAGACCGAACCCTAACCCTAGGCCTTCCCTGAAGCCTGACCCTCACCCGTCCCCTAATCCTAACCCGTACACTAACACTAACCCTCGCCCTCACACGTACGCTCCCCCTAAAGCTTTGCTGTTCCCTCCCCTGGACCCTAAACCTTCCCCGTCCCCTAACCCTAACCCTAGCCCGAACCCTAACCCTAACACTTCCCCGAAGCATGACCCTCACCCGTTCCCTAATCCTAACCCGTACGCTAACACTAACCCGCGCCCTCACACGTACGCTCCCCCTAAAGCGTTTTCGTACCCTCACCTGGACCCTAAACCGCCCCAGTCCCCTAACTCTAACCCTAGACCGAACCCTAACCCTAACACTTCCCCGAAGCCTGACCCTCACCCTTCCCCTAATCCTAACCCGTACACTAACACTAACCCTCGCCCTCACACGTACGCTCCCCCTAAAGCTTTGCTGTTCCCTCCCCTGGACCCTAAACCTTCCCCGTCCCCTAACCCTAACCCTAGCCCGAACCCTAACCCTAACACTTCCCCGAAGCATGACCCTCACCCGTTCCCTAATCCTAACCCGTACGCTAACACTAACCCGCGCCCTCACACGTACACTCCCCCTAAAGCGTTGCCGTACCCTCCCCTGGACCCTAAACCCTCCCCATACCCTAACCCTAACCCTAGCCCGAACCCTAACCCTAACACTTCCCCGAAGCCTGACCCTCACCCGTCCCCTAATCCTAACCCGTACGCTAACCCTAACCCGCGCCCTCACAGGTACGCTTCCCCTAAAGCGTTGCCGTACCCTCCCCTGGACCCTAAACCGTCCCCGTCCCCTAACCCTAAACCTAGCCCGAACCCTAACCCTAATGCTTCCCCGAAGCCTGACCCTCACCCGTCCCCTAATCCTAACCCGTACGCTAACACTAACCCGCGCCCTCAAACGTACGCTCCCCCTAAAGCGTTGCCATACCCTTCCCTGGAACCTAAACCGTCCCCGTCCCCTAACACAAACCCTAACCCGAACCGTAACCCTAACACGTCCCCGAAGCCTGAACCTCACCCGTCCCCTATTCCTAACCCGTACGCTAACACTAACCCGCGCCCTCACACGTACGCTCCCCCTTAAGCGTTGCCGTACCCTCCCCTGGACCCTAAACCATCCCCGTCCCCTAATCCAAACCCTAGCCCGAACCCTAACCCTAACCCTTCCCTGAAACCTGACCCTCACCCGTCCCCTATTCCTAACCCGTACGCTAACGCTAACCCACGCCCTCACACGTACGCTCCCCCTAAAGCGTTGCCGTACCCTCCCCTGGAACCTAAACCGTCCCCGTCCCCTAACCGTAACCCTAGCCCGAACCCTAACTCTAACACTTCCCCGAAGCCTGACCCTCACCCGTCCCCTAATCCTAACCCGTACGATAACAGTAACCCGCCATCCCCACACGTATGCTCCCCCCTAAAGCGTTGCCGTACACTCCCCTGGACCCTAAACCGTCCCCGTCCCCTAACCCTAACCCTAGCCCGAACCCTAACCCTAACCCTTCCCCGAAGCGTGACCCTCACCCGTCCCCTAATCCTAACCCGTATGCTAACACTAACCTGCACCCTCAAAAGTACGCTCCCCCTAAAGCGTTGCCGAACCCTCCCCTGGACCCTAAACCGTCCCCGTCCCCAACCCTAACCCTAGCCCGAACCCTAACCCTAACTCTTCCCCGAAGCCTGACCCTCACCCGTCCCCTAATCCTAACCCATACGCTAACACTAATCCGCGCCCTCACACGTACGCTCCCCCTAAAGCGTCGTCGTACCCTATCCTGGACCCTAAACTGTCCCCGTCCCCTAACCCTAACCCTAGCTCGAACCCTAACCCTAACACTTCCCGGAAGCCTGACACTCACCCGTCCCCTAATCCTAAACCGTACGCTAACACTAACCCGCGCCCTCACACGTACGCTCCCCCTAAAGCGTTGCCGTACCCTCCCCTGGACCCTAAACCCTCCCCGTCCCCTAACCCTAACCCTAGCCCGAACCCTAACCCTAACCCTTCCCTGAAGCCTGACCCTCACCCGTCCCCTAATCCTAACCCGTACGCTAACACTAACCCGCGCCCTCACACGTACTCTCCCCCTAAAGCGTTGCCGTACCCTCCCCTGGACCCTAAACAGTCCCCGTCCCCGAACCCTAACCCTAGCCCGAACCCTAACCCTAACACTTCCCCGAAGCCTGACCCTCACCCGTCCCCTAATCCTAACCCGTACGTTAAAACTAACCCACGCCCTTATACATACACTCCACTTAAAGCGTTGCCGTACCCTCCTCTGGACCCTAAACCGTCCCCGTCCCCTAACCCTAACCCTAGCCCGAACCCTAACCCTAACCCTTCCCCGAAGTCTGACCCTCACCCGTCCCCTAATCCTAACCCGTACGATAACAGTAACCCGCCATCCCCACACGTATGCTCCCCCCTAAAGCGTTGCCGTACAATCCCCTGGACCCTAAACCGTCCCCGTCCCCTAACCCTAACCCTAACCCGAACCCTAACCCTACCCCTTCCCCGAAGTGTGACCCTCACCCGTCCCCTAATCCTAACCCGTACGCTAACACTAACCCGCGCCCTCAAACGTATGCTCCCACTAAAGCATTGCCGTACCCTCCCCTGGACCCTACACCATCCCCGTCCCCTAACCCTAACCCTAGCCCGAACCCTAACCCTAACCCTTCCCCGAAGCCTGACCCTCACCCGTCCACTACTCCTAAACCGTATGCTAACACTAACCCGCGCCCTCACACGTACGCTCCCCCTAAAGCGTTGCCGTACCCTCCCCTGGACCCTAAAACGTCCCCATCCCCAACCCTAACCCTAGCCCGAACCCTAACTCTAACTCTTCCCCGAAGCCTGACCGTCACCCATCTCTAATCCTAACCCGTACTCTAACACTAACCCACACCCTCACAGCTACGCTCCTCCTAAAGCGTTGCCGTACACTCCCCTGAACCCTAAACCGTCCCCGTCCCCTAACCCTAACCCTAGCCCGAACCCTAACCCTAACACTTCCCCGAAGCCTGACCCTCACCCGTCCCCTAATCCTAACCCGTACGCTAACACTAACCCACGCCCTCACACGTACGCTCCCCCTAAAGCGTTGCCGTACCCTCCCCTGGACCCTGAACCGTCCCCGTCCCCTAACACTAACCCTAGCCCGAACCCTAACCCTAAACCTTCCCCGAAGCGTGACCCTCACCCGTCCCCTAATCCTAACCCGTACGCTAACACTAACCCACGCCCTCACTCTTACGCTCCCCCTAAAGCATTGCCGTAACCTCCCCTGGACCCTAAACCGTCCCCGTCCTCTAACCCTAACCCTTCCCCGAAGCCTCACCCTCACCCGTCCCCTAATCCTAACACGTACGCTAACACTAACCCGCGCCCTCACACGTACGCTCCCACTAAAGCGTTGCCGTACCCTCACCTGAACCCTAAACCGTCCCCATCCCCTAACCTTAACCCTAGCCCGAACCCTAACCCTAAACCTTCCCCGAATCCTGACCCTCACCCGTCCCCTAATCCTAACCCGTACGCTAACACTAACCCGCACCCTCACACGTACGCTCCCCCTAAAGCGTTGCCGTACCCTCCCCTGGACCCTAAACCGTCCCCGTCCTATAACCCTTACCCTTCCCCGAAGCCTGACCCTCACCTGTCCCATAATCCTAACCCGTACGCTAACACTAACCCGCGCCCTCACACTTACGCTCCCCCTAAAGTGTTGCCGTACCCTCCTCTGGACCCTAAACCGTCCCCGTCCCTAACCATATCCCTAGCCCGAACCCTAACCCTAACCCTTCCCCGAAGCCTGACCCTACCCGTCCCCTAATCCTAACCCGTACGCTAACACTAACCCACTCTCTCACACGTACGCTCCCCCTAAAGCGTTGCCGGACCCTCCACTCGACCCTCAACCGTCCCCGTCCCCTAACCCTAACCCTAGCCCGAACCCTAACCCTAACCCTTCCCCGAAGCCTGACCCTCACCCGTCCCCTAATCCTAACTCGTACACTAACACTAACCCGCGCCCTCACACCTACGCTCCCCCTAAAGCGTTGTCGTACCCTCACCTGGACCCTAAACCGTCCCCGTCCCCTAACCCTAACCCTAGCCCGAACCCTAACCCTAACACTTCCCCGAAGCCTGACCCTCACCCGTCCCCTAATCCTAACCCGTACGCTAACACTAAGCCGCGCCCTCACACGTACGCTCCCCCTGAAGCGTTGTCGTACCCTCCCCTGGACCCTAAACCGTCCCCGTCCCCTAACCCTGAACCTAGCCCGAACCCTAACCCTAACTCTTCCCCGAAGCCTGACCCTCACCCGTCCCCTAATCCTAACCCGTACGCTAACACTAACCCGCGCCCTCACACGTACCCTCCCCCTAAAGCGTTGCCGTACCCTCACCTGGACCCTAAACCGTCCCCGTCCCCTAACCCTAACCCTAGACCGAACCCTAACCCTAACCCTTCCCCGAAGCCTGACCCTCACCCGTCCCCTAATCCTAACCCGTACGCTAACACTAACCCACGCCCTCACACGTACGCACCCCCTAAAGCGTTGCCGTACACTCCCCTGGACCCTAAACCGTCCCTGTCCCCTAACCCTAACCCTAGCCCGAACCCTAACCCTAACCCTTCCCCGAAGCCTGACCCTCACCCGTCCCCTAATCCTAACCCATACGCTAACACTAACCCGCGCCCTCACACGTACATTCCCCCTAAAGCGTTGCCGTACCCTCCCCTGGACCCTAAACCGTCCCCGTCCCCTAACCCTAACCCTAGCCCGAACCCTAACCCTAACCCTTCCCCAAAGCCTGACCCTCACATGTCCCCTAATCCTAACCCGTTCGCTAACACTAACCTGCGCCCTCACACGTACGCTCCCCCTAACGTGTTGCTGTACCCTCCCCTGGACCCTAAACCGTCCCCGTCCCCTAACCCTAACCCTAGCCCGAACCCTAACCCTAACACTTCCCCGAAGCCTGACCCTCACCCGTCCCCTAATCCTAACCCGTACGCTAACACTAACCCGCGCCCTCACACGTACGCTCCCCTAAATCGTTGCCGTACCCTCCCCTGGACCCTAAACCGTCCCCGTCCCCTTACCCTAACCCTAACCCGAACCCTAACCCTAACTCTTCCCCGAAGCCTGACCCTCATCCGTCCCCTAATCCTAACCCGTACGCTAACACTAACCCGCGCCCTCACACGTATGCTCCTCCTAAAGCTTTACCGTACCCTCCCATGGACCCTAAACCGTCCCTGTCCCCTAACCCTAACACTAGACCGAACCCTAACCCTAAACCTGCCCCGAAGCCTGACCCTCACCAGTCCCCTAATCCTAACCCGTACGCTAACACTAACCCGCGCCCTCACACGTACGCTCCCACTAAAGCGTTGTCGTACCCTCCCCTGGACCCTAAACTGCCACCGTCCCCTAACCCTAACCCTAGACCGAACCCTAACCCTAACCCTTCCCCAAAGCCTGACCCTCACTCGTCCCCTAATCCTAACCCGTACGCGAACACTAACCCGCGCCCTCACACGTACGCTCCCCCTAAAGCGTTGTCGTACCCTCCCCTGGACCCTAAACCGTCCCCGTCCCCTAACCCTAACCCTAGCCCGAACCCTAACCCTAAGCCTTCCCCGAAGCCTGACCCTCAACCGTCCCCTAATCCTAACCCGTACGCTAACACTAACCTGCGCCCTCACATGTACGTTCCCACTAAAGCATTGCTGTTCCCTCCCCTGGACCCTAAACCGTCTCCATCCCCTAACCCTAACCCTAGCCCGAACCCTAAACCTAACACTTCCCCGAAGCCTGACCCTCACCCGTTCCCTAATACTAACCCGTACGCTAAAACTAATCCGCACCCTCACACGTACACTCCCCCTAAATCGTTGCCGTACCCTACCCTGGACCCTAAACTGTCCCCGTACCCTAACCCTAACCCTAGCCCGAACCCTAACCCTAACCCTTCCCCAAAGCCTGACCCTCACATGTCCCCTAATCCTAACCCGTACGCTAACACTAACCCGCGCCCTCACACGTACGCTCCCCCTAAAGCGTTTTCGTACCCTCACCTGGACCCTAAACCGCCCCAGTCCCCTAACTCTAACCCTAGACCGAACCCTAACCCTAGGCCTTCCCTGAAGCCTGACCCTCACCCGTCCCCTAATCCTAACCCGTACACTAACACTAACCCTCGCCCTCACACGTACGCTCCCCCTAAAGCTTTGCTGTTCCCTCCCCTGGACCCTAAACCTTCCCCGTCCCCTAACCCTAACCCTAGCCCGAACCCTAACCCTAACACTTCCCCGAAGCATGACCCTCACCCGTTCCCTAATCCTAACCCGTACGCTAACACTAACCCGCGCCCTCACACGTACGCTCCCCCTAAAGCGTTTTCGTACCCTCACCTGGACCCTAAACCGCCCCAGTCCCCTAACTCTAACCCTAGACCGAACCCTAACCCTAACACTTCCCCGAAGCCTGACCCTCACCCTTCCCCTAATCCTAACCCGTACACTAACACTAACCCTCGCCCTCACACGTACGCTCCCCCTAAAGCTTTGCTGTTCCCTCCCCTGGACCCTAAACCTTCCCCGTCCCCTAACCCTAACCCTAGCCCGAACCCTAACCCTAACACTTCCCCGAAGCATGACCCTCACCCGTTCCCTAATCCTAACCCGTACGCTAACACTAACCCGCGCCCTCACACGTACACTCCCCCTAAAGCGTTGCCGTACCCTCCCCTGGACCCTAAACCCTCCCCATACCCTAACCCTAACCCTAGCCCGAACCCTAACCCTAACACTTCCCCGAAGCCTGACCCTCACCCGTCCCCTAATCCTAACCCGTACGCTAACCCTAACCCGCGCCCTCACAGGTACGCTTCCCCTAAAGCGTTGCCGTACCCTCCCCTGGACCCTAAACCGTCCCCGTCCCCTAACCCTAAACCTAGCCCGAACCCTAACCCTAATGCTTCCCCGAAGCCTGACCCTCACCCGTCCCCTAATCCTAACCCGTACGCTAACACTAACCCGCGCCCTCAAACGTACGCTCCCCCTAAAGCGTTGCCATACCCTTCCCTGGAACCTAAACCGTCCCCGTCCCCTAACACAAACCCTAACCCGAACCGTAACCCTAACACGTCCCCGAAGCCTGAACCTCACCCGTCCCCTATTCCTAACCCGTACGCTAACACTAACCCGCGCCCTCACACGTACGCTCCCCCTTAAGCGTTGCCGTACCCTCCCCTGGACCCTAAACCATCCCCGTCCCCTAATCCAAACCCTAGCCCGAACCCTAACCCTAACCCTTCCCTGAAACCTGACCCTCACCCGTCCCCTATTCCTAACCCGTACGCTAACGCTAACCCACGCCCTCACACGTACGCTCCCCCTAAAGCGTTGCCGTACCCTCCCCTGGAACCTAAACCGTCCCCGTCCCCTAACCGTAACCCTAGCCCGAACCCTAACTCTAACACTTCCCCGAAGCCTGACCCTCACCCGTCCCCTAATCCTAACCCGTACGATAACAGTAACCCGCCATCCCCACACGTATGCTCCCCCCTAAAGCGTTGCCGTACACTCCCCTGGACCCTAAACCGTCCCCGTCCCCTAACCCTAACCCTAGCCCGAACCCTAACCCTAACCCTTCCCCGAAGCGTGACCCTCACCCGTCCCCTAATCCTAACCCGTATGCTAACACTAACCTGCACCCTCAAAAGTACGCTCCCCCTAAAGCGTTGCCGAACCCTCCCCTGGACCCTAAACCGTCCCCGTCCCCAACCCTAACCCTAGCCCGAACCCTAACCCTAACTCTTCCCCGAAGCCTGACCCTCACCCGTCCCCTAATCCTAACCCATACGCTAACACTAATCCGCGCCCTCACACGTACGCTCCCCCTAAAGCGTCGTCGTACCCTATCCTGGACCCTAAACTGTCCCCGTCCCCTAACCCTAACCCTAGCTCGAACCCTAACCCTAACACTTCCCGGAAGCCTGACACTCACCCGTCCCCTAATCCTAAACCGTACGCTAACACTAACCCGCGCCCTCACACGTACGCTCCCCCTAAAGCGTTGCCGTACCCTCCCCTGGACCCTAAACCCTCCCCGTCCCCTAACCCTAACCCTAGCCCGAACCCTAACCCTAACCCTTCCCTGAAGCCTGACCCTCACCCGTCCCCTAATCCTAACCCGTACGCTAACACTAACCCGCGCCCTCACACGTACTCTCCCCCTAAAGCGTTGCCGTACCCTCCCCTGGACCCTAAACAGTCCCCGTCCCCGAACCCTAACCCTAGCCCGAACCCTAACCCTAACACTTCCCCGAAGCCTGACCCTCACCCGTCCCCTAATCCTAACCCGTACGTTAAAACTAACCCACGCCCTTATACATACACTCCACTTAAAGCGTTGCCGTACCCTCCTCTGGACCCTAAACCGTCCCCGTCCCCTAACCCTAACCCTAGCCCGAACCCTAACCCTAACCCTTCCCCGAAGTCTGACCCTCACCCGTCCCCTAATCCTAACCCGTACGATAACAGTAACCCGCCATCCCCACACGTATGCTCCCCCCTAAAGCGTTGCCGTACAATCCCCTGGACCCTAAACCGTCCCCGTCCCCTAACCCTAACCCTAACCCGAACCCTAACCCTACCCCTTCCCCGAAGTGTGACCCTCACCCGTCCCCTAATCCTAACCCGTACGCTAACACTAACCCGCGCCCTCAAACGTATGCTCCCACTAAAGCATTGCCGTACCCTCCCCTGGACCCTACACCATCCCCGTCCCCTAACCCTAACCCTAGCCCGAACCCTAACCCTAACCCTTCCCCGAAGCCTGACCCTCACCCGTCCACTACTCCTAAACCGTATGCTAACACTAACCCGCGCCCTCACACGTACGCTCCCCCTAAAGCGTTGCCGTACCCTCCCCTGGACCCTAAAACGTCCCCATCCCCAACCCTAACCCTAGCCCGAACCCTAACTCTAACTCTTCCCCGAAGCCTGACCGTCACCCATCTCTAATCCTAACCCGTACTCTAACACTAACCCACACCCTCACAGCTACGCTCCTCCTAAAGCGTTGCCGTACACTCCCCTGAACCCTAAACCGTCCCCGTCCCCTAACCCTAACCCTAGCCCGAACCCTAACCCTAACACTTCCCCGAAGCCTGACCCTCACCCGTCCCCTAATCCTAACCCGTACGCTAACACTAACCCACGCCCTCACACGTACGCTCCCCCTAAAGCGTTGCCGTACCCTCCCCTGGACCCTGAACCGTCCCCGTCCCCTAACACTAACCCTAGCCCGAACCCTAACCCTAAACCTTCCCCGAAGCGTGACCCTCACCCGTCCCCTAATCCTAACCCGTACGCTAACACTAACCCACGCCCTCACTCTTACGCTCCCCCTAAAGCATTGCCGTAACCTCCCCTGGACCCTAAACCGTCCCCGTCCTCTAACCCTAACCCTTCCCCGAAGCCTCACCCTCACCCGTCCCCTAATCCTAACACGTACGCTAACACTAACCCGCGCCCTCACACGTACGCTCCCACTAAAGCGTTGCCGTACCCTCACCTGAACCCTAAACCGTCCCCATCCCCTAACCTTAACCCTAGCCCGAACCCTAACCCTAAACCTTCCCCGAATCCTGACCCTCACCCGTCCCCTAATCCTAACCCGTACGCTAACACTAACCCGCACCCTCACACGTACGCTCCCCCTAAAGCGTTGCCGTACCCTCCCCTGGACCCTAAACCGTCCCCGTCCTATAACCCTTACCCTTCCCCGAAGCCTGACCCTCACCTGTCCCATAATCCTAACCCGTACGCTAACACTAACCCGCGCCCTCACACTTACGCTCCCCCTAAAGTGTTGCCGTACCCTCCTCTGGACCCTAAACCGTCCCCGTCCCTAACCATATCCCTAGCCCGAACCCTAACCCTAACCCTTCCCCGAAGCCTGACCCTACCCGTCCCCTAATCCTAACCCGTACGCTAACACTAACCCACTCTCTCACACGTACGCTCCCCCTAAAGCGTTGCCGGACCCTCCACTCGACCCTCAACCGTCCCCGTCCCCTAACCCTAACCCTAGCCCGAACCCTAACCCTAACCCTTCCCCGAAGCCTGACCCTCACCCGTCCCCTAATCCTAACTCGTACACTAACACTAACCCGCGCCCTCACACCTACGCTCCCCCTAAAGCGTTGTCGTACCCTCACCTGGACCCTAAACCGTCCCCGTCCCCTAACCCTAACCCTAGCCCGAACCCTAACCCTAACACTTCCCCGAAGCCTGACCCTCACCCGTCCCCTAATCCTAACCCGTACACTAACACTAACCCGCGCCCTCACACGTACGCTCTCCCTAAAGTGTTGTCGTACCCTCACCTAGACCCTAAACCGTCCCCGTCCCCTAACCCTAACCCTAACCCGAACCCTAACCCTAAACCTTCCCCGAAGCCTGACCCTCACCCGTCCCCTAATCCTAACCCGTACGCTAACACTAACCCACGCCCTCACACGTACGCTCCCCCTAAAGCGTTTCCGTACCTTCCCCTGGACTCTAAACCGTCCCCGCCCCCTAACCCTAACCCTAGCCCAAAACCTAACCCTAGCCCTTCCCCGAAGACTGACCCTCACCCGTCCCCTAATCCTAAACCGTACGCTAAAACTAACCCGCGCCCTCACACGTACGCTCCCCCTAAAGCGTTGCCGTACCCTCCCCTGGACCCTAAACCGTACTCGTCCCCTAACCCTATCCCTAGACCGAACCCTAACCCTAACCCGAACCCTAACCCTTACCCTTCCGGGAAACATGACCCTCACCCATCCCCTAATCCTAACCCGAATGCTAACACTAACCGGCGCCCTCACACATACGCTCCCCCTAAAGCGTTGCCGTACCCTCCCCTGGACCCTAAACCGTACTCGTCCCCTAACCCTAACCCTAGACCGAACCCTAACCCTAACCCGAACCCTAACCCTAACCCTTCCCCGAAACATGACCCTCACCTATCCCCTAATCTTAACCCGTACGCTAAGACTAACCCGCGCCCTCATACGTACACTCTCCCTAATTTGTTGTCATACCCTCACCTGGACCCTAAACCGTCCCCGTCCCCAAACCCTAACCCTAGCCCGAACCCTAACCCTAAACCTTCCCCGAAGCCTGACCCTCACCCATCCCCTAATCTTAACCCGTACGCTAAGACTAACCCGGGCCCTCATACGTACACTCTCCCTAATTTGTTGTCATACCCTCACCTGGACCCTAAACCGTCCCCGTCCCCTAACCCTAACCCTAGCCCGAACCCTAACCCTAAACCTTCCCCGAAGCCTGACCCTCACCCGTACCCTAATCCTAACCCGTACGCTAACACTAACCCACACCCTCACTCGTACGCTCCCCCTAAAGCGTTGCCGTACCCTCCCCTGGACCCTAAACCGTCCCCGTCCTATAACCCTAACCCTTCCCCGAAGCCTGACCCTCACCTGTCCCATAATCCTAACCCGTACGCTAACACTAACCCGCGCCCTCACATGTACGATCCCCCGAAAGCGTTGCCGTACCCTACCCTGGACCCTAAACTGTCCCCGTACCCTAACCCTAACCCTAGCCCGAACCCTAACCCTAACCCTTCCCCAAAGCCTGACCCTCACATGTCCCCTAATCCTAACCCGTACGCTAACACTAACCCGCGCCCTCACACGTACGCTCCCCCTAAAGCGTTTTCGTACCCTCACCTGGACCCTAAACCGCCCCAGTCCCCTAACTCTAACCCTAGACCGAACCCTAACCCTAGGCCTTCCCTGAAGCCTGACCCTCACCCGTCCCCTAATCCTAACCCGTACACTAACACTAACCCTCGCCCTCACACGTACGCTCCCCCTAAAGCTTTGCTGTTCCCTCCCCTGGACCCTAAACCTTCCCCGTCCCCTAACCCTAACCCTAGCCCGAACCCTAACCCTAACACTTCCCCGAAGCATGACCCTCACCCGTTCCCTAATCCTAACCCGTACGCTAACACTAACCCGCGCCCTCACACGTACGCTCCCCCTAAAGCGTTTTCGTACCCTCACCTGGACCCTAAACCGCCCCAGTCCCCTAACTCTAACCCTAGACCGAACCCTAACCCTAACACTTCCCCGAAGCCTGACCCTCACCCTTCCCCTAATCCTAACCCGTACACTAACACTAACCCTCGCCCTCACACGTACGCTCCCCCTAAAGCTTTGCTGTTCCCTCCCCTGGACCCTAAACCTTCCCCGTCCCCTAACCCTAACCCTAGCCCGAACCCTAACCCTAACACTTCCCCGAAGCATGACCCTCACCCGTTCCCTAATCCTAACCCGTACGCTAACACTAACCCGCGCCCTCACACGTACACTCCCCCTAAAGCGTTGCCGTACCCTCCCCTGGACCCTAAACCCTCCCCATACCCTAACCCTAACCCTAGCCCGAACCCTAACCCTAACACTTCCCCGAAGCCTGACCCTCACCCGTCCCCTAATCCTAACCCGTACGCTAACCCTAACCCGCGCCCTCACAGGTACGCTTCCCCTAAAGCGTTGCCGTACCCTCCCCTGGACCCTAAACCGTCCCCGTCCCCTAACCCTAAACCTAGCCCGAACCCTAACCCTAATGCTTCCCCGAAGCCTGACCCTCACCCGTCCCCTAATCCTAACCCGTACGCTAACACTAACCCGCGCCCTCAAACGTACGCTCCCCCTAAAGCGTTGCCATACCCTTCCCTGGAACCTAAACCGTCCCCGTCCCCTAACACAAACCCTAACCCGAACCGTAACCCTAACACGTCCCCGAAGCCTGAACCTCACCCGTCCCCTATTCCTAACCCGTACGCTAACACTAACCCGCGCCCTCACACGTACGCTCCCCCTTAAGCGTTGCCGTACCCTCCCCTGGACCCTAAACCATCCCCGTCCCCTAATCCAAACCCTAGCCCGAACCCTAACCCTAACCCTTCCCTGAAACCTGACCCTCACCCGTCCCCTATTCCTAACCCGTACGCTAACGCTAACCCACGCCCTCACACGTACGCTCCCCCTAAAGCGTTGCCGTACCCTCCCCTGGAACCTAAACCGTCCCCGTCCCCTAACCGTAACCCTAGCCCGAACCCTAACTCTAACACTTCCCCGAAGCCTGACCCTCACCCGTCCCCTAATCCTAACCCGTACGATAACAGTAACCCGCCATCCCCACACGTATGCTCCCCCCTAAAGCGTTGCCGTACACTCCCCTGGACCCTAAACCGTCCCCGTCCCCTAACCCTAACCCTAGCCCGAACCCTAACCCTAACCCTTCCCCGAAGCGTGACCCTCACCCGTCCCCTAATCCTAACCCGTATGCTAACACTAACCTGCACCCTCAAAAGTACGCTCCCCCTAAAGCGTTGCCGAACCCTCCCCTGGACCCTAAACCGTCCCCGTCCCCAACCCTAACCCTAGCCCGAACCCTAACCCTAACTCTTCCCCGAAGCCTGACCCTCACCCGTCCCCTAATCCTAACCCATACGCTAACACTAATCCGCGCCCTCACACGTACGCTCCCCCTAAAGCGTCGTCGTACCCTATCCTGGACCCTAAACTGTCCCCGTCCCCTAACCCTAACCCTAGCTCGAACCCTAACCCTAACACTTCCCGGAAGCCTGACACTCACCCGTCCCCTAATCCTAAACCGTACGCTAACACTAACCCGCGCCCTCACACGTACGCTCCCCCTAAAGCGTTGCCGTACCCTCCCCTGGACCCTAAACCCTCCCCGTCCCCTAACCCTAACCCTAGCCCGAACCCTAACCCTAACCCTTCCCTGAAGCCTGACCCTCACCCGTCCCCTAATCCTAACCCGTACGCTAACACTAACCCGCGCCCTCACACGTACTCTCCCCCTAAAGCGTTGCCGTACCCTCCCCTGGACCCTAAACAGTCCCCGTCCCCGAACCCTAACCCTAGCCCGAACCCTAACCCTAACACTTCCCCGAAGCCTGACCCTCACCCGGCCCCTAATCCTAACCCGTACGTTAAAACTAACCCACGCCCTTATACATACACTCCACTTAAAGCGTTGCCGTACCCTCCTCTGGACCCTAAACCGTCCCCGTCCCCTAACCCTAACCCTAGCCCGAACCCTAACCCTAACCCTTCCCCGAAGTCTGACCCTCACCCGTCCCCTAATCCTAACCCGTACGATAACAGTAACCCGCCATCCCCACACGTATGCTCCCCCCTAAAGCGTTGCCGTACAATCCCCTGGACCCTAAACCGTCCCCGTCCCCTAACCCTAACCCTAACCCGAACCCTAACCCTACCCCTTCCCCGAAGTGTGACCCTCACCCGTCCCCTAATCCTAACCCGTACGCTAACACTAACCCGCGCCCTCAAACGTATGCTCCCACTAAAGCATTGCCGTACCCTCCCCTGGACCCTACACCATCCCCGTCCCCTAACCCTAACCCTAGCCCGAACCCTAACCCTAACCCTTCCCCGAAGCCTGACCCTCACCCGTCCACTACTCCTAAACCGTATGCTAACACTAACCCGCGCCCTCACACGTACGCTCCCCCTAAAGCGTTGCCGTACCCTCCCCTGGACCCTAAAACGTCCCCATCCCCAACCCTAACCCTAGCCCGAACCCTAACTCTAACTCTTCCCCGAAGCCTGACCGTCACCCATCTCTAATCCTAACCCGTACTCTAACACTAACCCACACCCTCACAGCTACGCTCCTCCTAAAGCGTTGCCGTACACTCCCCTGAACCCTAAACCGTCCCCGTCCCCTAACCCTAACCCTAGCCCGAACCCTAACCCTAACACTTCCCCGAAGCCTGACCCTCACCCGTCCCCTAATCCTAACCCGTACGCTAACACTAACCCACGCCCTCACACGTACGCTCCCCCTAAAGCGTTGCCGTACCCTCCCCTGGACCCTGAACCGTCCCCGTCCCCTAACACTAACCCTAGCCCGAACCCTAACCCTAAACCTTCCCCGAAGCGTGACCCTCACCCGTCCCCTAATCCTAACCCGTACGCTAACACTAACCCACGCCCTCACTCGTACGCTCCCCCTAAAGCATTGCCGTAACCTCCCCTGGACCCTAAACCGTCCCCGTCCTCTAACCCTAACCCTTCCCCGAAGCCTCACCCTCACCCGTCCCCTAATCCTAACACGTACGCTAACACTAACCCGCGCCCTCACACGTACGCTCCCACTAAAGCGTTGCCGTACCCTCACCTGAACCCTAAACCGTCCCCATCCCCTAACCTTAACCCTAGCCCGAACCCTAACCCTAAACCTTCCCCGAATCCTGACCCTCACCCGTCCCCTAATCCTAACCCGTACGCTAACACTAACCCGCACCCTCACACGTACGCTCCCCCTAAAGCGTTGCCGTACCCTCCCCTGGACCCTAAACCGTCCCCGTCCTATAACCCTTACCCTTCCCCGAAGCCTGACCCTCACCTGTCCCATAATCCTAACCCGTACGCTAACACTAACCCGCGCCCTCACACTTACGCTCCCCCTAAAGTGTTGCCGTACCCTCCTCTGGACCCTAAACCGTCCCCGTCCCTAACCATATCCCTAGCCCGAACCCTAACCCTAACCCTTCCCCGAAGCCTGACCCTACCCGTCCCCTAATCCTAACCCGTACGCTAACACTAACCCACTCTCTCACACGTACGCTCCCCCTAAAGCGTTGCCGGACCCTCCACTCGACCCTCAACCGTCCCCGTCCCCTAACCCTAACCCTAGCCCGAACCCTAACCCTAACCCTTCCCCGAAGCCTGACCCTCACCCGTCCCCTAATCCTAACTCGTACACTAACACTAACCCGCGCCCTCACACCTACGCTCCCCCTAAAGCGTTGTCGTACCCTCACCTGGACCCTAAACCGTCCCCGTCCCCTAACCCTAACCCTAGCCCGAACCCTAACCCTAACACTTCCCCGAAGCCTGACCCTCACCCGTCCCCTAATCCTAACCCGTACACTAACACTAACCCGCGCCCTCACACGTACGCTCTCCCTAAAGTGTTGTCGTACCCTCACCTAGACCCTAAACCGTCCCCGTCCCCTAACCCTAACCCTAACCCGAACCCTAACCCTAAACCTTCCCCGAAGCCTGACCCTCACCCGTCCCCTAATCCTAACCCGTACGCTAACACTAACCCACGCCCTCACACGTACGCTCCCCCTAAAGCGTTTCCGTACCTTCCCCTGGACTCTAAACCGTCCCCGCCCCCTAACCCTAACCCTAGCCCAAAACCTAACCCTAGCCCTTCCCCGAAGACTGACCCTCACCCGTCCCCTAATCCTAAACCGTACGCTAAAACTAACCCGCGCCCTCACACGTACGCTCCCCCTAAAGCGTTGCCGTACCCTCCCCTGGACCCTAAACCGTACTCGTCCCCTAACCCTATCCCTAGACCGAACCCTAACCCTAACCCGAACCCTAACCCTTACCCTTCCGGGAAACATGACCCTCACCCATCCCCTAATCCTAACCCGAATGCTAACACTAACCGGCGCCCTCACACATACGCTCCCCCTAAAGCGTTGCCGTACCCTCCCCTGGACCCTAAACCGTACTCGTCCCCTAACCCTAACCCTAGACCGAACCCTAACCCTAACCCGAACCCTAACCCTAACCCTTCCCCGAAACATGACCCTCACCTATCCCCTAATCTTAACCCGTACGCTAAGACTAACCCGCGCCCTCATACGTACACTCTCCCTAATTTGTTGTCATACCCTCACCTGGACCCTAAACCGTCCCCGTCCCCAAACCCTAACCCTAGCCCGAACCCTAACCCTAAACCTTCCCCGAAGCCTGACCCTCACCCATCCCCTAATCTTAACCTGTACGCTAAGACTAACCCGGGCCCTCATACGTACACTCTCCCTAATTTGTTGTCATACCCTCACCTGGACCCTAAACCGTCCCCGTCCCCTAACCCTAACCCTAGCCCGAACCCTAACCCTAAACCTTCCCCGAAGCCTGACCCTCACCCGTACCCTAATCCTAACCCGTACGCTAACACTAACCCACACCCTCACTCGTACGCTCCCCCTAAAGCGTTGCCGTACCCTCCCCTGGACCCTAAACCGTCCCCGTCCTATAACCCTAACCCTTCCCCGAAGCCTGACCCTCACCTGTCCCATAATCCTAACCCGTACGCTAACACTAACCCGCGCCCTCACATGTACGATCCCCCGAAAGCGTTGCCGTACCCTCCCCTGGACAGTAAACCGTCCCCGTCCCCTAACCCTAACCCTAGCCCGAACCCTAACCCTAAACCTTCCCCGAAGCCTGACCCTCACCCGTCCCCTAATCCTCTTCCGTACGCTAACACTAACCCGCGCCCTCACACGTACACTCCCCCTAAAGCGTTACCGTACCCTCCCCTGGACCCTAAACCGTTCCCGTCCCCTAACCCTAACCCTAGCCCGAACCATAACCCTAACCCTTCCCTGAAGCCTGATCCTCACCCGACCCCTAATCCTAAACCGTACGATAACAGTAACCCGCCCCCTCACACGTACGCTCCACCCAAAAGCGTGGCCGTACCCTCCCCTGGACCCTAAACTGTCCCCGTCACCTAACCCTAAACCTAGCCCGAACCCTAACCCTAACCCTTCCCCGAAGCCTGACCCTCACCCGTCCCCTAATCCTAACCCGTACGCTAACACTAACCCGCGCCCTCACACGTACGCTCCCCCTAAAGCGTTGCCGTACCCTCCCCTGGACCCTAAACCGTCCCCGTCCCCTAACCCTAACCCTAGCCCGAACCTTAACCCTAACCCTTCCCCGAACCCTGACCCTCACCCGTCCCATATTCCTAAACCGTACGCTACCACTAACCCGCGCCCTCACACGTACGTTCCCCCTAAAGCGTTGTCGTACACTCCCCTGGACCCTAAACCGTCCCCGTCCCCAACACTAACCCTAGCCCGAACCCTAACCCTAACCCTTCCCCGAAGCCTCACCCTCACCCGTCCCCTAATCCTAACCCGTATGCTAACACTAACCAGCGCCCTCACATGTACGCTCCACGTAAAGCATTGTCATACTCTCACCTGGACCCTAAACCGTCCCCGTCCCCTAACCCTAACCCTAGCTCGAACCCTAACCCTAACCCTTCCCCGAAGCCTGACGCTCACCTGTCCCCTAATCCTAACCCGTACGCTAACACTAACCCGCGCCCTCAATGTACGCTCCCCCTAAAGCGTTGCCGTACCCTTCCATGGACCCTAACCCGTCCCCGTCCCCTAACCCTAACCCTAGCCCGAACCCTAACGCTTCCCCGAAGCCTGACCCTCACCCGTCCCCTAATCCTAACACGTACGATAACAGTAACCCGCCCCCTCACACGTAAGCTCCCCCCTAAAGCGTTGCCGTACACTCCCCTGGACCCTAAACCGTCCCCGTCCCCTAACCCTAACCCTAGCCCGAACCCTATCCCTAACACTTCCCCGAAGCCTGACCCTCACCCGTCCCCTAATACTAACCCGTACGCTAACACTAACCCGCGCCCTCACACGTACGCTCCCCCTAAAGCGTTGTCGTACCCTCCCCTGGACCCTAAACAGTCCCCGTCCCCAACCCTAACCCTAGCCCGAACCCTAACCCTAACCCTTCCCCGAAGCCTCACCCTCACCCGTCCCCTAATCCTAACCCGTATGCTAACACTAACCAGCGCCCTCACATGTACGCTCCACGTAAAGCATTGTCGTACTCTCACCTGGACTCTAAACCGTCCCCGTCCCCTAACCCTAAACCTAGCCCGAACCCTAACCCTAATGCTTCCCCGAAGCCTGACCCTCACCCGTCCCCTAATCCTAACCCATACGCTAACACTATTCCGCACCCTCACACGTACGCTCCCCCTAAAGCGTTGCTGTACCCTCCCCTGGACCCTAAACCGTCCCCGTCCCCTAACCCTAACCCTAGCCCGAACCCTAACCCTAACCCTTCCCCGAATCCTGACCCTCACCCGTCCCCTACTGCTAAACCGTACGCTAACACTAACCCGCGCCCTCACACGTACGCTCCCCCTAAAGCGTTGTCGTACCCTCCCCTGGACCCTAAACAGTCCCCGTCCCCAACCCTAACCCAAGCCCGAACCCTAACCCTAACCCTTCCCCGAAGGCTGACCCTCACCCGTCCCCTAATCCTAACCCGTACGCTAACACTAACCCACGCCCTCACACGTACGCTCCCCCTAAAGCGTTGTCGTACCCTTCCCTGGACCCTAAACCGTCCCCGTCCCCAACCCTAACCCTAGCCCGAACCCTAACCCTAACTCTTCCCCGAAGCCTGACCCTCACCCGTCCCATAATCCTAACCCGTACGCTAACACTAACCCGCGCCGTCACACGTACGCTTTCCCTAAGGCGTTGCCGTACCCTCCCCTGGACCCTAAACTGTCCCCGTCCCCTAACCCTAAACCTAGCCCGAACCCTAACCCTAACCCTTCCCCGAAGCCTGACCCTCACCCGTCCCCTAATCCTAACCCGTACGCTAACACTAACCCGCGCCCTCACACGTACGGTCCCCCTAAAGCGTTGCCGTACCCTCCCCTGGACCCTAAACCGTCCCCGTCCCCTAACCCTAACCCTAGCCCGAACCCTAACCTTAACCCTTCCTCGAAGCCTGACCCTCACCCGTCCCCTAATCCTAACCCGTACGCTAACACTAACCCGCGCCCTCACACGTACGCTCCCCCTAAAGCGTTGCCGTACCCTCCCTTGGACCCTAAACCGTCCCCGTCCCCTAACCCTAACCCTAGCCCGAACCCTAACTATTCCCCGAAGCCTGACCCTCACCCGTCCCCTAATCCTAACACGTACGATAACAGTAACCCGCCCCCTCACACGTACGCTCCCCCCTAAAGCGTTGCTGTACACTCCCCTGGACCCTAAACCGTCCCCGTCCGCTAACCCTAACCCTAGACCGAACCCTAACCCTAACTCTTCCCCGAAGCCTGACCCTCACCCGTCCCCTAATACTAACCCGTACGCTATCACTAACCCGCGCCCTCACACGTACGATCCCCCTAAAGCGTTGCCGTACCCTCCCCTGGACTCTAAACCGTCCCCGTCCCCTATCCCTAACCCTAGCCCGAACCCAAAGCCTAAAGCTTCCCCGAAGCCTGACCCTCACCCGTCCCATAATCCTAACCGGTACGCGAACACTAGCCCACGCCGTCACACGTACGCTTCCCCTAAAACGTTGCCGTACCCTCCCCTGGACCCTAAACCGTCCCTGTCCCCTAACCCTAAACCTAGCCCGAACCCTAACCCTAACGCTTCCCCGAAGCCTGACCCTTACCCGTCCCCTAATCCTAACCCGTACGCTAACACTAACCCGCACCCTAACACCTACCCTTCCCCTAAAGCGTTGCCGTACCCTCCCCTGGACCCTAAACCGTCCCCGTCCCCTAACCCTAACCCAAGCCCGAACCCTAAACCTATAACTTCCCCGAAGCCTGACCTGCACCCGTCCCCTAATCCTAACCTGTACGCTAACACTAACCCGCGCCCTCACACATACGCTCCCCCTAAAGCGTTGTTGTAACCTCACCTGGACCCTAAACCGTCCTCGTCCCCTAACCCTTAACCTAGCCCGAACCCTAACCCTAACACTTCCCCGAAGCCTGACCCTCACCCGTCCCCTAATCCTAAACCGTACGCTAACACTATCCCGCGCCCTCACACGTACGCTCCCCCTAAAGCGTTGTTGTACCCTCCCCTGAACCCTAAACCGTCCCCGTCCCCTAAACCTAACCCTAGCCCGAACCCTAACCCTAACCCTTCCCCGAAGCCTGACCTTCACCCGTCACCTAATCCTAACAGGTACGCTAACACTAACCCGCGCCCTCACACGTACGCTCCCCCTAAAGTGTTGCTGTACCCTCCCCTGGACCCTAAACCGTCTCCGTCCCCTAACCCTAACCCTAGCCCGAACCCTAACCCTAACCCTTCCCCGAAGCCTGATCCTCACCCGTCCCATTATCCTAACCCGTACGCTAACACTAACCCGCGCCCTCACACGTACGCTCCCCCTAAAGCGTTGCCGTACCCTCCCCGGACCCTAAACCATCCCCGTCCCCTAACCCTAACCCTAGCCCGAACCCTAACCCTAACCCTTCCCCGAAGCCTGACCCTCACCCGTCCCCTAATCCTAACCCGTACGCTAACACTAACCCGCGCCCTCACACGTACGCTCCCCCAAAAGTGTTGCCGTACCCTCCCCTGGACCCTAAACCGTTCCCGTCCCTTAACCCTAACCCTAGCCCGAACCCTAACCCTAACCCTTCCCCGAAGCCTGACTCTCACCCGTCCCCTAATCCTAACCCGTACGCTAACACTAACCCGCGCCCTCACACGTACGCTCCCCCTAAAGCGTTGCTGTACCCTCCCCTGGACCCTAAACCGTCCCCGTCCCTTAACCCAAACCCTAGCCCGAACTCTAACCCTAAACCTTCCCCGAAGCCTGACCTTCACCCGTCCCCTAATCCTAACCCGTACGCTAAACCTAACCTGCGCCCTCACAGGTACGCTTCCCCTAAAGCGTTGCCGTACCCTCCCCTGGACCCTAAACCGTCCCCGTCCCCTAACCCTAAACCTAGCCCGAACCCTAACCCTAATGCTTCCCCGAAGCCTGACCCTCACCCGTCCCCTAATCCTAACCCGTACGCTAACACTAACCCGCGCCCTCACACGTACTCTCCCCCTAAAGCGTTGCCGTACCCTCCCCTGGACCCTAAACAGTCCCCGTCCCCGAACCCTAACCCTAGCCCGAACCCTAACCCTAAAACTTCCCCGAAGCCTGACCCTCACCCGTCCCCTAATCCTAACCCGTACGTTAAAACTAACCCACGCCCTTATACATACACTCCACTTAAAGCGTTGCCGTACCCTCCTCTGGACCCTAAACCGTCCCCGTCCCCTAACCCTAACCCTAGCCCGAACCCTAACCCTAACCCTTCCCTGAAGTCTGACCCTCACCCGTCCCCTAATCCTAACCCGTACGATAACAGTAACCCGCCATCCCCACACGTATGCTCCCCCCTAAAGCGTTGCCGTACAATCCCCTGGACCCTAAACCGTCCCCGTCCCCTAACCCTAACCCTAACCCGAACCCTAACCCTACCCCTTCCCCGAAGTGTGACCCTCACCCGTCCCCTAATCCTAACCCGTACGCTAACACTAACCCGCGCCCTCAAACGTATGCTCCCACTAAAGCATTGCCGTACCCTCCCCTGGACCCTACACCATCCCCGTCCCCTAACCCTAACCCTAGCCCGAACCCTAACCCTAACCCTTCCCCGAAGCCTGACCCTCACCCGTCCACTACTCCTAAACCGTATGCTAACACTAACCCGCGCCCTCACACGTACGCTCCCCCTAAAGCGTTGCCGTACCCTCCCCTGGACCCTAAAACGTCCCCATCCCCAACCCTAACCCTAGCCCGAACCCTAACTCTAACTCTTCCCCGAAGCCTGACCGTCACCCATCTCTAATCCTAACCCGTACTCTAACACTAACCCACACCCTCACAGCTACGCTCCTCCTAAAGCGTTGCCGTACACTCCCCTGAACCCTAAACCGTCCCCGTCCCCTAACCCTAACCCTAGCCCGAACCCTAACCCTAACACTTCCCCGAAGCCTGACCCTCACCCGTCCCCTAATCCTAACCCGTACGCTAACACTAACCCACGCCCTCACACGTACGCTCCCCCTAAAGCGTTGCCGTACCCTCCCCTGGACCCTGAACCGTCCCCGTCCCCTAACACTAACCCTAGCCCGAACCCTAACCCTAAACCTTCCCCGAAGCGTGACCCTCACCCGTCCCCTAATCCTAACCCGTACGCTAACACTAACCCACGCCCTCACTCGTACGCTCCCCCTAAAGCATTGCCGTAACCTCCCCTGGACCCTAAACCGTCCCCGTCCTCTAACACTAACCCTTCCCCGAAGCCTCACCCTCACCCGTCCCCTAATCCTAACACGTACGCTAACACTAACCCGCGCCCTCACACGTACGCTCCCACTAAAGCGTTGCCGTACCCTCACCTGAACCCTAAACCGTCCCCATCCCCTAACCTTAACCCTAGTCCGAACCCTAACCCTAAACCTTCCCCGAATCCTGACCCTCACCCGTCCCCTAATCCTAACCCGTACGCTAACACAAACCCGCACCCTCACACGTACGCTCCCCCTAAAGCGTTGCCGTACCCTCCCCTGGACCCTAAACCGTCCCCGTCCTATAACCCTTACCCTTCCCCGAAGCCTGACCCTCACCTGTCCCATAATCCTAACCCGTACGCTAACACTAACCCGCGCCCTCACACTTACGCTCCCCCTAAAGTGTTGCCGTACCCTCCTCTGGACCCTAAACCGTCCCCGTCCCTAACCATATCCCTAGCCCGAACCCTAACCCTAACCCTTCCCCGAAGCCTGACCCTACCCGTCCCCTAATCCTAACCCGTACGCTAACACTAACCCACTCTCTCACACGTACGCTCCCCCTAAAGCGTTGCCGGACCCTCCACTCGACCCTCAACCGTCCCCGTCCCCTAACCCTAACCCTAGCCCGAACCCTAACCCTAACCCTTCCCCGAAGCCTGACCCTCACCCGTCCCCTAATCCTAACCCGTACACTAACACTAACCCGCGCCCTCACACCTACGCTCCCCCTAAAGCGTTGTCGTACCCTCACCTGGACCCTAAACCGTCCCCGTCCCCTAACCCTAACCCTAGCCCGAACCCTAACCCTAACACTTCCCCGAAGCCTGACCCTCACCCGTCCCCTAATCCTAACCCGTACACTAACACTAACCCGCGCCCTCACACGTACGCTCTCCCTAAAGTGTTGTCGTACCCTCACCTAGACCCTAAACCGTCCCCGTCCCCTAACCCTAACCCTAACCCGAACCCTAACCCTAAACCTTCCCCGAAGCCTGACCCTCACCCGTCCCCTAATCCTAACCCGTACGCTAACACTAACCCACGCCCTCACACGTACGCTCCCCCTAAAGCGTTTCCGTACCTTCCCCTGGACTCTAAACCGTCCCCGCCCCCTAACCCTAACCCTAGCCCAAAACCTAACCCTAGCCCTTCCCCGAAGACTGACCCTCACCCGTCCCCTAATCCTAAACCGTACGCTAAAACTAACCCGCGCCCTCACACGTACGCTCCCCCTAAAGCGTTGCCGTACCCTCCCCTGGACCCTAAACCGTACTCGTCCCCTAACCCTATCCCTAGACCGAACCCTAACCCTAACCCGAACCCTAACCCTTACCCTTCCGGGAAACATGACCCTCACCCATCCCCTAATCCTAACCCGAATGCTAACACTAACCGGCGCCCTCACACATACGCTCCCCCTAAAGCGTTGCCGTACCCTCCCCTGGACCCTAAACCGTACTCGTCCCCTAACCCTAACCCTAGACCGAACCCTAACCCTAACCCGAACCCTAACCCTAACCCTTCCCCGAAACATGACCCTCACCCATCCCCTAATCTTAACCCGTACGCTAAGACTAACCCGCGCCCTCATACGTACACTCTCCCTAATTTGTTGTCATACCCTCACCTGGACCCTAAACCGTCCCCGTCCCCAAACCCTAACCCTAGCCCGAACCCTAACCCTAAACCTTCCCCGAAGCCTGACCCTCACCCATCCCCTAATCTTAACCCGTACGCTAAGACTAACCCGGGCCCTCATACGTACACTCTCCCTAATTTGTTGTCATACCCTCACCTGGACCCTAAACCGTCCCCGTCCCCTAACCCTAACCCTAGCCCGAACCCTAACCCTAAACCTTCCCCGAAGCCTGACCCTCACCCGTACCCTAATCCTAACCCGTACGCTAACACTAACCCACACCCTCACTCGTACGCTCCCCCTAAAGCGTTGCCGTACCCTCCCCTGGACCCTAAACCGTCCCCGTCCTATAACCCTAACCCTTCCCCGAAGCCTGACCCTCACCTGTCCCATAATCCTAACCCGTACGCTAACACTAACCCGCGCCCTCACATGTACGATCCCCCGAAAGCGTTGCCGTACCCTCCCCTGGACAGTAAACCGTCCCCGTCCCCTAACCCTAACCCTAGCCCGAACCCTAACCCTAAACCTTCCCCGAAGCCTGACCCTCACCCGTCCCCTAATCCTCTTCCGTACGCTAACACTAACCCGCGCCCTCACACGTACACTCCCCCTAAAGCGTTACCGTACCCTCCCCTGGACCCTAAACCGTTCCCGTCCCCTAACCCTAACCCTAGCCCGAACCATAACCCTAACCCTTCCCTGAAGCCTGATCCTCACCCGACCCCTAATCCTAAACCGTACGATAACAGTAACCCGCCCCCTCACACGTACGCTCCACCCAAAAGCGTGGCCGTACCCTCCCCTGGACCCTAAACTGTCCCCGTCACCTAACCCTAAACCTAGCCCGAACCCTAACCCTAAGCCTTCCCCGAAGCCTGACCCTCACCCGTCCCCTAATCCTAACCCGTACGCTAACACTAACCCGCGCCCTCACACGTACGCTCCCCCTAAAGCGTTGCCGTACCCTCCCCTGGACCCTAAACCGTCCCCGTCCCCTAACCCTAACCCTAGCCCGAACCTTAACCCTAACCCTTCCCCGAACCCTGACCCTCACCCGTCCCATATTCCTAAACCGTACGCTACCACTAACCCGCGCCCTCACACGTACGTTCCCCCTAAAGCGTTGTCGTACCCTCCCCTGGACCCTAAACCGTCCCCGTCCCCAACACTAACCCTAGCCCGAACCCTAACCCTAACCCTTCCCCGAAGCCTCACCCTCACCCGTCCCCTAATCCTAACCCGTATGCTAACACTAACCAGCGCCCTCACATGTACGCTCCACGTAAAGCATTGTCATACTCTCACCTGGACCCTAAACCGTCCCCGTCCCCTAACCCTAACCCTAGCTCGAACCCTAACCCTAACCCTTCCCCGAAGCCTGACGCTCACCTGTCCCCTAATCCTAACCCGTACGCTAACACTAACCCGCGCCCTCAATGTACGCTCCCCCTAAAGCGTTGCCGTACCCTTCCATGGACCCTAACCCGTCCCCGTCCCCTAACCCTAACCCTAGCCCGAACCCTAACGCTTCCCCGAAGCCTGACCCTCACCCGTCCCCTAATCCTAACACGTACGATAACAGTAACCCGCCCCCTCACACGTAAGCTCCCCCCTAAAGCGTTGCCGTACACTCCCCTGGACCCTAAACCGTCCCCGTCCCCTAACCCTAACCCTAGCCCGAACCCTATCCCTAACACTTCCCCGAAGCCTGACCCTCACCCGTCCCCTAATACTAACCCGTACGCTAACACTAACCCGCGCCCTCACACGTACGCTCCCCCTAAAGCGTTGTCGTACCCTCCCCTGGACCCTAAACAGTCCCCGTCCCCAACCCTAACCCTAGCCCGAACCCTAACCCTAACCCTTCCCCGAAGCCTCACCCTCACCCGTCCCCTAATCCTAACCCGTATGCTAACACTAACCAGCGCCCTCACATGTACGCTCCACGTAAAGCATTGTCGTACTCTCACCTGGACTCTAAACCGTCCCCGTCCCCTAACCCTAAACCTAGCCCGAACCCTAACGCTAACCCTTCACCGAAGCCTGACCCTCACCCGTCCCCTAATCCTAACCCATACGCTAACACTATTCCGCACCCTCACACGTACGCTCCCCCTAAAGCGTTGCTGTACCCTCCCCTGGACCCTAAACCGTCCCCGTCCCCTAACCCTAACCCTAGCCCGAACCCTAACCCTAACCCTTCCCCGAATCCTGACCCTCACCCGTCCCCTACTGCTAAACCGTACGCTAACACTAACCCGCGCCCTCACACGTACGCTCCCCCTAAAGCGTTGTCGTACCCTCCCCTGGACCCTAAACAGTCCCCGTCCCCAACCCTAACCCAAGCCCGAACCCTAACCCTAACCCTTCCCCGAAGGCTGACCCTCACCCGTCCCCTAATCCTAACCCGTACGCTAACACTAACCCACGCCCTCACACGTACGCTCCCCCTAAAGCGTTGTCGTACCCTTCCCTGGACCCTAAACCGTCCCCGTCCCCAACCCTAACCCTAGCCCGAACCCTAACCCTAACTCTTCCCCGAAGCCTGACCCTCACCCGTCCCATAATCCTAACCCGTACGCTAACACTAACCCGCGCCGTCACACGTACGCTTTCCCTAAGGCGTTGCCGTACCCTCCCCTGGACCCTAAACTGTCCCCGTCCCCTAACCCTAAACCTAGCCCGAACCCTAACCCTAACCCTTCCCCGAAGCCTGACCCTCACCCGTCCCCTAATCCTAACCCGTACGCTAACACTAACCCGCGCCCTCACACGTACGGTCCCCCTAAAGCGTTGCCGTACCCTCCCCTGGACCCTAAACCGTCCCCGTCCCCTAACCCTAACCCTAGCCCGAACCCTAACCTTAACCCTTCCTCGAAGCCTGACCCTCACCCGTCCCCTAATCCTAACCCGTACGCTAACACTAACCCGCGCCCTCACACGTACGCTCCCCCTAAAGCGTTGCCGTACCCTCCCTTGGACCCTAAACCGTCCCCGTCCCCTAACCCTAACCCTAGCCCGAACCCTAACGATTCCCCGAAGCCTGACCCTCACCCGTCCCCTAATCCTAACACGTACGATAACAGTAACCCGCCCCCTCACACGTACGCTCCCCCCTAAAGCGTTGCTGTACACTACCCTGGACCCTAAACCGTCCCCGTCCGCTAACCCTAACCCTAGACCGAACCCTAACCCTAACTCTTCCCCGAAGCCTGACCCTCACCCGTCCCCTAATACTAACCCGTACGCTATCACTAACCCGCGCCCTCACACGTACGATCCCCCTAAAGCGTTGCCGTACCCTCCCCTGGACTCTAAACCGTCCCCGTCCCCTATCCCTAACCCTAGCCCGAACCCAAAGCCTAAAGCTTCCCCGAAGCCTGACCCTCACCCGTCCCATAATCCTAACCGGTACGCGAACACTAGCCCACGCCGTCACACGTACGCTTCCCCTATAACGTTGCCGTACCCTCCCCTGGACCCTAAACCGTCCCTGTCCCCTAACCCTAAACCTAGCCCGAACCCTAACCCTAACGCTTCCCCGAAGCCTGACCCTTACCCGTCCCCTAATCCTAACCCGTACGCTAACACTAACCCGCACCCTAACACCTACCCTTCCCCTAAAGCGTTGCCGTACCCTCCCCTGGACCCTAAACCGTCCCCGTCCCCTAACCCTAACCCAAGCCCGAACCCTAAACCTAAAACTTCCCCGAAGCCTGACCTGCACCCGTCCCCTAATCCTAACCTGTACGCTAACACTAACCCGCGCCCTCACACATACGCTCCCCCTAAAGCGTTGTTGTAACCTCACCTGGACCCTAAACCGTCCCCGTCCCCTAACCCTTAACCTAGCCCGAACCCTAACCCTAACACTTCCCCGAAGCCTGACCCTCACCCGTCCCCTAATCCTAAACCGTACGCTAACACTATCCCGCGCCCTCACACGTACGCTCCCCCTAAAGCGTTGTTGTACCCTCCCCTGAACCCTAAACCGTCCCCGTCCCCTAAACCTAACCCTAGCCCGAACCCTAACCCTAACCCTTCCCCGAAGCCTGACCTTCACCCGTCACCTAATCCTAACAGGTACGCTAACACTAACCCGCGCCCTCACACGTACGCTCCCCCTAAAGTGTTGCTGTACCCTCCCCTGGACCCTAAACCGTCTCCGTCCCCTAACCCTAACCCTAGCCCGAACCCTAACCCTAACCCTTCCCCGAAGCCTGATCCTCACCCGTCCCATTATCCTAACCCGTACGCTAACACTAACCCGCGCCCTCACACGTACGCTCCCCCTAAAGCGTTGCCGTACCCAACCCGGACCCTAAACCATCCCCGTCCCCTAACCCTAACCCTAGCCCGAACCCTAACCCTAACCCTTCCCCGAAGCCTGACCCTCACCCGTCCCCTAATCCTAACCCGTACGCTAACACTAACCCGCGCCCTCACACGTACGCTCCCCCAAAAGTGTTGCCGTACCCTCCCCTGGACCCTAAACCGTTCCCGTCCCTTAACCCTAACCCTAGCCCGAACCCTAACCCTAACCCTTCCCCGAAGCCTGACTCTCACCCGTCCCCTAATCCTAACCCGTACGCTAACACTAACCCGCGCCCTCACACGTACGCTCCCCCTAAAGCGTTGCTGTACCCTCCCCTGGACCCTAAACCGTCCCCGTCCCTTAACCCAAACCCTAGCCCGAACTCTAACCCTAAACCTTCCCCGAAGCCTGACCTTCACCCGTCCCCTAATCCTAACCCGTACGCTAAACCTAACCTGCGCCCTCACAGGTACGCTTCCCCTAAAGCGTTGCCGTACCCTCCCCTGGACCCTAAACCGTCCCCGTCCCCTAACCCTAAACCTAGACCGAACCCTAACCCTAATGCTTCCCCGAAGCCTGACCCTCACCCGTCCCCTAATCCTAACCTGTACGCTAACACTAACCCGCGCCCTCAAACGTACGTTCCCCCTAAAGCGTTGCCATACCCTTCCCTGGAACCTAAACCGTCCCCGTCCCCTAACACTAACCCTAGCCCGAACCCTAACCCTAAACCTTCCCCGAAGCCTGACCCTCACCCATCCCCTAATCTTAACCCGTACGCTAAGACTAACCCGGGACCTCATACGTACACTCTCCCTAATTTGTTGTCATACCCTCACCTGGACCCTAAACCGTCCCCGTCCCCTAACCCTAACCCTAGCCCGAACCCTAACCCTAAACCTTCCCCGAAGCCTGACCCTCACCCGTACCCTAATCCTAACCCGTACGCTAACACTAACCCACACCCTCACTCGTACGCTCCCCCTAAAGCGTTGCCGTACCCTCCCCTGGACCCTAAACCGTCCCCGTCCTATAACCGTAACCCTTCCCCGAAGCCTGACCCTCACCTGTCCCATAATCCTAACCCGTACGCTAACACTAACCCGCGCCCTCACATGTACGATCCCCCGAAAGCGTTGCCGTACCCTCCCCTGGACAGTAAACCGTCCCCGTCCCCTAACCCTAACCCTAGCCCGAACCCTAACCCTAAACCTTCCCCGAAGCCTGACCCTCACCCGTCCCCTAATCCTCTTCCGTACGCTAACACTAACCCGCGCCCTCACACGTACACTCCCCCTAAAGCGTTACCGTACCCTCCCCTGGACCCTAAACCGTTCCCGTCCCCTAACCCTAACCCTAGCCCGAACCATAACCCTAACCCTTCCCTGAAGCCTGATCCTCACCCGACCCCTAATCCTAAACCGTACGATAACAGTAACCCGCCCCCTCACACGTACGCTCCACCCAAAAGCGTGGCCGTACCCTCCCCTGGACCCTAAACTGTCCCCGTCACCTAACCCTAAACCTAGCCCGAACCCTAACCCTAACCCTTCCCCGAAGCCTGACCCTCACCCGTCCCCTAATCCTAACCCGTACGCTAACACTAACCCGCGCCCTCACACGTACGCTCCCCCTAAAGCGTTGCCGTACCCTCCCCTGGACCCTAAACCGTCCCCGTCCCCTAACCCTAACCCTAGCCCGAACCTTAACCCTAACCCTTCCCCGAACCCTGACCCTCACCCGTCCCATATTCCTAAACCGTACGCTACCACTAACCCGCGCCCTCACACGTACGTTCCCCCTAAAGCGTTGTCGTACCCTCCCCTGGACCCTAAACCGTCCCCGTCCCCAACACTAACCCTAGCCCGAACCCTAACCCTAACCCTTCCCCGAAGCCTCACCCTCACCCGTCCCCTAATCCTAACCCGTATGCTAACACTAACCAGCGCCCTCACATGTACGCTCCACGTAAAGCATTGTCATACTCTCACCTGGACCCTAAACCGTCCCCGTCCCCTAACCCTAACCCTAGCTCGAACCCTAACCCTAACCCTTCCCCGAAGCCTGACGCTCACCTGTCCCCTAATCCTAACCCGTACGCTAACACTAACCCGCGCCCTCAATGTACGCTCCCCCTAAAGCGTTGCCGTACCCTTCCATGGACCCTAACCCGTCCCCGTCCCCTAACCCTAACCCTAGCCCGAACCCTAACGCTTCCCCGAAGCCTGACCCTCACCCGTCCCCTAATCCTAACACGTACGATAACAGTAACCCGCCCCCTCACACGTAAGCTCCCCCCTAAAGCGTTGCCGTACACTCCCCTGGACCCTAAACCGTCCCCGTCCCCTAACCCTAACCCTAGCCCGAACCCTATCCCTAACACTTCCCCGAAGCCTGACCCTCACCCGTCCCCTAATACTAACCCGTACGCTAACACTAACCCGCGCCCTCACACGTACGCTCCCCCTAAAGCGTTGTCGTACCCTCCCCTGGACCCTAAACAGTCCCCGTCCCCAACCCTAACCCTAGCCCGAACCCTAACCCTAACCCTTCCCCGAAGCCTCACCCTCACCCGTCCCCTAATCCTAACCCGTATGCTAACACTAACCAGCGCCCTCACATGTACGCTCCACGTAAAGCATTGTCGTACTCTCACCTGGACCCTAAACCGTCCCCGTCCCCTAACCCTAAACCTAGCCCGAACCCTAACCCTAATGCTTCCCCGAAGCCTGACCCTCACACGTCCCCTAATCCTAACCCATACGCTAACACTATTCCGCACCCTCACACGTACGCTCCCCCTAAAGCGTTGCTGTACCCTCCCCTGGACCCTAAACCGTCCCCGTCCCCTAACCCTAACCCTAGCCCGAACCCTAACCCTAACCCTTCCCCGAATCCTGACCCTCACCCGTCCCCTACTGCTAAACCGTACGCTAACACTAACCCGCGCCCTCACACGTACGCTCCCCCTAAAGCGTTGTCGTACCCTCCCCTGGACCCTAAACAGTCCCCGTCCCCAACCCTAACCCAAGCCCGAACCCTAACCCTAACCCTTCCCCGAAGGCTGACCCTCACCCGTCCCCTAATCCTAACCCGTACGCTAACACTAACCCACGCCCTCACACGTACGCTCCCCCTAAAGCGTTGTCGTACCCTTCCCTGGACCCTAAACCGTCCCCGTCCCCAACCCTAACCCTAGCCCGAACCCTAACCCTAACTCTTCCCCGAAGCCTGACCCTCACCCGTCCCATAATCCTAACCCGTACGCTAACACTAACCCGCGCCGTCACACGTACGCTTTCCCTAAGGCGTTGCCGTACCCTCCCCTGGACCCTAAACTGTCCCCGTCCCCTAACCCTAAACCTAGCCCGAACCCTAACCCTAACCCTTCCCCGAAGCCTGACCCTCACCCGTCCCCTAATCCTAACCCGTACGCTAACACTAACCCGCGCCCTCACACGTACGGTCCCCCTAAAGCGTTGCCGTACCCTCCCCTGGACCCTAAACCGTCCCCGTCCCCTAACCCTAACCCTAGCCCGAACCCTAACCTTAACCCTTCCTCGAAGCCTGACCCTCACCCGTCCCCTAATCCTAACCCGTACGCTAACACTAACCCGCGCCCTCACACGTACGCTCCCCCTAAAGCGTTGCCGTACCCTCCCTTGGACCCTAAACCGTCCCCGTCCCCTAACCCTAACCCTAGCCCGAACCCTAACGATTCCCCGAAGCCTGACCCTCACCCGTCCCCTAATCCTAACACGTACGATAACAGTAACCCGCCCCCTCACACGTACGCTCCCCCCTAAAGCGTTGCTGTACACTCCCCTGGACCCTAAACCGTCCCCGTCCGCTAACCCTAACCCTAGACCGAACCCTAACCCTAACTCTTCCCCGAAGCCTGACCCTCACCCGTCCCCTAATACTAACCCGTACGCTATCACTAACCCGCGCCCTCACACGTACGATCCCCCTAAAGCGTTGCCGTACCCTCCCCTGGACTCTAAACCGTCCCCGTCCCCTATCCCTAACCCTAGCCCGAACCCAAAGCCTAAAGCTTCCCCGAAGCCTGACCCTCACCCGTCCCATAATCCTAACCGGTACGCGAACACTAGCCCACGCCGTCACACGTACGCTTCCCCTAAAACGTTGCCGTACCCTCCCCTGGACCCTAAACCGTCCCTGTCCCCTAACCCTAAACCTAGCCCGAACCCTAACCCTAACGCTTCCCCGAAGCCTGACCCTTACCCGACCCCTAATCCTAACCCGTACGCTAACACTAACCCGCACCCTAACACCTACCCTTCCCCTAAAGCGTTGCCGTACCCTCCCCTGGACCCTAAACCGTCCCCGTCCCCTAACCCTAACCCAAGCCCGAACCCTAAACCTAAAACTTCCCCGAAGCCTGACCTGCACCCGTCCCCTAATCCTAACCTGTACGCTAACACTAACCCGCGCCCTCACACATACGCTCCCCCTAAAGCGTTGTTGTAACCTCACCTGGACCCTAAACCGTCCCCGTCCCCTAACCCTTAACCTAGCCCGAACCCTAACCCTAACACTTCCCCGAAGCCTGACCCTCACCCGTCCCCTAATCCTAAACCGTACGCTAACACTATCCCGCGCCCTCACACGTACGCTCCCCCTAAAGCGTTGTTGTACCCTCCCCTGAACCCTAAACCGTCCCCGTCCCCTAAACCTAACCCTAGCCCGAACCCTAACCCTAACCCTTCCCCGAAGCCTGACCTTCACCCGTCACCTAATCCTAACAGGTACGCTAACACTAACCCGCGCCCTCACACGTACGCTCCCCCTAAAGTGTTGCTGTACCCTCCCCTGGACCCTAAACCGTCTCCGTCCCCTAACCCTAACCCTAGCCCGAACCCTAACCCTAACCCTTCCCCGAAGCCTGATCCTCACCCGTCCCATTATCCTAACCCGTACGCTAACACTAACCCGCGCCCTCACACGTACGCTCCCCCTAAAGCGTTGCCGTACCCTCCCCGGACCCTAAACCATCCCCGTCCCCTAACCCTAACCCTAGCCCGAACCCTAACCCTAACCCTTCCCCGAAGCCTGACCCTCACCCGTCCCCTAATCCTAACCCGTACGCTAACACTAACCCGCGCCCTCACACGTACGCTCCCGCAAAAGTGTTGCCGTACCCTCCCCTGGACCCTAAACCGTTCCCGTCCCTTAACCCTAACCCTAGCCCGAACCCTAACCCTAACCCTTCCCCGAAGCCTGACTCTCACCCGTCCCCTAATCCTAACCCGTACGCTAACACTAACCCGCGCCCTCACACGTACGCTCCCCCTAAAGCGTTGCTGTACCCTCCCCTGGACCCTAAACCGTCCCCGTCCCTTAACCCAAACCCTAGCCCGAACTCTAACCCTAAACCTTCCCCGAAGCCTGACCTTCACCCGTCCCCTAATCCTAACCCGTACGCTAAACCTAACCTGCGCCCTCACAGGTACGCTTCCCCTAAAGCGTTGCCGTACCCTCCCCTGGACCCTAAACCGTCCCCGTCCCCTAACCCTAAACCTAGCCCGAACCCTAACCCTAATGCTTCCCCGAAGCCTGACCCTCACCCGTCCCCTAATCCTAACCTGTACGCTAACACTAACCCGCGCCCTCAAACGTACGTTCCCCCTAAAGCGTTGCCATACCCTTCCCTGGAACCTAAACCGTCCCCGTCCCCTAACACTAACCCTAGCCCGAACCCTAACCCTAACCCTTCACCGAAGCCTGACCCTCACCCGTCCCCTAATCCTAACCCGTACGCTAACACTAACCCGCGCCCTCACACGTACGCTCCCCCTAAAGCGTTGCCATACCCTTCCCTGGACCCTAAACCGTCACCGTCCCCTAACCCTAACCCTAGCCCGAACCCTAACCCTAACCCTTCCCCGAAGCCTGACACTCACCCGTCCCCTAATCCTAACCCGTACGCTAACACTAACCCGCGCCCTCACACGTACCCTCCCCCTGAAGCGTTGTCGTACCCTCTCCTGGACCCGAAACCGTCCCCGTCCCCTAACCCTAACCCTAGCCCGAACCCTAACCCTAACCCTTTCCCGAAGCCTGACCCTCACCCGTCCCCTAATCCTAACCCGAACGCTAACACTAACCCACGCCCTCACACGTACGCACCCCCTAAAGCGTTGCCGTACCCTCCCCTGGACCCTAAACCGTCCCTGTCCCCTAACCCTAACACTAGGCCGAACCCTAACCCTAACCCTTCCCCGAAGCCTGACCCTCACCCGTCCCCTAATCCTAACCCGTACGCTAACACTAACCCGCGCCCTCACACATACGCTCCCCATAAAGCGTTGCCGTCCCCTCCCCTGGACCCTAAACCGTCCCCGTACCCTAACCCTAACCCTAGCCCGAACCCTAACCCTAAAGCTTCCCCGAAGCCTGGCCCTCACCCGTCCCCTAATCCTAACCCGTACGCTAAAACTAACCCACGACCTCAAACGTACGCTCTCCCTAAAGCATTGCCGTACCCTCCCCTAGACCCTAAACCGTAGCCGTCCCCTAACCCTAACCCTAGCCCGAACCCTAATCCTAACACTTCCCTGAAGTCTGACCCTCACCCGTCCCCTAATCCTAACCCGTACGCTAACACTAACCCACACCCTCACACGTACGCTCCCCCTCAAGCGTTGCCGTACACTTCCCTGGACACTAAACCGTCCCCGTCCCCTAACCCTAAACCTAGCCCGAACCCTAACCCTAACCCTTCACCGAAGCCTGACCCTCACCCGTCCCCTAATCCTAACCCGTACGCTATCACTAACCCACGCCCACACACGTACGCTCCCCCTGAAGCGTTGTCGTACTCTCCCCTGTACCCTAAACCATCCCCGTCCCCTGACCCTAACCCTAGCCCGAACCCTAACCCTAACCCTTCCCCAAAGCCTGACCCTCACCCGTCCCCTAATCCTAACCCGTACGCTAACACTAACCCGCGCCCTCACACATACGCTCCCCCTAAAGCGTTGTTGTAACCTCACCTGGACCCTAAACCGTCCCCGTCCCCTAACCCTTAACCTAGTCCGAACCCTAACCCTAACACTTCCCCGAAGCCTGACCCTCACCCGTCCCCTAATCCTAAACCGTACGCTAACACTATCCCGCGCCCTCACACGTACGCTCCACCTAAAGCATTGCCGTATCCTCCCCTGGACCCTAAACCGTCCCCGTCCCCTAAACCTAACCCTAGCCCGAACCCTAACCCTAACCCTTCCCCGAAGCCTGACCTTCACCCGTCACCTAATCCTAACAGGTACGCTAACACTAACCCGCGCCCTCACACGTACCCTCCCCCTAAAGTGTTGCTGTACCCTCCCCTGGACCCTAAACCGTCTCCGTCCCCTAACCCTAACCCTAGCCCGAACCCTAACCCTAACCCTTCCCCGAAGCCTGATCCTCACCCGTCCCATTATCCTAACCCGTATGCTAACACTAACCCGCGCCCTCACACGTACGCTCCCCCTAAAGCGTTGCCGTACCCTCCCCGGACCCTAAACCGTCCCCGTCCCCTAACCCTAACCCTAGCCCGAACCCTAACCCTAACCCTTCCCCGAAGCCTGACCCTCACCCGTCCCCTAATCCTAACCCGTACGCTAACACTAACCCGCGCCCTCACACGTACGCTCCCCCAAAAGTGTTGCCGTACCCTCCCCTGGACCCTAAACCGTTCCCGTCCCTTAACCCTAACCCTAGCCCGAACCCTAACCCTAACCCTTCCCCGAAGCCTGACTCTCACCCGTCCCCTAATCCTAACCCGTACGCTAACACTAACCCGCGCCCTCACACGTACGCTCCCCCTAAAGCGTTGCTGTACCCTCCCCTGGACCCTAAACCGTCCCCGTCCCTTAACCCAAACCCTAGCCCGAACTCTAACCCTAAACCTTCCCCGAAGCCTGACCTTCACCCGTCCCCTAATCCTAACCCGTACGCTAAACCTAACCTGCGCCCTCACAGGTACGCTTCCCCTAAAGCGTTGCCGTACCCTCCCCTGGACCCTAAACCGTCCCCGTCCCCTAACCCTAAACCTAGCCCGAACCCTAACCCTAATGCTTCCCCGAAGCCTGACCCTCACCCGTCCCCTAATCCTAACCTGTACGCTAACACTAACCCGCGCCCTCAAACGTACGCTCCCCCTAAAGCGTTGCCATACCCTTCCCTGGAACCTAAACCGTCCCCGTCCCCTAACACTAACCCTAGCCCGAACCCTAACCCTAACCCTTCACCGAAGCCTGACCCTCACCCGTCCCCTAATCCTAACCCGTACGCTAACACTAACCCGCGCCCTCACACATACGCTCCCCCTAAAGCGTTGCCATACCCTTCCCTGGACCCTAAACCGTCACCGTCCCCTAACCCTAACCCTAGCCCGAACCCTAACCCTAACCCTTCCCCGAAGCCTGACCCTCACCCGTCCCCTAATCCTAACCCGTACGCTAACACTAACCCGCACCCTCACACGTACCCTCCCCCTGAAGCGTTGTCGTACCCTCTCCTGGACCCGAAACCGTCCCCGTCCCCTAACCCTAACCCTAGCCCGAACCCTAACCCTAACCCTTTCCCGAAGCCTGACCCTCACCCGTCCCCTAATCCTAACCCGAACGCTAACACTAACCCACGCCCTCACACGTACGCACCCCCTAAAGCGTTGCCGTACCCTCCCCTGGACCCTAAACCGTCCCTGTCCCCTAACCCTAACCCTAGGCCGAACCCTAACCCTAACCCTTCCCCGAAGCCTGACCCTCACCCGTCCCCTAATCCTAACCCGTACGCTAACACTAACCCGCGCCCTCACACATACGCTCCCCATAAAGCGTTGCCGTCCCCTCCCCTGGACCCTAAACCGTCCCCGTACCCTAACCCTAACCCTAGCCCGAACCGTAACCCTAAACCTTCCCCGAAGCCTGACCCTCACCCGTCCCCTAATCCTAACCCGTACGCTAACACTAACCCACGCCCTCACACATACACACCCCCTAAAGCATTGCCGTACCCTCCCCTGGACCCTAAACCTTCCCCGTCCCCTAACCCTAACCCTAGCCCGAACCCTAAACCTAACCCTTCCCCGAACCCTGACCCTCACCCGTCCTCTAATCCTAACCCCTACCTTAACACTAACCCGCGCCCTCACATGTACGCTACCCCTAAAGCGTTTCCGTATCCTCCCTTGGACCCTAAACCGTCCCCGTCCCCTAACCCTAACCCTAGCCCGACCCCTAACCCTAACCCTTCCCCGAAGCCTGACCCTCACCCGTCCCCTAATCCTAACCCGTACGCTAACACTAACCCGCGCCCTCACACGTACGATCCTCCTAAAGCGTTGCCGAACCTCCCCTGAACCCTAAACCATCCCCGTCCCCTAACCCTAACCCTAGCCCTTACCCTAAACCTAACCCTTCCCCGAAGCCTCACCCTCACCCGTCCCCTAATCCTAACCTGTACGCTAACACTAACCCACGCCCTCACACGTACCCTCCCCCTGAAGCGTTGCCGTACCCTCACCTGGATCCTAAACCGTCCCCGTCCCCTAACACTAACCCTAGCCCGAACGCTAACCCTAACCCTTCCCCGAAGCCTGACCCTCACCCGTCCCCTAATCCTAACCCGTACGCTAACACTAACCCGCGCCCTCAAACGTACGTTCCCCCTAAAGCGTTGCCATACCCTTCCCTGGAACCTAAACCGTCCCCGTCCCCTAACACTAACCCTAGCCCGAACCCTAACCCTAACCCTTCACCGAAGCCTGACCCTCACCCGTCCCCTAATCCTAACCCGTACGCTAACACTAACCCGCGCCCTCACACGTACGCTCCCCCTAAAGCGTTGCCATACCCTTCCCTGGACCCTAAACCGTCACCGTCCCCTAACCCTAACCCTAGCCCGAACCCTAACCCTAACCCTTCCCCGAAGCCTGACCCTCACCCGTCCCCTAATCCTAACCCGTACGCTAACACTAACCCGCGCCCTCACACGTACCCTCCCCCTGAAGCGTTGTCGTACCCTCTCCTGGACCCGAAACCGTCCCCGTCCCCTAACCCTAACCCTAGCCCGAACCCTAACCCTAACCCTTTCCCGAAGCCTGACCCTCACCCGTCCCCTAATCCTAACCCGAACGCTAACACTAACCCACGCCCTCACACGTACGCACCCCCTAAAGCGTTGCCGTACCCTCCCCTGGACCCTAAACCGTCCCTGTCCCCTAACCCTAACCCTAGGCCGAACCCTAACCCTAACCCTTCCCCGAAGCCTGACCCTCACCCGTCCCCTAATCCTAACCCGTACGCTAACACTAACCCGCGCCCTCACACATACGCTCCCCATAAAGCGTTGCCGTCCCCTCCCCTGGACCCTAAACCGTCCCCGTACCCTAACCCTAACCCTAGCCCGAACCGTAACCCTAAACCTTCCCCGAAGCCTGACCCTCACCCGTCCCCTAATCCTAACCCGTACGCTAACACTAACCCACGCCCTCACACATACACACCCCCTAAAGCATTGCCGTACCCTCCCCTGGACCCTAAACCTTCCCCGTCCCCTAACCCTAACCCTAGCCCGAACCCTAAACCTAACCCTTCCCCGAACCCTGACCCTCACCCGTCCTCTAATCCTAACCCCTACCTTAACACTAACCCGCGCCCTCACATGTACGCTACCCCTAAAGCGTTTCCGTATCCTCCCTTGGACCCTAAACCGTCCCCGTCCCCTAACCCTAACCCTAGCCCGACCCCTAACCCTAACCCTTCCCCGAAGCCTGACCCTCACCCGTCCCCTAATCCTAACCCGTACGCTAACACTAACCCGCGCCCTCACACGTACGATCCTCCTAAAGCGTTGCCGAACCTCCCCTGAACCCTAAACCATCCCCGTCCCCTAACCCTAACCCTAGCCCTTACCCTAAACCTAACCCTGCCCCGAAGCCTCACCCTCACCCGTCCCCTAATCCTAACCTGTACGCTAACACTAACCCACGCCCTCACACGTACCCTCCCCCTGAAGCGTTGCCGTACCCTCACCTGGATCCTAAACCGTCCCCGTCCCCTAACACTAACCCTAGCCCGAACGCTAACCCTAACCCTTCCCCGAAGCCTGACCCTCACCCGTCCCCTAATCCTAACCCGTACGCTAACACTAACCCGCGCCCTCACACATACGCTCCCCCTAAAGTGTTGTTGTAACCTCACCTGGACCCTAAACCGTCCCCGTCCCCTAACCCTAAACCTAGCCCGAACCCTAACCCTAAAGCTTCCCCGAAGCCTGGCCCTCACCCGTCCCCTAATCCTAACCCGTACGCTAAAACTAACCCACGACCTCAAACGTACGCTCTCCCTAAAGCATTGCCGTACCCTCCCCTAGACCCTAAACCGTAGCCGTCCCCTAACCCTAACCCTAGCCCGAACCCTAATCCTAACACTTCCCTGAAGTCTGACCCTCACCCGTCCCCTAATCCTAACCCGTACGCTAACACTAACCCACACCCTCACACGTACGCTCCCCCTCAAGCGTTGCCGTACACTTCCCTGGACACTAAACCGTCCCCGTCCCCTAACCCTAAACCTAGTCCGAACCCTAACCCTAACCCTTCACCGAAGCCTGACCCTCACCCGTCCCCTAATCCTAACCCGTACGCTATCACTAACCCACGCCCACACACGTACGCTCCCCCTGAAGCGTTGTCGTACTCTCCCCTGTACCCTAAACCATCCCCGTCCCCTGACCCTAACCCTAGCCCGAACCCTAACCCTAACCCTTCCCCAAAGCCTGACCCTCACCCGTCCCCTAATCCTAACCCGTACGCTAACACTAACCCGCGCCCTCACACATACGCTCCCCCTAAAGCGTTGTTGTAACCTCACCTGGACCCTAAACCGTCCCCGTCCCCTAACCCTTAACCTAGCCCGAACCCTAACCCTAACACTTCCCCGAAGCCTGACCCTCACCCGTCCCCTAATCCTAAACCGTACGCTAACACTATCCCGCGCCCTCACACGTACGCTCCACCTAAAGCATTGCCGTATCCTCCCCTGGACCCTAAACCGTCCCCGTCCCCTAAACCTAACCCTAGCCCGAACCCTAACCCTAACCCTTCCCCGAAGCCTGACCTTCACCCGTCACCTAATCCTAACAGGTACGCTAACACTAACCCGCGCCCTCACACGTACCCTCCCCCTAAAGTGTTGCTGTACCCTCCCCTGGACCCTAAACCGTCTCCGTCCCCTAACCCTAACCCTAGCCCGAACCCTAACCCTAACCCTTCCCCGAAGCCTGATCCTCACCCGTCCCATTATCCTAACCCGTATGCTAACACTAACCCGCGCCCTCACACGTACGCTCCCCCTAAAGCGTTGCCGTACCCTCCCCGGACCCTAAACCGTCCCCGTCCCCTAACCCTAACCCTAGCCCGAACCCTAACCCTAACCCTTCCCCGAAGCCTGACCCTCACCCGTCCCCTAATCCTAACCCGTACGCTAACACTAACCCGCGCCCTCACACGTACGCTCCCCCAAAAGTGTTGCCGTACCCTCCCCTGGACCCTAAACCGTTCCCGTCCCTTAACCCTAACCCTAGCCCGAACCCTAACCCTAACCCTTCCCCGAAGCCTGACTCTCACCCGTCGCCTAATCCTAACCCGTACGCTAACACTAACCCGCGCCCTCACACGTACGCTCCCCCTAAAGCGTTGCTGTACCCTCCCCTGGACCCTAAACCGTCCCCGTCCCTTAACCCAAACCCTAGCCCGAACTCTAACCCTAAACCTTCCCCGAAGCCTGACCTTCACCCGTCCCCTAATCCTAACCCGTACGCTAAACCTAACCTGCGCCCTCACAGGTACGCTTCCCCTAAAGCGTTGCCGTACCCTCCCCTGGACCCTAAACCGTCCCCGTCCCCTAACCCTAAACCTAGCCCGAACCCTAACCCTAATGCTTCCCCGAAGCCTGACCCTCACCCGTCCCCTAATCCTAACCTGTACGCTAACACTAACCCGCGCCCTCAAACGTACGCTCCCCCTAAAGCGTTGCCATACCCTTACCTGGAACCTAAACCGTCCCCCTCCCCTAACACTAACCCTAGCCCGAACCCTAACCCTAACCCTTCACCGAAGCCTGACCCTCACCCGTCCCCTAATCCTAACCCGTACGCTAACACTAACCCGCGCCCTCACACGTACGCTCCCCCTAAAGCGTTGCCATACCCTTCCCTGGACCCTAAACCGTCACCGTCCCCTAACCCTAACCCTAGCCCGAACCCTAACCCTAACCCTTCCCCGAAGCCTGACCCTCACCCGTCCCCTAATCCTAACCCGTACGCTAACACTAACCCGCGCCCTCACACGTACCCTCCCCCTGAAGCGTTGTCGTACCCTCTCCTGGACCCGAAACCGTCCCCGTCCCCTAACCCTAACCCTAGCCCGAACCCTAACCCTAACCCTTTCCCGAAGCCTGACCCTCACCCGTCCCCTAATCCTAACCCGAACGCTAACACTAACCCACGCCCTCACACGTACGCACCCCCTAAAGCGTTGCCGTACCCTCCCCTGGACCCTAAACCGTCCCTGTCCCCTAACCCTAACCCTAGGCCGAACCCTAACCCTAACCCTTCCCCGAAGCCTGACCCTCACCCGTCCCCTAATCCTAACCCGTACGCTAACACTAACCCGCGCCCTCACACATACGCTCCCCATAAAGCGTTGCCGTCCCCTCCCCTGGACCCTAAACCGTCCCCGTACCCTAACCCTAACCCTAGCCCGAACCGTAACCCTAAACCTTCCCCGAAGCCTGACCCTCACCCGTCCCCTAATCCTAACCCGTACGCTAACACTAACCCACGCCCTCACACATACACACCCCCTAAAGCATTGCCGTACCCTCCCCTGGACCCTAAACCTTCCCCGTCCCCTAACCCTAACCCTAGCCCGAACCCTAAACCTAACCCTTCCCCGAACCCTGACCCTCACCCGTCCTCTAATCCTAACCCCTACCTTAACACTAACCCGCGCCCTCACATGTACGCTACCCCTAAAGCGTTTCCGTATCCTCCCTTGGACCCTAAACCGTCCCCGTCCCCTAACCCTAACCCTAGCCCGACCCCTAACCCTAACCCTTCCCCGAAGCCTGACCCTCACCCGTCCCCTAATCCTAACCCGTACGCTAACACTAACCCGCGCCCTCACACGTACGATCCTCCTAAAGCGTTGCCGAACCTCCCCTGAACCCTAAACCATCCCCGTCCCCTAACCCTAACCCTAGCCCTTACCCTAAACCTAACCCTTCCCCGAAGCCTCACCCTCACCCGTCCCCTAATCCTAACCTGTACGCTAACACTAACCCACGCCCTCACACGTACCCTCCCCCTGAAGCGTTGCCGTACCCTCACCTGGATCCTAAACCGTCCCCGTCCCCTAACACTAACCCTAGCCCGAACGCTAACCCTAACCCTTCCCCGAAGCCTGACCCTCACCCGTCCCCTAATCCTAACCCGTACGCTAACACTAACCCGCGCCCTCACACATACGCTCCCCCTAAAGTGTTGTTGTAACCTCACCTGGACCCTAAACCGTCCCCGTCCCCTAACCCTAAACCTAGCCCGAACCCTAACCCTAAAGCTTCCCCGAAGCCTGGCCCTCACCCGTCCCCTAATCCTAACCCGTACGCTAAAACTAACCCACGCCCTCAAACGTACGCTCTCCCTAAAGCGTTGCCGTACCCTCCCCTAGACCCTAAACCGTAGCCGTCCCCTAACCCTAACCCTAGCCCGAACCCTAATCCTAACACTTCCCTGAAGTCTGACCCTCACCCGTCCCCTAATCCTAACCCGTACGCTAACACTAACCCACACCCTCACACGTACGCTCCCCCTCAAGCGTTGCCGTACACTTCCCTGGACACTAAACCGTCCCCGTCCCCTAACCCTAAACCTAGCCCGAACCCTAACCCTAACCCTTCACCGAAGCCTGACCCTCACCCGTCCCCTAATCCTAACCCGTACGCTATCACTAACCCACGCCCACACACGTACGCTCCCCCTGAAGCGTTGTCGTACTCTCCCCTGTACCCTAAACCATCCCCGTCCCCTGACCCTAACCCTAGCCCGAACCCTAACCCTAACCCTTCCCCAAAGCCTGACCCTCACCCGTCCCCTAATCCTAACCCGTACGCTAACACTAACCCGCGCCCTCACACATACGCTCCCCCTAAAGCGTTGTAGTAACCTCACCTGGACCCTAAACCGTCCCCGTCCCCTAACCCTTAACCTAGCCCGAACCCTAACCCTAACACTTCCCCGAAGCCTGACCCTCACCCGTCCCATAATCCTAAACCGTACGCTAACACTATCCCGCGCCCTCACACGTACGCTCCCCCTAAAGCGTTGTTGTACCCTCCCCTGGACCCTAAACCGTCCCCGTCCCCTAACCCTAACCCTAGCCCGAACCCTAACCCTAACCCTTCCCCGAAGCCTGACCCTCACCCGTCCCCTAATCCTAACCCGTACGCTAACACTAACCCACGCCCTCACACGTACGCTCCACCTAAAGCATTGCCGTATCCTCCCCTGGACCCTAAACCGTCCCCGTCCCCTAAACCTAACCCTAGCCCGAACCCTAACCCTAACCCTTCCCCGAAGCCTGACCTTCACCCGTCACCTAATCCTAACAGGTACGCTAACACTAACCCGCGCCCTCACACGTACGCTCCCCCTAAAGTGTTGCTGTACCCTCCCCTGGACCCTAAACTGTCTCCGTCCCCTAACCCTAACCCTAGCCCGAACCCTAACCCTAACCCTTCCCCGAAGCCTGATCCTCACCCGTCCCATTATCCTAACCCGTACGCTAACACTAACCCGCGCCCTCACACGTACGCTCCCCCTAAAGCGTTGCCGTACCCTCCCCGGACCCTAAACCATCCCCGTCCCCTAACCCTAACCCTAGCCCGAACCCTAACCCTAACCCTTCCCCGAAGCCTGACCCTCACCCATCCCCTAATCCTAACCCGTACGCTAACACTAACCCGCGCCCTCACACGTACGCTCCCCCAAAAGTGTTGCCGTACCCTCCCCTGGACCCTAAACCGTTCCCGTCCCTTAACCCTAACCCTAGACCGAACCCTAACCCTAACCCTTCACCGAAGCCTGACTCTCACCCGTCCCCTAATCCTAACCCGTACGCTAACACTAACCCGCGCCCTCACACGTACGCTCCCCCTAAAGCGTTGCTGTACCCTCCCCTGGACCCTAAACCGTCCCCGTCCCCTAACCCAAACCCTAGCCCGAACCCTAACCCTAACACTTCCCCGAAGCCTGACCCTCACCCGTCCCCTAATCCTAAAACGTACGCTAACACTATCCCGCGCCCTCACACGTACGCTCCACCTAAAGCATTGCCGTACCCTCCCCTGGACCCTAAACCGTCCCCGTCCCCTAAACCTAACCCTAGCCCGAACCCTAACCCTAACCCTTCCCCGAAGCCTGACCTTCACCCGTCGCCTAATCCTAACAGGTACGCTAACACTAACCCGCGCCCTCACACGTACGCTCCCCCTAAAGCGTTGCTGTACCCTCCCCTGGACCCTAAACCGTCCCCGTCCCCTAACCCTAACGCTAGCCCGAACCCTAACCCTCACACTTCCCCGAAGCCTGACCCTCACCCGTCCCCTAATCCTAACCCGTGTGCTAACACTAACCAGCGCCCTCACACGTATGCTCCCCCTAAAGCGTTGCCGTACCCTCCCCTGGACCCTAAACCGTCCCAGTTCCCTAACCCTAACCCTAGCCCGGACCCTAACCCTAACCCTACCCCGAAGCCTGACCCTCACCCGTCCCCTAATCCTACCCCGTACGCTTACACTAACCTGCGCCCTCACACGTACGCTCCCCCTAAAGCGTTGTCGTACCCTCCCCTGGACCCTAAGCTGTCCCCGTCCCCTAACCCTAACCCTAGCCCGAACCCTAACCCTAAGACTTCCCCGAATCCTGACCCTCACCCGTCCCCTAATCCTAACCAGTATGCTAACACTAACCCGCGCCCTCACACGTATGCTCCCCCTAAAGTGTTGCCGTACTCTCCCCTGGACTCTAAACCGTCCCCGTCCCCTATCCCTAACCCTAGCCCGAACCCAAATCCTAAACCTTCCCCGAAGCCTGACCCTCACCCGTCCCCTGTTCCTAACCCGTACGCTAACACTAACCCGCGCCCTCACAAGTACTATTCCCCGAAAGCGTTGCCGTACCCTCCCCTGGACCCTAAACCATCCCCGTCCCCTAACCCTAAACCTAGCCCGAACCCTAACCCTAAAGCTTCCCCGAAGCCTGACCCTCACCCGTCCCCTAATCCTAACCCGTACGCTAACACTAACCCGCGCACTCAAACGTACGCTCTCCCTAAAGCGTTGCCGTACCCTCCCCTGGACCCTAAACCGTAGCCGTCCCCTAACCCTAACCCTAGCCCGAACCCTAATCCTAACACTTCCCTGAAGTCTGACCCTCACCCGTCCCCTAATCCTAACCCGTACGCTAACACTAACCCACACCCTCACACGTACGCTCCCCCTCAAGCGTTGCTGTACACTTCCCTGGACCCTAAACCGTCCCCGTCCCCTAACCCTAACCGTAGCCCGAACCCTAACCCTAACCCTAAACCGAAGCCTGACCCTCACCGGTCCCCTAATCCTAACCCGTACGCTATCACTAACCCACGCCCTCAAACGTACGCTCCCCCTGAAGCGTTGTCGTACTCTCCCCTGGACCCTAAACCGTCCCCGTCCCCTAACCCTAACCCTAGCCCGAACCCTAACCCTAACCCTTCCCCGAAGCCTGACCCTCACCCGTCCCCTAATCCTAACCCGTATGCTAACACTAACCCGCGCCCTCACACGTACCCTCCCCCTGAAGCGTTGCCGTACCCTCACCGGGATCGTAAACCGTCCCCGTCCCCTAACACTAACCCTAGCCCGAACCCTAACCCTAACCCTTCCCCGAAGCCTGACCTTCACCCGTCCCCTAATCCTAACCCGTACGCTAACACTAAACCGCGCCCTCACACGTACGCTCCCCCTAAAGCGTTGTTGTAACCTCACCTGGACCCTAAACAGTCCCCGTCCCCTAACCCTTAACCTAGCCCGAACCCTAACCCTAACACTTCCCCGAAGCCTGACCCTCCCCCGTCCCCTAATCCTAACCCGTACGCGAACACTAACTCGCGCCCTCACACGTTCGCTCCCCCTAAAGCGTTGCCGTACCCTCCCCTGGACCCTAAACCATCTCCGTCCCCTAAACCTAACCCTAGCCCGAACCCTAACCCTAACCCTTCCCTGAAGCCTAACCCTCACCCGTCCCCTAATCCTAACCCGTACCCTAACACTAACCCGTGCACTCACACGTACGCTCCCCCTAAATCGTTGCCGTACCCTCCCCTGGACCCTAAACCGTCCCCGTCCCCAAACCCTAACCCTAGCCCGAACCCTAAACCTAACCCTTCCCCGAAGCCTAACCCTAACCCTTCCCCGAAGACTGACTCTCACCCGTCCCGTAATCCTAACCCGTACGGTAACACTAACCCGCGCACTCACATGTACGCTCCCCCTAAAGTGTTGCCGTACCCTCCCCTGGACCCTAAACCGTCCCTGTCCTCTTACCCTAACCCTAGCCCGAACCCTAACCCTAACCCTTCCCCGAAGCCTGACCCTCACCCGTCCCCTAATCCTAACCCGTACGTTAACACTAACCCTCGCCCTCACACGTACGCTACCCCTAAAGCGTTGCCGTACCCTCCCCTGGACCCTAAACCGTCCCCGCCCCTAAACCTAACCCTAGCCCTAACCCTAACCCTAACCCTTCATCGAAGCCTGAACCTCACCCGTCCCCTAATCCTAACCCGTACGCTAACACTAACCCGCGCCCTAGCATGTACGCTCCCCCTGAAGCGTTGCCGTACCGTCCCCTGGACCCTAAACCGTCCCCGTCCCCTAACCCTAAACCTAGCCCGAACCCTAACCCTAACTCTTCCCCGAAGCCTGACCCTCACCCGTCCCCTAATCCTCACCCGTACGCTAACACTAACCCGCGCCCTCACACATACCCTCCCCCTGAAGCGTTGCCGTACGCTCTCCTGGACCCTAAACCGTCCCCGTCCCCTAACCCTAACCCTAGCCCGAACCCTAACCCTAACCCTTCCCCGAAGCCTGACCCTCACCCGTCCCCTAATCCTAACCCGAACGCTAACACTAACCCACGCCCTCACACGTACGCAACCCCTAAAGCGTTGCCGTATCCTCCCCTGGACCCTAAACCGTCCCTGTCCCCTAACCCTAACCCTAGGCCGAACCCTAACCCTAACCCTTCCCCGAAGCTTGACCCTCATCCGTCCCCTAATCCTAACCCTTACGCTAACACTAACCCGCGCCCTCACACGTACGCTCCCCCTATAGCGTTGCCGTACCCTCCCCTGGACCCTAAACCGTCCCCGTACCCTAACCCTAACCCTAGCCCGAACCCTAACCCTAAACCTTCCCCGAAGCCTGACCCTCACCCGTCCCCTAATCCTAACCCGTACGCTAACACTAACCCACGCCCTCACACATACGCACCCCCTAAAGCATTGCCGTACCCTCCCCTGGACCCTAAACCGTCCCCGTCCCCTAACCCTAACCCTAGCCCGAACCCTAAACCTAACCCTTCCCCGAAACCTGACCCTCTCCCGTCCCCTAATCCTAACCCCTACCTTAACACTAACCCGCGCCCTCACATGTACGCTACCCCTAAAGCGTTTCCGTATCCTCCCTTGGACCCTAAACCGTCCCCGTCCCCTAACCCTAACCCTAGACCGAACCCTAACCCTAACCCTTCCCCGAAGCCTGACCCTCACCCGTCCCCTAATCCTAACCCGTATGCTAACACTAACCCGCGCCCTCACACGTACGATCCTCCTAAAGCGTTGCCGTACCTCCCCTGAACCCTAAACCATCACCGTCCCCTAACCCTAACCCTAGCCCTTACCCTAACCCTAACCCTTCCCCGAAGCCTCACCCTCACCCGTCCCCTAATCCTAACCTGTACGCTAACACTAACCCGCACCCTCACACGTACACTCCCCCTAAAACGTTGCCGTACCCTCCCCTGCACCCTAAACCGTCCCCGTCCCCTAACCCTAACCCTAGCCCGAACCCTAACGCTTCCCCGAAGCCTGACCCTCACCCGTCCCTTAATCCTAACCCGTACGCTAACACTAACCCATGTCCTCACACGTACGGTCCACCTAAAGTGTTGCCGTACTCTCCCCTGGACTCTAAACCGTCCCCGTCCCCTATCCCTAACCCTAGCCCGAACCCAAATCCTAAAACTTCCCCGAAGCCTGACCCTCACCCGTCCCCTGTTCCTAACCCGTACGCTAACACTAACCCGCGCCCTCACATGTACGCTTCCCCGAAAGCGTTGCCGTACCCTCCCCTGGACCCTAAACCATCCCCGTCCCCTAACCCTAAACCTAGCCCGAACCCTAACCCTAACCCTTCACCGAAGCCTGACCCTCACCCGTCCCCTAATCCTAACCCGTACGCTAACACTAACCCGCGCCCTCACACATACCCTCCCCCTAAAGCGTTGTTGTAACCTCACCTGGACCCTAAACCATCCCCGTCCCCTAACCCTTAACCTAGCCCGAACCCTAACCCTAACACTTCCCCGAAGCCTGACCCTCACCCGTCCCCTAATCCTAAACCGTACGCTAACACTATCCCGCGCCCTCACACGTACGCTCCCCCTAAAGCATTGTTGTACCCTCCCATGGACCCTAAACCGTCCCCGTCCCCTAACCCTAACCCTAGCCCGAACCCTAACCCTAACCCTTCCCCGAAGCCTGACCCTCACCCGTCCCCTAATCCTAACCCGTACGCTAACACTAACCCACGCCCTCACACGTACGCTCCACCTAAAGCATTGCCGTACCCTCCCCTGGACCCTAAACCGTCCCCGTCCCCTAACCCTAACCCTAGCCCGAACCCTAACCCTAACCCTTCCCCGAAGCCTGACCCTCACCCGTCCCCTAATCCTAACCCGTACACTAACACTAACCCGCGCCCTCACACGTATGCTCCCCCAAAAGTGTTGCCGTACCCTCCCCTGGACCCTAAACCGTTCCCGTCCCTTAACCCTAACCCTAGCCCGAAACCTAACCCTAACCCTTCCCCGAAGCCTGACTCTCACCCGTCCCCTAATCATAACCCGTACGCTAACACTAACCTGCGCCCTCACACCTATGCTCCCCCTAAAGCGTTGACGTACCCTCCCCTGGACCCTAAACCGTCTCCGTCCCCTAACCGTAAACCTAGCCCGAACCCTAACCCTAACACTTCCCCGAAGCCTCACCCTCACCCGTCCCCTAATCCTAACCCGTACGCTAACACTAACCCGCGCCCTCACACGTAAGCTCCCCCTAAAGTGTTGTCGTACCGTCCCCTGTACCCTAAACCGTCCCCGTCCCCTTACCCTAACCCTAGCCCTTGCCCTAACCCTAACCCTTTCCAGAAGCCAGACCCTCACCCGTCCCCTAATCCTAACCCGTACGCTAACACTAACCCGCGCCCTCACACGTACAGTCCCCCTAAAGCGTTGCCGTACCCTCCCCTGGACCCTAAACCGTCCCCGTCCCCTAACCCTAACCCTAGCCCGAACCCTAACCTTAACCCTTCCTCGAAGCCTGACCCTCACCCGTCCCCTAATCCTAACCCGTACGCTAACACTAACCCGCGCCCTCACACGTACGCTCCCCCTAAAGCGTTGCCGTACCCTCCCTTGGACCCTAAACCGTCCCCGTCCCCTAACCCTAACCCTAGCCCGAACCCTAACGATTCCCCGAAGCCTGACCCTCACCCGTCCCCTAATCCTAACACGTACGATAACAGTAACCCGCCCCCTCACACGTACGCTCCCCCCTAAAGCGTTGCCGTACACTCCCCTGGACCCTAAACCGTTCCCGTCCGCTAACCCTAACCCTAGACCGAACCCTAACCCTAACTCTTCCCCGAAGCCTGACCCTCACCCGTCCCCTAATACTAACCCGTACGCTATCACTAACCCGCGCCCTCACACGTACGATCCCCCTAAAGCGTTGCCGTACCCTCCCCTGGACTCTAAACCGTCCCCGTCCCCTATCCCTAACCCTAGCCCGAACCCAAAGCCTAAAGCTTCCCCGAAGCCTGACCCTCACCCGTCCCATAATCCTAACCGGTACGCGAACACTAGCCCACGCCGTCACACGTACGCTTCCCCTAAAACGTTGCCGTACCCTCCCCTGGACCCTAAACCGTCCCTGTCCCCTAACCCTAAACCTAGCCCGAACCCTAACCCTAACGCTTCCCCGAAGCCTGACCCTTACCCGTCCCCTAATCCTAACCCGTACGCTAACACTAACCCGCACCCTAACACCTACCCTTCCCCTAAAGCGTTGCCGTACCCTCCCCTGGACCCTAAACCGTCCCCGTCCCCTAACCCTAACCCAAGCCCGAACCCTAAACCTAAAACTTCCCCGAAGCCTGACCTGCACCCGTCCCCTAATCCTAACCTGTACACTAACACTAACCCGCGCCCTCACACGTACGCACCCCCTAAAGCGTTGCCGTACCCTCCCCTGGACCCTAAACCGTCCCCGTCCCCTAACCCTAACCCTAGCCCGAACCCTAATGCTTCCCCGAAGCCTGACCCTCACCCGTCCCTTAATCCTAACCCGTACGCTAACACTAACCCGTGCCCTCACACGTACGGTCCACCTAAAGTGTTGCCGTACTCTCCCCTGGACTCTAAACCGTCCCCTTCCCCTATCCCTAACCCTAGCCCGAACCCAAATCCTAAACCTTCCCCGAAGCCTGACCCTCACCCGTCCCCTGTTCCTAACCCGTACGCTAACACTAACCCGCGCCCTCACATGTACGCTTCCCCGAAAGCGTTGCCGTACCCTCCCCTGGACCCTAAACCATCCCCGTCCCCTAACCCTAAACCTAGCCCGAACCCTAACCCTAAAGCTTCCCCGAAGCCTGACCCTCACCCGTCCCCTAATCCTAACCCGTACGCTAAAACTAACCCGCGCCCTCAAACGTACGATCTCCCTAAAGCGTTGCCGTACCCTCCCCTAGACCCTAAACCGTAGCCGTCCCCTAACCCTAACCCTAGCCCGAACCCTAATCCTAACACTTCCCTGAAGTCTGACCCTCACCCGTCCCCTAATCCTAACCCGTACGCTAACACTAACCCGCGCCCTCACACGTACGCTCCCCCAAAAGTGTTGCCGTACCCTCCCCTGGACCCTAAACCGTTCCCGTCCCTTAACCCTAACCCTAGCCCGAACCCTAACCCTAACCCTTCCCCGAAGCCTGACTCTCACCCGTCCCCTAATCCTAACCCGTAAGCTAACACTAACCCGCGCCCTCACACGTACGCTCCCCCTAAAGCGTTGCTGTACCCTCCCCTGGACCCTAAACCGTCCCCGTCCCCTAACCCAAACCCTAGCCCGAACTCTAACCCTAAACCTTCCCCGAAGCCTGACCTTCACCCGTCCCCTAATCCTAACCCGTACGCTAAACCTAACCCGCGCCCTCACAGGTACGCTTCCCCTAAAGCGTTGCCGTACCCTCCCCTGGACCCTAAACCGTCCCCGTCCCCTAACCCTAAACCTAGCCCGAACCCTAACCCTAATGCTTCCCCGAAGCCTGACCCTCACCCGTCCCCTAATCCTAACCCGTACGCTAACACTAACCCGCGCCCTCAAACGTACGCTCCCCCTAAAGCGTTGCCATACCGTTCCCTGGAACCTAAACCGTCCCCGTCCCCTAACCCTAACCCTAGCCCGAACCCTAACCCTAACCCTTCACCGAAGCCTGACCCTCACCCGTCCCCTAATCCTAACCCGTACGCTAACACTAACCCGCGCCCTCACACGTACGCTCCCCCTAAAGCGTTGCCATACCCTTCCCTGGACCCTAAACCGTCACCGTCCCCTAACCCTAACCCTAGCCCGAACCCTAACCCTAACCCTTCCCCGAAGCCTGACCCTCACCCGTCCCCTAATCCTAACCCATACGCTAACACTAACCCGCGCCCTCACACGTACGCTCCCCCTAAAGCGTTGCCGTACCCTCCCCTGGACCCTAAACCGTCCCCGTCCCCTAACCCTAACCCTAGCCCGAACCCTAACGATTCCCCGAAGCCTGACCCTCACCCGTCACCTAATCCTAACACGTACGATAACAGTAACCCGCCCCCTCACACGTACGCTCCCCCCTAAAGCGTTGCCGTACACTCCCCTGGACCCTAAACCGTCCCTGTCCGCTAACGCTAACCCTAGACCGAACCCTAACCCTAACTCTTCCCCGAAGCCTGACCCTCACCCGTCCCCTAATACTAACCCGTACGCTATCACTAACCCGCGCCCTCACACGTACGATCCCCCTAAAGCGTTGCCGTACCCTCCCCTGGACTCTAAACCGTCCCCGTCCCCTATCCCTAACCCTAGCCCGAACCCAAAGCCTAAAGCTTCCCCGAAGCCTGACCCTCACCCGTCCCATAATCCTAACCGGTACGCGAACACTAGCCCACGCCGTCACACGTACACTTCCCCTAAAGCGTTGCCGTACCCTCCCCTGTACCCTAAACCGTCCCTGTCCCCTAACCCTAAACCTAGCCCGACCCCTAACCCTAACGCTTCCCCGAAGCCTGACCCTTACCCGTCCCCTAATCCTAACCCGTACGCTAACACTAACCCGCACCCTAACACCTACCCTTCCCCTAAAGCGTTGCCGTACCCTCCCCTGGACCCTAAACCGTCCCCGTCCCCTAACCCTAACCCAAGCCCGAACCCTAAACCTAAACCTTCCCCGAAGCCTGACCTGCACCCGTCCCCTAATCCTAACCTGTACGCTAACACTAACCCGCGCCCTCACACGTACGCACCCCCTAAAGCGTTGCCGTACCCTCCCCTGGACCCTAAACCGTCCCCGTCCCCTAACACTAACCCTAGCCATCTACCTAACCCTAACCCTTCCCCGAAGCCTGACCCTCACCCGTCCCCTAATCCTAACCCGTATGCTAACACTAACCCCCGCCCTCACACGTACGATCCTCCTAAAGCGTTGCCGTACCTCCCCTGAACCCTAAACCATCACCGTCCCCTAACCCTAACCCTAGCCCTTACCCTAACCCTAACCCTTCCCCGAAGCCTCACCCTCACCCGTCCCCTAATCCTAACCTGTACGCTAACACTAACCCGCACCCTCACACGTACACTCCCCCTAAAGCGTTGCCGTACCCTCCCCTGGACCCTAAACCGTCCCCGTCCCCTAACCCTAACCCTAGCCCGAACCCTAACGCTTCCCCGAAGCCTGACCCTCACCCGTCCCTTAATCCTAACCCGTACGCTAACACTAACCCGTGCCCTCACACGTACGGTCCACCTAAAGTGTTGCCGTACTCTCCCCTGGACTCTAAACCGTCCCCTTCCCCTATCCCTAACCCTAGCCCGAACCCAAATCCTAAACCTTCCCCGAAGCCTGACCCTCACCCGTCCCCTGTTCCTAACCCGTACGCTAACACTAACCCGCGCCCTCACATGTACGCTTCCCCGAAAGCGTTGCCGTACCCTCCCCTGGACCCTAAACCATCCCCGTCCCCTAACCCTAAACCTAGCCCGAACCCTAACCCTAAAGCTTCCCCGAAGCCTGACCCTCGCCCGTCCCCTAATCCTAACCCGTACGCTAAAACTAACCCGCGCCCTCAAACGTACGCTCTCCCTAAAGCGTTGCCGTACCCTCCCCTAGACCCTAAACCGTAGCCGTCCCCTTACCCTAACCCTAGCCCGAACCCTAATCCTAACACTTCCCTGAAGTCTGACCCTCACCCGTCCCCTAATCCTAACCCGTACGCTAACACTAACCCACACCCTCACACGTACGCTCCCCCTCAAGCGTTGCCGTACACTTCCCTGGACACTAAACCGTCCCCGTCCCCTAACCCTAAACCTAGCCCGAACCCTAACCCTAACCCTTCACCGAAGCCTGACCCTCACCCGTCCCCTAATCCTAACCCGTACGCTATCACTAACCCACGCCCACACACGTACGCTCCCCCTGAAGCGTTGTCGTACTCTCCCCTGTAACCTAAACCATCCCCGTCCCCTGACCCTAACCCTAGCCCGAACCCTAACCCTAACCCTTCCCCGAAGCCTGAACCTCACCCGTCCCCTAATCCTAACCCGTACGCTAACACTAACCCGCGCCCTCACACATACGCTCCCCCTAAAGCGTTGTTGTAACCTCACCTGGACCGTAAACCGTCCCCGTCCCCTAACCCTTAACCTAGCCCGAACCCTAACCCTAACACTTCCCCGAAGCCTGACCCTCACCCGTCCCCTAATCCTAAACCGTACGCTAACACTATCCCGCGCCCTCACACGTACGCTCCCCCTAAAGCGTTGTTGTACCCTCCCCTGGACCCTAAACATTCCCCGTCCTCTAACCCTAACCCTAGCCCGAACCCTAACCCTAACCCTTCCCCGAAGCCTGACCCTCACCCGTCCCCTAATCCTAACCCGTACGCTAACACTAACCCACGCCCTCACACGTACGCTCCACCTAAAGCATTGCCGTACCCTCCCCTGGACCCTAAACCGTCCCCGTCCCCTAAACCTAACCCTAGCCCGAACCCTAACCCTAACCCTTCCCCGAAGCCTGACCTTCACCCGTCACCTAATCCTAACAGGTACGCTAACACTAACCCGCGCCCTCACACGTACGCTCCCCCTAAAGTGTTGCTGTACCCTCCCCTGGACCCTAAACCGTCTCCGTCCCCTAACCCTAACCCTAGCCCGAACCCTAACCCTAACCCTTCCCCGAAGCCTGATCCTCACCCGTCCCATTATCCTAACCCGTACGCTAACACTAACCCGCGCCCTCACACGTACGCTCCCCCTAAAGCGTTGCCGTACCCTCCCCGGACCCTAAACCGTCCCCGTCCCCTAACCCTAACCCTAGCCCGAACCCTAACCCTAACCCTTCCCCGAAGCCTGACCCTCACCCGTCCCCTAATCCTAACCCGTACGCTAACACTAACCCGCGCCCTCACACGTACGCTCCCCCAAAAGTGTTGCCGTACCCTCCCCTGGACCCTAAACCGTTCCCGTCCCTTAACCCTAACCCTAGCCCGAACCCTAACCCTAACCCTTCCCCGAAGCCTGACTCTCACCCGTCCCCTAATCCTAACCCGTACGCTAACACTAACCCGCGCCCTCACACGTACGCTCCCCCTAAAGCGTTGCTGTACCCTCCCCTGGACCCTAAACCGTCCCCGTCCCCTAACCCAAACCCTAGCCCGAACTCTAACCCTAAACCTTCCCCGAAGCCTGACCTTCACCCGTCCCCTAATCCTAACCCGTACGCTAAACCTAACCTGCGCCCTCACAGGTACGCTTCCCCTAAAGCGTTGCCGTACCCTCCCCTGGACCCTAAACCGTCCCCGTCCCCTAACCCTAAACCTAGCCCGAACCCTAACCCTAATGCTTCCCCGAAGCCTGACCCTCACCCGTCCCCTAATCCTAACCTCTACGCTAACACTAACCCGCGCCCTCAAACGTACGCTCCCCCTAAAGCGTTGCCATACCCTTCCCTGGAACCTAAACCGTCCCCGTCCCCTAACACTAACTGTAGCCCGAACCCTAACCCTAACCCTTCACCGAAGCCTGACCCTCACCCGTCCCCTAATCCTAACCCGTACGCTAACACTAACCCGCGCCCTCACACGTACGCTCCCCCTAAAGCGTTGCCATACCCTTCCCTGGACCCTAAACCGTCACCGTCCCCTAACCCTAACCCTAGCCCGAACCCTAACCCTAACCCTTCCCCGAAGCCTGACCCTCACCCGTCCCATAATCCTAACCCGTACGCTAACACTAACCCGCGCCCTCACACGTACCCTCCCCCTGAAGCGTTGTCGTACCCTCTCCTGGACCCGAAACCGTCCCCGTCCCCTAACCCTAACCCTAGCCCGAACCCTAACCCTAACCCTTTCCCGAAGCCTGACCCTCACCCGTCCCCTAATCCTAACCCGAACGCTAACACTAACCCACGCCCTCACATGTACGCACCCCCTAAAGCGTTGCCGTACCCTCCCCTGGACCCTAAACCGTCCCTGTCCCCTAACCCTAACGCTAGGCCGAACCCTAACCCTAACCCTTCCCCGAAGCCTGACCCTCACCCGTCCCCTAATCCTAACCCGTACGCTAACACTAACCCGCGCCCTCACACATACGCTCCCCATAAAGCATTGCCGTACCCTCCCCTGGACCCTAAACCGTCCCCGTACCCTAACCCTAACCCTAGCCCGAACCGTAAACCTAAACCTTCCCCGAAGCCTGACCCTCACCCGTCCCCTAATCCTAACCCGTACGCTAACACTAACCCACGCCCTCACACATACACACCCCCTAAAGCATTGCCATACCCTCCCCTGGACCCTAAACCTTCCCCGTCCCCTAACCCTAACCCTAGCCCGAACCCTAAACCTAACCCTTCCCCGAACCCTGACCCTCACCCGTCCTCTAATCCTAACCCCTACCTTAACACTAACCCGCGCCCTCACATGTACGCTACCCCTAAAGCGTTTCCGTATCCTCCCTTGGACCCTAAACCGTCCCCGTCCCCTAACCCTAACCCTAGCCCGACCCCTAACCCTAACACTTCCCCGAAGCCTGACCCTCACCCGTCCCCTAATCCTAACCCGTACGCTAACACTAACCCGCGCCCTCACACGTACGATCCTCCTAAAGCGTTGCCGAACCTCCCCTGAACCCTAAACCATCCCCGTCCCCTAACCCTAACCCTAGCCCTTACCCTAAACCTAACCCTTCCCCGAAGCCTCACCCTCACCCGTCCCCTAATCCTAACCTGTACGCTAACACTAACCCACGCCCTCACACGTACCCTCCCCCTGAAGCGTTGCCGTACCCTCACCTGGATCCTAAACCGTCCCCGTCCCCTAACACTAACCCTAGCCCGAACGCTAACCCTAACACTTCCCCGAAGCCTGACCCTCTCCCGTCCCCTAATCCTAACCCGTACGCTAACACTAACCCGCGCCCTCACACATACGCTCCCCCTAAAGTGTTGTTGTAACCTCACCTGGACCCTAAACCGTCCCCGTCCCCTAACCCTTAACCTAGCCCGAACCCTAACCCTAACCCTTCCCCGAAGCCTGACCTTCACCCGTCGCCTAATCCTAACAGGTACGCTAACACTAACCCGCGCCCTCACACGTACGCTCCCCCTAAAGCGTTGCTGTACCCTCCCCTGGACCCTAAACCGTCCCCGTCCCCTAACCCTAATGCTAGCCCGAACCCTAACCCTCACACTTCCCCGAAGCCTGACCCTCACCCGTCCCCTAATCCTAACCCGTGTGCTAACACTAACCAGCGCCCTCACACGTATGCTCCCCCTAAAGCGTTGCCGTACCCTCCCCTGGACCCTAAACCGTCCCAGTTCCCTAACCCTAACCCTAGCCCGAACCCTAACCCTAACCCTACCCCGAAGCCTGACCCTCACCCGTCCCCTAATCCTACCCCGTACGCTAACACTAACCTGCGCCCTCACACGTATGCTCCCCCTAAAGCGTTGTCGTACCCTCCCCTGGACCCTAAGCTGTCCCCGTCCCCTAACCCTAACCCTAGCCCGAACCCTAACCCTAAGACTTCCCCGAATCCTGACCCTCACCCGTCCCCTAATCCTAACCAGTATGCTAACACTAACCCGCGCCCTCACACGTACGCTCCCCCTAAAGTGTTGCCGTACTCTCCCCTGGACTCTAAACCGTCCCCGTCCCCTATCCCTAACCCTAGCCCGAACCCAAATCCTAAACCTTCCCCGAAGCCTGACCCTCACCCGTCCCCTGTTCCTAACCCGTACGCTAACACTAACCCGCGCCCTCACAAGTACTATTCCCCGAAAGCGTTGCCGTACCCTCCCCTGGACCCTAAACCATCCCCGTCCCCTAACCCTAAACCTAGCCCGAACCCTAACCCTAAAGCTTCCCCGAAGCCTGACCCTCACCCGTCCCCTAATCCTAACCCGTACGCTAACACTAACCCGCGCACTCAAACGTACGCTCTCCCTAAAGCGTTGCCGTACCCTCCCCTGGACCCTAAACCGTAGCCGTCCCCTAACCCTAACCCTAGCCCAAACCCTAATCCTAACACTTCCCTGAAGTCTGACCCTCACCCGTCCCCTAATCCTAACCCGTACGCTAACACTAACCCACACCCTCACACGTACGCTCCCCCTCAAGCGTTGCTGTACACTTCCCTGGACCCTAAACCGTCCCCGTCCCCTAACCCTAACCGTAGCCCGAACCCTAACCCTAACCCTAAACCGAAGCCTGACCCTCACCGGTCCCCTAATCCTAACCCGTACGCTATCACTAACCCACGCCCTCACACGTACGCTCCCCCTGAAGCGTTGTCGTACTCTCCCCTGGACCCTAAACCGTCCCCGTCCCCTAACCCTAACCCTAGCCCGAACCCTAACCCTAACCCTTCCCCGAAGCCTGACCCTCACCCGTCCCCTAATCCTAACCCGTATGCTAACACTAACCCACGCCCTCACACGTACCCTCCCCCTGAAGCGTTGCCGTACCCTCACCGGGATCCTAAACCGTCCCCGTCCCCTAACACTAACCCTAGCCCGAACCCTAACCCTAACCCTTCCCCGAAGCCTGACCCTCACCCGTCCCCTAATCCTAACCCGTACGCTAACACTAAACCGCGCCCTCACACGTACGCTCCCCCTAAAGCGTTGTTGTAACCTCACCTGGACCCTAAACCGTCCCCGTCCCCTAACCCTTAACCTAGCCCGAACCCTAACCATAACACTTCCCCGAAGCCTGACCCTCCCCCGTCCCCTAATCCTAACCCGTACGCGAACACTAACTCGCGCCCTCACACGTTCGCTCCCCCTAAAGCGTTGCCGTACCCTCCCCTGGACCCTAAACCATCTCCGTCCCCTAAACCTAACCCTAGCCCGAACCCTAACCCTAACCCTTCCCTGAAGCCTGACCCTCACCCGTCCCCTAATCCTAACCCGTACCCTAACACTAACCCGTGCACTCACACGTACGCTCCCCCTAAATCGTTGCCGTACCCTCCCCTGGACCCTAAACCGTCCCCGTCCCCAAACCCTAACCCTAGCCCGAACCCTAAACCTAACCCTTCCCCGAAGCCTAACCCTAACACTTCCCCGAAGACTGACTCTCACCCGTCCCGTAATCCTAACCCGTACGGTAACACTAACCCGCGCACTCACATGTACGCTCCCCCTAAAGTGTTGCCGTACCCTCCCCTGGACCCTAAACCGTCCCTGTCCTCTTACCCTAACCCTAGCCCGAACCCTAAACCTAACCCTTCCCCGAAGCCTGACCCTCACCCGTCCCCTAATCCTAACCCGTACGTTAACACTAACCCTCGCCCTCACACGTACGCTACCCCTAAAGCGTTGCCGTACCCTCCCCTGGACCCTAAACCGTCCCCGCCCCTAAACCTAACCCTAGCCCTAACCCTAACCCTAACCCTTCATCGAAGCCTGAACCTCACCCGTCCCCTAATCCTAACCCGTACGCTAACACTAACCCGCGCCCTAGCATGTACGCTCCCCCTGAAGCGTTGCCGTACCGTCCCCTGGACCCTAAACCGTCCCCGTCCCCTAACCCTAAACCTAGCCCGAACCCTAACCCTAACTCTTCCCCGAAGCCTGACCCTCACCCGTCCCCTAATCCTCACCCGTACGCTAACACTAACCCGCGCCCTCACACGTACCCTCCCCCTGAAGCGTTGCCGTACGCTCTCCTGGACCCTAAACCGTCCCCGTCCCCTAACCCTAACCCTAGCCCGAACCCTAACCCTAACCCTTCCCCGAAGCCTGACCCTCACCCGTCCCCTAATCCTAACCCGAACGCTAACACTAACCCACGCCCTCACACGTACGCACCCCCTAAAGCGTTGCCGTATCCTCCCCTGGACCCTAAACCGTCCCTGTCCCCTAACCCTAACCCTAGGCCGAACCCTAACCCTAACCCTTCCCCGAAGCCTGACCCTCATCCGTCCCCTAATCCTAAGCCTTACGCTAACACTAACCCGCGCCCTCACACATACGCTCCCCCTATAGCGTTGCCGTACCCTCCCCTGGACCCTAAACCGTCCCCGTACCCTAACCCTAACCCTAGCCCGAACCCTAACCCTAAACCTTCCCCGAAGCCTGACCCTCACCCGTCCCCTAATCCTAACCCGTACGCTAACACTAACCCACGCCCTCACACATACGCACCCCCTAAAGCATTGCCGTACCCTCCCCTGGACCCTAAACCGTCCCCGTCCCCTAACCCTAACCCTAGCCCGAACCCTAAACCTAACCCTTCCCCGAAACCTGACCCTCTCCCGTCCCCTAATCCTAACCCCTACCTTAACACTAACTCGCGCACTCACATGTACGCTCCCCCTAAAGTGTTGCCGTACCCTCCCCTGGACCCTAAACCGTCCCTGTCCCCTTACCCTAACCCTAGCCCGAACCCTAACCCTAACCCTTCCCCGAAGCCTGACCCTCACCCGTCCCCTAATCCTAACCCGTACGTTAACACTAACCCTCGCCCTCACACGTACGCTACCCCTAAAGCGTTGCCGTACCCTCCCCTGGACCCTAAACCGTCCCCGCCCCTAAACCTAACCCTAGCCCTAACCCTAACCCTAACCCTTCATCGAAGCCTGAACCTCACCCGTCCCCTAATCCTAACCCGTACGCTAACACTAACCCGCGCCCTCTCATGTACGCTCCCCCTAAAGCGTTGCCGTACCGTCCCCTGGACCCTAAACCGTCCCCGTTCCATAACCGTAACCCTAGCCCGAACCCTAACCCTAACCCTTCCCCGAAGCCTGACTCTCATCCGTCCCCTAATCCTAACCCGTACGCTAACACTCACCGCGCCCTCACACGTACGCTCCCTCTAAAGCGTTGCCGTACCCTCCTCTGGACCCTAAACCGTCCCAGTTCCCTAACCCTAGCCCGAACCATAACCCTAACCCTTCCCCGAAGCCTGACCCTCACCCGTCCCCTAATCCTAAGCCGTACGCTAACACTAACCCGCGTCCTCACACGTACGCTACCCCTAAAGCGTTGCCGTACGCTCCCCTGGACCCTACACCGTCCCCTAACCCTAACCCTAACACTAGCCCGAACCCTAACCATAACCCGTCCCCGAAGCCTGACCCTCACCCGTCCCCTAATCCTAACCCGTACGCTAACACTAACCTGCGCTCTCACACGTACGCTCCCCCTAAAGCGTTGCCGTACCCTCCCCTGGACCCTAAACCGTCCCCGTACCCTAACCCTAACCCTAGCCCGAACCCTAACCCTAACCCTTCCCCGAAGCCTGACCCTCAACCGTCCCCTAATCCTAACCCGTACGTTAACACTAACCCACGCCCTCACACGTACGCTCCCCCTAAAGCGTTGCCGAACCCTACCCTGGACCCTAAGCCGTCCCCGTCCCCTAACCCTAACCCTAGCCCGAACCCTAACCCTAACCCTTCCCCGAAGCCAGACCCTCACCCGTCCCCTAATCCTAACCGGAACGCTAACAGTAACCCGCGCCCTTACACGTACGCTCCGCCTAAAGCGTTGCCGTACCCTCCCCTGGACCCTAAACCGACCCCGTCCCCTAACCCTAACCCTAGCCCGAACCCTAACACTTACCCGAAGCCTGACCCTCACCCGTCCCCTAATCCTAACCCGTACGCTAACACAAAGCCGCGCCCTCGCACGTACGCTCCCCCTAAAGCGTTGCCGTATCCTCTCCTGGACCCTAAACCGTCCCCGTCCCCTAACCCTAACCCTAGCCCGAAACCTAACCCTAACCCTTCCCCGAAGCCTGACCCTCACCCGTCCCCTAATCCTAACCCGTACGCTAACTCTAACCCGTGCCCTCACACGTACGCTCCCCCTAAAGTGTTGCCATACCCTCCCCTGGTCCCTAAATCATCCCCGCCCCTAACCCTAACCCTAGCCCTACCCTAACCCTAACCCTTCCCCGAAGCCTGACCCTCACCCGTCCCCTAATCCTAACCCGTACGCTAACACTAATCCGCGCCCTCACACGTACGCTCCCCCTAAAGCGTTGCCGTACCCTCCCCTGGACCCTAAACCGTCCCTGTCCCCTAACCCTATCCCTAGACCGAACCCTAACCCTAACCCTTCCCCGAAGCCTTACACTCACCCGTCCCCTAATGCTAACCCGTACGCTAACACTAACCCTCGCCCTCACACGTACGCTCCCCCTAAAGCGTTGCCGTACCCTCTCCTGGACCCTAAACTGTCCCCTAATCCTAACCCTAGCCCGAACCCTAACCCTAACCGTTCCCCGAAGCCTGACCGTCACCCGTCCCCTAATCCTAACCCGTACGCTAATAGTGACCCGCGCCCTCACATGTACGTGCCCCCTAAAGCATTGCCGTACCCTCCCCTGGACCCTAAACCGTCCCCGTCCCCTAACCCTAACACTAGCCCGAACCCTAACCCTAACCCTTCCCCGAAGCCTGACCCTCACCCGTCCCCTAATCCTAACCCGTACGCTAACACTAACCCGCGCCCTCACACGTACGCTCCCCCAAAAGTGTTGCCGTACCCTCCCCTGGACCCTAAACCGTTCCCGTCCCTTAACCCTAACCCTAGCCCGAACCCTAACCCTAACCCTTCCCCGAAGCCTGACTCTCACCCGTCCCCTAATCCTAACCCGTACGCTAACACTAACCCGCGCCCTCACACGTACGCTCCCCCTAAAGCGTTGCTGTACCCTCCCCTGGACCCTAAACCGTCCCCGTCCCCTAACCCAAACCCTAGCCCGAACTCTAACCCTAAACCTTCCCCGAAGCCTGACCTTCACCCGTCCCCTAATCCTAACCCGTACGCTAAACCTAACCTGCGCCCTCACAGGTACGCTTCCCCTAAAGCGTTGCCGTACCCTCCCCTGGACCCTAAACCGTCCCCGTCCCCTAACCCTAAACCTAGCCCGAACCCTAACCCTAATGCTTCCCCGAAGCCTGACCCTCACCCGTCCCCTAATCCTAACCTGTACGCTAACACTAACCCGCGCCCTCAAACGTACGCTCCCCCTAAAGCGTTGCCATACCCTTCCCTGGAACCTAAACCGTCCCCGTCCCCTAACACTAACCGTAGCCCGAACCCTAACCCTAACCCTTCACCGAAGCCTGACCCTCACCCGTCCCCTAATCCTAACCCGTACGCTAACACTAACCCGCGCCCTCACACGTACGCTCCCCCTAAAGCGTTGCCATACCCTTCCCTGGACCCTAAACCGTCACCGTCCCCTAACCCTAACCCTAGCCCGAACCCTAACCCTAACCCTTCCCCGAAGCCTGACCCTCACCCGTCCCATAATCCTAACCCGTACGCTAACACTAACCCGCGCCCTCACACGTACCCTCCCCCTGAAGCGTTGTCGTACCCTCTCCTGGACCCGAAACCGTCCCCGTCCCCTAACCCTAACCCTAGCCCGAACCCTAACCCTAACCCTTTCCCGAAGCCTGACCCTCACCCGTCCCCTAATCCTAACCCGAACGCTAACACTAACCCACGCCCTCACATGTACGCACCCCCTAAAGCGTTGCCGTACCCTCCCCTGGACCCTAAACCGTCCCTGTCCCCTAACCCTAACGCTAGGCCGAACCCTAACCCTAACCCTTCCCCGAAGCCTGACCCTCACCCGTCCCCTAATCCTAACCCGTACGCTAACACTAACCCGCGCCCTCACACATACGCTCCCCATAAAGCATTGCCGTACCCTCCCCTGGACCCTAAACCGTCCCCGTACCCTAACCCTAACCCTAGCCCGAACCGTAAACCTAAACCTTCCCCGAAGCCTGACCCTCACCCGTCCCCTAATCCTAACCCGTACGCTAACACTAACCCACGCCCTCACACATACACACCCCCTAAAGCATTGCCATACCCTCCCTTGGACCCTAAACCTTCCCCGTCCCCTAACCCTAACCCTAGCCCGAACCCTAAACCTAACCCTTCCCCGAACCCTGACCCTCACCCGTCCTCTAATCCTAACCCCTACCTTAACACTAACCCGCGCCCTCACATGTACGCTACCCCTAAAGCGTTTCCGTATCCTCCCTTGGACCCTAAACCGTCCCCGTCCCCTAACCCTAACCCTAGCCTGACCCCTAACCCTAACACTTCCCCGAAGCCTGACCCTCACCCGTCCCCTAATCCTAACCCGTACGCTAACACTAACCCGCGCCCTCACACGTACGATCCTCCTAAAGCGTTGCCGAACCTCCCCTGAACCCTAAACCATCCCCGTCCCCTAACCCTAACCCTAGCCCTTACCCTAAACCTAACCCTTCCCCGAAGCCTCACCCTCACCCGTCCCCTAATCCTAACCTGTACGCTAACACTAACCCACGCCCTCACACGTACCCTCCCCCTGAAGCGTTGCCGTACCCTCACCTGGATCCTAAACCGTCCCCGTCCCCTAACACTAACCCTAGCCCGAACGCTAACCCTAACACTTCCCCGAAGCCTGACCCTCTCCCGTCCCCTAATCCTAACCCGTACGCTAACACTAACCCGCGCCCTCACACATACGCTCCCCCTAAAGTGTTGTTGTAACCTCACCTGGACCCTAAACCGTCCCCGTCCCCTAACCCTTAACCTAGCCCGAACCCTAACCCTAACACTTCCCCGAAGCCTGACCCTCACCCGTCCCCTAATCCTAAAACGTACGCTAACACTATCCCGCGCCCTCACACGTACGCTCCACCTAAAGCATTGCCGTACCCTCCCCTGGACCCTAAACCGTCCCCGTCCCCTAAACCTAACCCTAGCCCGAACCCTAACCCTAACCCATCCCCGAAGCCTGACCTTCACCCGTCGCCTAATCCTAACAGGTACGCTAACACTAACCCGCGCCCTCACACGTACGCTCCCCCTAAAGCGTTGCTGTACCCTCCCCTGGACCCTAAACCGTCCCCGTCCCCTAACCCTAATGCTAGCCCGAACCCTAACCCTCACACTTCCCCGAAGCCTGACCCTCACCCGTCCCCTAATCCTAACCCGTGTGCTAACACTAACCAGCGCCCTCACACGTATGCTCCCCCTAAAGCGTTGCCATACCCTCCCCTGGACCCTAAACCGTCCCAGTTCCCTAACCCTAACCCTAGCCCGAACCCTAACCCTAACCCTACCCCGAAGCCTGACCCTCACCCGTCCCCTAATCCTACCCCGTACGCTAACACTAACCTGCGCCCTCACACGTATGCTCCCCCTAAAGCGTTGTCGTACCCTCCCCTGGACCCTAAGCTGTCCCCGTCCCCTAACCCTAACCCTAGCCCGAACCCTAACCCTAAGACTTCCCCGAATCCTGACCCTCACCCGTCCCCTAATCCTAACCAGTATGCTAACACTAACCCGCGCCCTCACACGTACGCTCCCCCTAAAGTGTTGCCGTACTCTCCCCTGGACTCTAAACCGTCCCCGTCCCCTATCCCTAACCCTAGCCCGAACCCAAATCCTAAACCTTCCCCGAAGCCTGACCCTCACCCGTCCCCTGTTCCTAACCCGTACGCTAACACTAACCCGCGCCCTCACAAGTACTATTCCCCGAAAGCGTTGCCGTACCCTCCCCTGGACCCTAAACCATCCCCGTCCCCTAACCCTAAACCTAGCCCGAACCCTAACCCTAAAGCTTCCCCGAAGCCTGACCCTCACCCGTCCCCTAATCCTAACCCGTACGCTAACACTAACCCGCGCACTCAAACGTACGCTCTCCCTAAAGCGTTGCCGTACCCTCCCCTGGACCCTAAACCGTAGCCGTCCCCTAACCCTAACCCTAGCCCAAACCCTAATCCTAACACTTCCCTGAAGTCTGACCCTCACCCGTCCCCTAATCCTAACCCGTACGCTAACACTAACCCACACCCTCACACGTACGCTCCCCCTCAAGCGTTGCTGTACACTTCCCTGGACCCTAAACCGTCCCCGTCCCCTAACCCTAACCGTAGCCCGAACCCTAACCCTAACCCTAAACCGAAGCCTGACCCTCACCGGTCCCCTAATCCTAACCCGTACGCTATCACTAACCCACGCCCTCACACGTACGCTCCCCCTGAAGCGTTGTCGTACTCTCCCCTGGACCCTAAACCGTCCCCGTCCCCTAACCCTAACCCTAGCCCGAACCCTAACCCTAACCCTTCCCCGAAGCCTGACCCTCACCCGTCCCCTAATCCTAACCCGTATGCTAACACTAACCCACGCCCTCACACGTACCCTCCCCCTGAAGCGTTGCCGTACCCTCACCGGGATCCTAAACCGTCCCCGTCCCCTAACACTAACCCTAGCCCGAACCCTAACCCTAACCCTTCCCCGAAGCCTGACCCTCACCCGTCCCCTAATCCTAACCCGTACGCTAACACTAAACCGCGCCCTCACACGTACGCTCCCCCTAAAGCGTTGTTGTAACCTCACCTGGACCCTAAACCGTCCCCGTCCCCTAACCCTTAACCTAGCCCGAACCCTAACCCTAACACTTCCCCGAAGCCTGACCCTCCCCCGTCCCCTAATCCTAACCCGTACGCGAACACTAACTCGCGCCCTCACACGTTCGCTCCCCCTAAAGCGTTGCCGTACCCTCCCCTGGACCCTAAACCATCTCCGTCCCCTAAACCTAACCCTAGCCCGAACCCTAACCCTAACCCTTCCCTGAAGCCTGACCCTCACCCGTCCCCTAATCCTAACCCGTACCCTAACACTAACCCGTGCACTCACACGTACGCTCCCCCTAAATCGTTGCCGTACCCTCCCCTGGACCCTAAACCGTCCCCATCCCCAAACCCTAACCCTAGCCCGAACCCTAAACCTAACCCTTCCCCGAAGCCTAACCCTAACCCTTCCCCGAAGACTGACTCTCACCCGTCCCGTAATCCTAACCCGTACGGTAACACTAACCCGCGCACTCACATGTACGCTCCCCCTAAAGTGTTGCCGTACCCTCCCCTGGACCCTAAACCGTCCCTGTCCTCTTACCCTAACCCTAGCCCGAACCCTAAACCTAACCCTTCCCCGAAGCCTGACCCTCACCCGTCCCCTAATCCTAACCCGTACGTTAACACTAACCCTCGCCCTCACACGTACGCTACCCCTAAAGCGTTGCCGTACCCTCCCCTGGACCCTAAACCGTCCCCGCCCCTAAACCTAACCCTAGCCCTAACCCTAACCCTAACCCTTCATCGAAGCCTGAACCTCACCCGTCCCCTAATCCTAACCCGTACGCTAACACTAACCCGCGCCCTAGCATGTACGCTCCCCCTGAAGCGTTGCCGTACCGTCCCCTGGACCCTAAACCGTCCCCGTCCCCTAACCCTAAACCTAGCCCGAACCCTAACCCTAACTCTTCCCCGAAGCCTGACCCTCACCCGTCCCCTAATCCTCACCCGTACGCTAACACTAACCCGCGCCCTCACACGTACCCTCCCCCTGAAGCGTTGCCGTACGCTCTCCTGGACCCTAAACCGTCCCCGTCCCCTAACCCTAACCCTAGCCCGAACCCTAACCCTAACCCTTCCCCGAAGCCTGACCCTCACCCGTCCCCTAATCCTAACCCGAACGCTAACACTAACCCACGCCCTCACACGTACGCACCCCCTAAAGCGTTGCCGTATCCTCCCCTGGACCCTAAACCGTCCCTGTCCCCTAACCCTAACCCTAGGCCGAACCCTAACCCTAACCCTTCCCCGAAGCCTGACCCTCATCCGTCCCCTAATCCTAACCCTTACGCTAACACTAACCCGCGCCCTCACACATACGCTCCCCCTATAGCGTTGCCGTACCCTCCCCTGGACCCTAAACCGTCCCCGTACCCTAACCCTAACCCTAGCCCGAACCCTAACCCTAAACCTTCCCCGAAGCCTGACCCTCACCCGTCCCCTAATCCTAACCCGTACGCTAACACTAACCCACGCCCTCACACATACGCACCCCCTAAAGCATTGCCGTACCCTCCCCTGGACCCTAAACCGTCCCCGTCCCCTAACCCTAACCCTAGCCCGAACCCTAAACCTAACCCTTCCCCGAAACCTGACCCTCTCCCGTCCCCTAATCCTAACCCCTACCTTAACACTAACTCGCGCACTCACATGTACGCTCCCCCTAAAGTGTTGCCGTACCCTCCCCTGGACCCTAAACCGTCCCTGTCCCCTTACCCTAACCCTAGCCCGAACCCTAACCCTAACCCTTCCCCGAAGCCTGACCCTCACCCGTCCCCTAATCCTAACCCGTACGTTAACACTAACCCTCGCCCTCACACGTACGCTACCCCTAAAGCGTTGCCGTACCCTCCCCTGGACCCTAAACCGTCCCCGCCCCTAAACCTAACCCTAGCCCTAACCCTAACCCTAACCCTTCATCGAAGCCTGAACCTCACCCGTCCCCTAATCCTAACCCGTACGCTAACACTAACCCGCGCCCTCTCATGTACGCTCCCCCTAAAGCGTTGCCGTACCGTCCCCTGGACCCTAAACCGTCCCCGTTCCATAACCGTAACCCTAGCCCGAACCCTAACCCTAACCCTTCCCCGAAGCCTGACTCTCATCCGTCCCCTAATCCTAACCCGTACGCTAACACTCACCGCGCCCTCACACGTACGCTCCCTCTAAAGCGTTGCCGTACCCTCCTCTGGACCCTAAACCGTCCCAGTTCCCTAACCCTAGCCCGAACCATAACCCTAACCCTTCCCCGAAGCCTGACCCTCACCCGTCCCCTAATCCTAAGCCGTACGCTAACACTAACCCGCGTCCTCACACGTACGCTACCCCTAAAGCGTTGCCGTACGCTCCCCTGGACCCTACACCGTCCCCTAACCCTAACCCTAACACTAGCCCGAACCCTAACCATAACCCGTCCCCGAAGCCTGACCCTCACCCGTCCCCTAATCCTAACCCGTACGCTAACACTAACCTGCGCTCTCACACGTACGCTCCCCCTAAAGCGTTGCCGTACCCTCCCCTGGACCCTAAACCGTCCCCGTACCCTAACCCTAACCCTAGCCCGAACCCTAACCCTAACCCTTCCCCGAAGCCTGACCCTCAACCGTCCCCTAATCCTAACCCGTACGTTAACACTAACCCACGCCCTCACACGTACGCTCCCCCTAAAGCGTTGCCGAACCCTACCCTGGACCCTAAGCCGTCCCCGTCCCCTAACCCTAACCCTAGCCCGAACCCTAACCCTAACCCTTCCCCGAAGCCAGACCCTCACCCGTCCCCTAATCCTAACCGGAACGCTAACAGTAACCCGCGCCCTTACACGTACGCTCCGCCTAAAGCGTTGCCGTACCCTCCCCTGGACCCTAAACCGTCCCCGTCCCCTAACCCTAACCCTAGCCCGAAACCTAACCCTAACCCTTCCCCGAAGCCTGACCCTCACCCGTCCCCTAATCCTAACCCGTACGCTAACTCTAACCCGTGCCCTCACACGTACGCTCCCCCTAAAGTGTTGCCGTACCCTCCCCTGGTCCCTAAATCATCCCCGCCCCTAACCCTAACCCTAGCCCTACCCTAACCCTAACCCTTCCCCGAAGCCTGACCCTCACCCGTCCCCTAATCCTAACCCGTACGCTAACACTAATCCGCGCCCTCACACGTACGCTCCCCCTAAAGCGTTGCCGTACCCTCCCCTGGACCCTAAACCGTCCCTGTCCCCTAACCCTATCCCTAGACCGAACCCTAACCCTAACCCTTCCCCGAAGCCTTACACTCACCCGTCCCCTAATGCTAACCCGTACGCCAGCACTAACCCTCGCCCTCACACGTACGCTCCCCCTAAAGCGTTGCCGTACCCTCTCCTGGACCCTAAACTGTCCCCTAATCCTAACCCTAGCCCGAACCCTAACCCTAACCGTTCCCCGAAGCCTGACCGTCACCCGTCCCCTAATCCTAACCCGTACGCTAATAGTGACCCGCGCCCTCACATGTACGTGCCCCCTAAAGCGTTGCCGTACCCTCCCCTGGACCCTAAACGGTTCCCGTCCCTTAACCCTAACCCTAGCCCGAACCCTAACCCTAACCCTTCCCCGAAGCCTGACTCTCACCCGTCCCCTAATCATACCCGTACGCTAACACTAACCTGCGCCCTCACACCTATACTCCCCCTAAAGCGTTGACGTACCCTCCCCTGGACCCTAAACCGTCTCCGTCCCCTAACCGTAAACCTAGCCCGAACCCTAACCCTAACACTTCCCCGAAGCCTCACCCTCACCCGTCCCCTAATCCCAACCCGTACGCTAACACTAACCCGCGCCCTCACACGTAAGCTCCCCCTAAAGTGTTGTCGTACCGTCCCCTGTACCCTAAACCGTCCCCGTCCCCTTACCCTAACCCTAGCCCTTACCCTAACCCTAACCCTTCCCAGAAGCCTGACCCTCACCCGTCCCCTAATCCTAACCCGTACGCGAACACTAATCCGCGCCCTCCCACGTACGCTCCCCCTAAAGCGTGCCGTACCCTCCCCTGGACCCTAAACCGTAGCCGTCCCCTAACCCTAACCCTAGCCCGAACCCTAATCCTAACACTTCCCTGAAGTCTGACCCTCACCCGTCCCCTAATCCTAACCCGTACGCTAACACTAACCCACACCCTCACACGTACGCTCCCCCTCAAGCGTTGCCGTACACTTCCCTGGACCCTAAACCATCCCCGTCCCCTAACCCTAACCGTAGCCCGAACCCTAACCCTAACCCTAAACCGAAGCCTGACCCTCACCGGTCCCCTAATCCTAACCCGTACGCTATCACTAACCCACGCCCTCACACGTACGCTCCCCCTGAAGCGTTGTCGTACTCTCCCCTGGACCCTAAACCATCCCCGTCCCCTAACCCTAACCCTAGCCCGAACCCTAACCCTAACCCTTCCCCGAAGCCTGACCCTCACCCGTCCCCTAATCCTAACCCGTACGCTAACACTAACCCACGCCCTCACACGTACCCTCCCCCTGAAGCGTTGCCGTACCCTCACCGGGATCCTAAACCGTCCCCGTCCCCTAACACTAACCCTAGCCCGAACCCTAACCCTAACACTTCCCCGAAGCCTGACCCTCACCCGTCCCCTAATCCTAACCCGTATGCTAACACTAAACCGCGCCCTCACACATACGCTCCCCCTAAAGCGTTGTTGTAACCTCACCTGGACCCTAAACCGTCCATGTCCCCTAACCCTTAACCTAGCCCGAACCCTAACCCTAAACCTTCCCCGAAGCCTGACCCTCACCCGACCCCTAATCCTAACCCGTACGCTAACACTAACCCACGCCCTCCCACGTACGCTCCACCTAAAGCATTGCCGTACCCTCCCCTGGACCCTAAACCGTCTCCGTCCCCTAACCCTAACCCTAGCCCGAACCCTAACCCTAACCCTTCCCCGAAGCCTGACCCTCACCCGTCCCATTATCCTAACCCGTACGCTAACACTAACCCGCGCCCTCACACGTACGCTCCCCCTAAAGCGTTGCCATACCCTCCCCGGACCCTAAACCGTCCCCGTCCCCTAACCCTAACCCTTGCCCGAACCCTAACCCTAACCCTTCCCCGAAGCCTGACCCTCATCCGTCCCCTAATCCTAACCCGTACGCTAACACTAACCCGCGCCCTCACACGTATGCTCCCCCAAAAGTGTTGCCGTACCCTCCCCTGGACCCTAAACGGTTCCCGTCCCTTAACCCTAACCCTAGCCCGAACCCTAACCCTAACCCTTCCCCGAAGCCTGACTCTCACCCATCCCCTAATCATACCCGTACGCTAACACTAACCTGCGGCCTCACACCTATACTCCCCCTAAAGCGTTGACGTACCCTCCCCTGGACCCTAAACCGTCTCCGTCCCCTAACCGTAAACCTAGCCCGAACCCTAACCCTAACACTTCCCCGAAGCCTCACCCTCACCCGTCCCCTAATCCCAACCCGTACGCTAACACTAACCCGCGCCCTCACACGTAAGCTCCCCCTAAAGTGTTGTCGTACCGTCCCCTGTACCCTAAACCGTCCCCGTCCCCTTACCCTAACCCTAGCCCTTACCCTAACCCTAACCCTTCCCAGAAGCCTGACCCTCACCCGTCCCCTAATCCTAACCCGTACGCGAACACTAATCCGCGCCCTCCCACGTACGCTCCCCCTAAAGCGTGCCGTACCCTCCCCTGGACCCTAAACCGTCCCCGTCCCCTAACCCTAACCCTAGCCCATACCCTACCCTAACGCTTCCCCGAAGCCTGACCTTCACCCGTCTCCTAATCCTAACCCGTACGCTAACACTAACCCGCGCCCTCACACGTACGCTCCACGTAAAGTGTTGCCATACCCTCCCCTGGACCCTAAACCGTCCCCGTCCCCTAACCCTAAACCTAGCCCGAACCCTAAACCTAACCCATCCCCGAAGCATTAACCTCAACCGTCCCATTATCCTAACCCGTACGCTAACACTAACCCGCGCCCTCACACGTATGCTCCCCCTAAAGCGTTGCCGTACCCTCCCTTGGACCCTAAACTGTCCCCGTCCCCTAACCCTAACCCTAGACCGAACCCTAACCCTAACCCTTCCCCGAAGCCTGACCCTCAACAGTCCCCTAATCCTAACCCGTACGCTAACACTAACCCGCGCCCTCACACGTACGCTCCCCTAAAGCGTTGCCGTACCCTACCCTGGAGCCTAAACCGTCCCCGTCCCCGAACCCTAACCCTAGGCCGAACCCTAATCCTAACCCTTCCCCGAAGCCTGACCCTCACCCGTCCCCTAATCCTAACCCGTACGCTAACACTAACCCGCGCCCTCACACGTACGCTCCCCTAAAGCGTTGCCGTACCCTCCCCTGGACCCTAAACCGTTCCCCGTCCCCTAACCCTAACCCTAGCCCGAACCCTAACCCTAACCCTTCCCCGAAGCCTGACCCTCCCCCGTCCCCTAATCCTAACCCGTACGCTAACACTAACCCGCGCCCTCACACATACGCTCCCCCTAAAGTGTTGCTGTACCCTCCCCTGGACCCTAAACCGTCCCCGTCCCCTAACCCTAACCGTAGCCCGAACCCTAACCCTAACTCTTCCCCGAAGCCTGACCCTCACCCGTCCCCTAATCCTAACCCGTACGCTAACACTAACCCGCGCCCTCACACGTACGCTCCTCCTAAAGCGTTGCCGTACCCTCCCATTAACCCTAAACCGTCCCTGTCCCCTAACCCTAACCCTAGACCGAACCCTAACCCTAAACCTTCCCCGAAGCCTGACCCTCAACCGTCACCTAATCCTAACCCGTACGCTAACACTAACCCGCGCCCTCACACGTACGCTCCACCTAAAGCGTTGTCGTACCCTCCCCTGGACCCTAAACCGCCCCCGTCCCCTAACCCTAACCCTAGACAGAACCCTAACCCTAACCCTTCCCCGAAGCCTGACCCTCACTCGTCCTATAATCCTAACCAGTACGCGAACACTAACCCACGCCCTCACACGTACACTCCCCCTGAAGCGTTGTCGTACCCTCCCCTGGACCCTAAACCGTCCCCGTCCCCTATCCCTAACCCTAGCCCGAACCCAAATCCTAAACCTTCCCCGAAGCCTGACCCTCACCCGTCCCTTAATCCTAACACTTACGCTAACACTAACCCGCGCCCTCACAGGTACGCTCCCCCTAAAGCGTTGCCATACCCTTCCCTGGACCCTAAACCGTCCCCATCCCCTAACCCTAACCCTAGCCCGAACCCTAACCCTAACTCTTCACCGAAGCCTGACCCTCACCCGTCCCCTAATCCCAACCCGTACGCTAACACTAACCCGCGCCCTCACACGTTCGCTCCCCCTAAAGCGTTGCCGTACCCTTCCCTGGACCTTAAACCGTCCCCGTCCCCTAACCCTAACCCTAGCCCGAACCCTAACCCTAACCCTTCCCCGAAGCCTGACCCTCACCCGTCCCCTAATCCTAACCCGTACGCTAACACTAACCCGCGCCCTCACACGTACGCTCCCCCTGAACCGTTGTCGTACCCTCCCCTGGACCCTAAACCGTCCCCGTCCCCTAACCCTGAACCTAGCCCGAACACTAACCCTAACTCTTCCCCGAAGCCTGACCCTCACCCGTCCCCTAATCCTAACCCGTACGCTAACACTAACCCGCGCCCTCACACGTACCCTCCCCCTGAAGCGTAGCCGTACCCTCACCTGGAACCTAAACCGTCCCCGTCCCCTAACCCTAACCCTAGCCCGAACCCTAACCCTAACCCTTCCCCGAAGCCTGACCCTCACCCATCCCCTAATCCTAACCCGTACGCTAACACTAACCCACGCCCTCACACGTACGCACCCCCTAAAGCGTTGCCGTACACTCCCCTGGACCCTAAACCGTCCCTGTCCCCTAACCCTAACCCTAGCCCGAACCCTAACCCTAACCCTTCCCCGAAGCCTGACCCTCACCCGTCCCCTAATACTAACCCATACGCTAACACTAACCCGCGCCCTCACACGTACATTCCCCCTAAAGCGTTGCCGTACCCTCCCCTGGACCCTAAACCATCCCCGTCCCCTAACTCTAACCCTAGCCCGAATCCTAACTCTAACCCTTCCCCAAAGCCTGACCCTCACATGTCCCCTAATCCTAACCCGTTCGCTAACACTAACTCGCGCCCTCACACTTACGCTCCCCCTAACGTGTTGCTGTACCCTCCCCTGGACCCTAAACCGTCCCCGTCCCCTAACCCTAACCCTAGCCCGAACCCTAACCCTAACACTTCCCCGAAGCCTGACCTTCACCCGTCCCCTAATCCTAACCCGTACGCTAACACTAACCCGCGCCCTCACACGTACGCTCCCCTAAATCGTTGCCGTACCCTCCCCTGGACCCTAAACCGTCTCCGTCCCCTAACCCTAACCCTAGCCCGAACCCTAACCCTAACTCTTCCCCGAAGCCTGACCCTCACCCGTCCCCTAATCCTAACCAGTACGCTAACACTAACCCGCGCCCTCACACGTACGCTCCTCCTAAAGCGTTGCCGTACCCTCCCATGGACCCTAAACCGTCCCTGTCCCCTAACCCTAACCCTAGACGGAACCCTAACCCTAACCCTTCCCCGAAGCCTGACCCTCAACAGTCCCCTAATCCTAACCCGTACGCTAACACTAACCCGTGCCCTCACACGTATGCTCCCCTAAAGCGTTGCCGTACACTCCCCTGGACCCTAAACCGTCCCCGTCCCCGAACCCTAACCCTAGCCCGAACCCTAACCCTAACCCTTCCCCGAAGCCCGACCCTCACCCGTCCCCTAATCCTAACCCGTACGCTAACACTAACCCGCGCCCTCACACGTACGCTCCCCTAAAGCGTTGCCGTACCCTCCCCTGGACCCTAAACCGTTCCCCGTCCCCTAACCCTTACCCTAGCCCGAACCCTAACCCTAACCCTTCCCCGAAGCCTGACCCTCCCCCGTCCCCTAATCCTAACCCGTACGCGAACACTAACTCGCGCCCTCACACGTTCGCTCCCCCTAAAGCGTTGCCGTACCCTCCTCTGGACCCTAAACCGTCTCCGTCCCCTAAACCTAACCCTAGCCCGAACCCTAACCCTAACCCTTCCCTGAAGCCTGACCCTCACCCGTCCCCTAATCCTAACCCGTACGCTAACACTAACCCGTGCACTCACACGTACGCTCCCCCTAAATCGCTGCTGTACCCTCCCCTGGACCCTAAACCGTCCCCGTCCCCAAACCCTAACCCTAGCCCGAACCCTAAACCTAACCCTTCCCCGAAGCCTAACCCTAACCCTTCCCCGAAGACTGACCCTCACCCGTCCCGTAATCCTAACCCGTACGGTAACACTAACCTGCGCACTCACATGTACGCTCCCCCTAAAGTGTTGCCGTACCCTCCCCTGGACCCTAAACCGTCCCTGTCCCCTTACCCTAACCCTAGCCCGAACCCTAACCCTAACACTTCCCCGAAGCCTGACCCTCACCCGTCCCCTAATCCTAACCCGTACGTTAACACTAACCCTCGCCCTCACACGTACGCTACCCCTAAAGCGTTGCCGTACCCTCCCCTGGACCCTAAACCGTCCCCGCCCCTAAACCTAACCCTAGCCCTAACCCTAACCCTAACACTTCATCGAAGCCTGAACCTCACCCGTCCGCTAATCCTAACCCGTACGCTAACACTAACCCGCGCCCTCGCATGTACGCTCCCCCTAAAGCGTTGCCATACCGTCCCCTGGACCCTTAACCGTCCCCGTTCCATAACCGTAACCCTAGCCCGAACCCTAACCCTAACCCTTCCCCGAAGCCTGACTCTCATCCGTCCCCTAATCCTAACCCGTACGCTAACACTAACCGCGCCCTCACACGTACGCTCCCTCTAAAGCGTTGCCGTACCCTCCTCTGGACCCTAAACCGTCCCAGTTCCCTAACCCTAGCCCGAACCATAACCCTAACCCTTCCCCGAAGCCTGACCCTCACCCGTCCCCTAATCCTAAGCCGTACGCTAACACTAACCCGCGTCCTCACACGTACGCTCCCCCTAAAGCGTTGCCGTACCCTCCCCTGGACCCTACACCGTCCCCTAACCCTAACCCTAACACTAGCCCGAACCCTAACCATAACCCGTCCCCGAAGCCTGACCCTCACCCGTCCCCTAATCCTAACCCGTACGCTAACACTAACCTGCGCCCTCACACGTACGCTCCCCCTAAAGCGTTGCCGTACCCTCCCCTGGACCCTAAACCGTCCCCGTACCCTAACCCTAACCCTAGCCCGAACCCTAACCCTAACCCTTCCCCGAAGCCTGACCCTCAACCGTCCCCTAATCCTAACCCGTACGTTAACACTAACCCACGCCCTCACACGTACGCTCCCACTAAAGCGTTGCCGTACCCTACCCTGGACCCTAAACCGTCCCCGTCCCCTAACCCTAACCCTAGCCCGAACCCTAACCCTAAACCTTCCCCGAAGCCTGACCCTCACCCGTCCCCTAATCCTAACCGGAACGTTAACAGTAACCCGCGCCCTTACACGTACGCTCCCCCTAAAGCGTTGCCGTACCCTCCCCTGGACCCTAAACCGTCCCCGTCCCCTAACCCTAACCCTAGCCCGAACCCTAACACTTCCCCGAAGCCTGACCCTCACTCGTCCCCTAATCCTAACCCGTACGCTAACACAAAGACGCGCCCTCGCACGTACGCTCCCCCTAAAGCGTTGCCGTACCCTCTCCTGGACCCTAAACCGTCCCCGTCCCCTAACCCTAACCCTGGCCCGAAACCTAACCCTAACACTTCCCCGAAGCCGGACCCTCACCCGTCCCCTAATCCTAACCCGTACGCTAACTCTAACCCGTGCCCTCACACGTACGCTCCCCCTAAAGTGTTGCCGTACCCTCCCCTGGTCCCTAAATCATCCCCGCCCCTAACCCTTACCCTAGCCCTACCCTAACCCTAACCCTTCCCCGAAGCCTGACCTTCACCCGTCACCTAATCCTAACAGGTACGCTAACACTAACCCGCGCCCTCACACGTACGCTCCCCCTAAAGTGTTGCTATACCCTCCCCTGGACCCTAAACCGTCTCCGTCCCCTAACCCTAACCCTAGCCCGAACCCTAACCCTAACCCTTCCCCGAAGCCTGACCCTCACCCGTCCCATTATCCTAACCCGTACGTTAACACTAACCCGCGCCCTCACACGTACGCTCCCCAAAAGCGTTGCCGTACCCTCCCCTGGACCCTAAACCGTTCCCCGTCCCCTAACCCTAACCCTAGCCCGAACCCTAACCCTAACCCTTCCCCGAAGCCTGACCCTCCCCCGTCCCCTAATCCTAACCCGTACGCTAACACTAACTCGCGCCCTCACACGTTCGCTCCCCCTAAAGCGTTGCCGTACCCTCCCCTGGACCCTAAACCGTCTCCGTCCCCTAAACCTAACCATAGCCCGAACCCTAACCCTAACCCTTCCCTGAAGCCTGACCCTCACCCGTCCCCTAATCCTAACCCGTACGCTAACACTAACCCGTGCACTCACACGTACGCTCCCCCTAAATCGCTGCCGTACCCTCCCCTGGAACCTAAACCGTCCCCGTCCCCAAACCCTAACCCTAGCCCGAACCCTAAACCTAACCCTTCCCCGAAGCCTAACCCTAACCCTTCCCCGAAGACTGACCCTCACCCGTCCCGTAATCCTAACCCGTACGGTAACACTAACCCGCGCACTCACATGTACGCTTCCCCTAAAGTGTTGCCGTACCCTCCCCTGGACCCTAAACCGTCCCTGTCCCCTTACCCTAACCCTAGCCCGAACCCTAACCCTAACCGTTCCCCGAAGCCTGACCCTCACCCGTCCCCTAATCCTAAGCCGTACGCTAACACTAACCCGCGTCCTCACACGTAGGCTACCCCTAAAGCGTTGCCATACCCTCCCCTGGACCCTACACCGTCCCCTAACCCTAACCCTAACACTAGCCCGAACCCTAACCATAACCCGTCCCCGAAGCCTGACCCTCACCCGTCCCCTAATCCTAACCCGTACGCTAACACTAACCTGCGCCCTCACACGTACGCTCCCGCTAAAGCGTTGCCGTACCCTCCCCTGGACCCTAAACCGTCCCCGTACCCTAACCCTAACCCTAGCCCGAACCCTAACCCTAACCCTTCCCCGAAGCCTGACCCTCAACCGTCCCCTAATCCTAACCCGTACGTTAACACTAACCCACGCCCTCACACGTACGCTCCACCTAAAGCGTTGCCGTACCCTACCCTGGACCCTAAACCGTCCCCGTCACCTAACCCTAACCCTAGCCCGAACCCTAACCCTAAACCTTCCCCGAAGCCTGACCCTCACCCGTCCCCTAATCCTAACCGGAACGCTAACAGTAACCCGCGCCCTTACACGTACGCTCCCCCTAAAGCGTTGCCGTACCCTCCCCTGGACCCTAAACCGTCCCCGTCCCCTAACCCTAACCCTAGCCCGAACCCTAACCCTAACCCTTCCCCGAAGCCTGACCCTCACCCGTCCCCTAATCCTAACCCGTACGCTAACTCTAACCCGTGCCCTCACACGTACGCTCCCCCTAAAGTGTTGCCGTACCCTCCCCTGGTCCCTAAATCATCCCCGCCCCTAACCCTTACCCTAGCCCTACCCCAACCCTAACACTTCCCCGAAGCCTGACCCTCACCCGTCCCCTAATCCTAACCCGTACGCTATCACTAATCCGCGCCCTCACACGTACGCTCCCCCTAAAGCGTTGCCGAACCCTCCCCTGGACCCTAAACCGTCCCTGTCCCCTAACCCTATCCCTAGACCGAACCCTAACCCTAACCCTTCCCCGAAGCCTGACTCTCACCCGTCCCCTAATGCTAACCCGTACGCTAACACTAACCCTCGCCCTCACACGTACGCTCCCCCTAAAGCGTTGCCGTACCCTCTCCTGGACCCTAAACTGTCCCCTAATCCTAACCCTAGCCCGAACCCTAACCCTAACCGTTCCCCGAAGCCTGACCCTCACCCGTCCCCTAATCCTAACCCGTACGCTAACACTATCCCACGCCCTCACACGTACGCTCCACCTAAAGCATTGCCGTACCCTCCCCTGGACCCTAAACCGTCCCCGTCCCCTAAACCTAACCCTAGCCCGAACCCTAACCCTAACCCTTCCCTGAAGCCTGACCTTCACCCGTCACCTAATCCTAACAGGTACGCTAACACTAACCCGCACCCTCACACGTACGCTCCCCCTAAAGTGTTGCTATACCCTCCCCTGGACCCTAAACCGTCTCCGTCCCCTAACCCTAATCCTAGCCCGAACCCTAACCCTAACCCTTCCCCGAAGCCTGACCCTCACCCGTCCCATTATCCTAACCCGTACGCTAACACTAACCCGCGCCCTCACACGTACGCTCCCCCTAAAGCGTTGCCGTACCCTCCCCGGACCCTAAACCGTCCCCGTCCCCTAACACTAACCCTTGCCCGAACCCTAACCCTAACCCTTCCCCGAAGCCTGACCCTCACCCGTCCCCTAATCCTAACCCGTACGCTAACACTAACGCGCGCCCTCACACGTACGCTCCCCCAAAATTGTTGCCGTACCCTCCCCTGGACCCTAAACCTTTCCCGTCCCTTAACCCTAACCCTAGCCCGAACCCTAACCCTAACCCTTCCCCGAAGCCTGACTCTCACCCGTCCCCTAATCATAAACCGTACGCTAACACTAACCTGCGCCCTCACACCTATGCTCCCCCTAAAGCGTTGACGTACCCTCCCCTGGACCCTAAACAGTCTCCGTCCCCTAACCGTAAACCTAGCCCGAACCCTAACCCTAACACTTCCCCGAAGCCTCACCCTCACCCGTCCCCTAATCCTAACCCGTACGCTAACACTAACCCGCGCCCTCACACGTAAGCTCCCCCTAAAGTGTTGTCGTACCGTCCCCTGTACCCTAAACCGTCCCCGTCCCCTTACCCTAACCCTAGCCCTTACCCTAACCCTAACCCTTCCCAGAAGCCTGACCCTCACCCGTCCCCTAATCCTAACCCGTACGCGAACACTAATCCGCGCCCTCCCACGTACGCTCCCCCTAAAGCGTGCCGTACCCTCCCCTGGACCCTAAACCGTCCCCGTCCCCTAACCCTAACCCTAGCCCGAACCCTACCCTAACGCTTCCCCGAAGCCTGACCTTCACCCGTCTCCTAATCCTAACCCGTACGCTAACACTAACCCGCGCCCTCACACGTACGCTCCACCTAAAGTGTTGCCATACCCTCCCCTGGACCCTAAACCGTCCCCGTCCCCTAACCCTAAACCTAGCCCGAACCCTAACCCTAACCCATCCCCGAAGCCTGACCCTCAACCGTCCAATTATCCTAACCCGTACGCTAACACTAACCCACGCCCTCACACGTATGCTCCCCCTAAAGCGTTGCCGTACCCTCCCCTGGACGCTAAACCGTCCCCGTCCCCTAACCCAAACCCTAGCCCGAACCCTAACCCTAAAACTTCCCCGAAGCCTGAACCTCACCCGTCCCCTAATCCTAACCTGTACGCTAACACTAACCCACGCCCTCACACGTACTCTCCCACTAAAGCATTGCCGTACCCTCCCCTGGAACCTAAACCGTCCCCGTCCCCAAACCCTAACCCTAGCCCGAACCCTAAACCTAACCCTTCCCCGAAGCCTAACCCTAACCCTTCCCCGAAGACTGACCCTCACCCGTCCTGTAATCCTAACCCGTACGGTAACACTAACCCGCGCACTCACATGTACGCTCCCCCTAAAGTGTTGCCGTACCCTCCCCTGGACCCTAAACCGTCCCTGGCCCCTTACCCTAACCCTAGCCCGAACCCTAACCCTAACCCTTCCCCGAAGCCTGACCCTCACCCGTCCCCTAATCCTAACCCGTACGTTAACACTAACCCTCGCCCTCACACGTACGCTACCCCTAAAGCGTTGCCGTACCCTCCCCTGGACCCTAAACCGTCCCCGCCCCTAAACCTAACCCTAGCCCTAACCCTAACCCTAACCCTTCATCGAAGCCTGAACCTCACCCGTCCCCTAATCCTAACCCGTACGCTAACACTAACCCGCGCCCTCACACGTACGCTCCCCCTAAAGCGTTGCCGTACCCTCCCCTGGACCCTAAACCGTCCCCGTCCCCTAACCCAAACCCTAGCCCGAACCCTAACCCTAAACCTTCCCCGAAGCCTGACCCTCACCCGTCCCCTAATCCTAAACCGTACGCTAACACTAACCCGCGCCCTCACACGTACGCTCCCCTAAATCGTTGCCGTACCCTCCCCTGGACCCTAAACCGTCCCCGTCCCCTAACCCTAACCGTAGCCCGAACACTAACCCTAACTCTTCCCCGAAGCCTGACCCTCACCCGTCCCCTAATCCTAACCCGTACGCTAACACTAACCCGCGCCCTCACACGTACGCTCCTCCTAAAGCGTTGCCGTACCCTCCCCTGGACCCTAAACCGTCCCTATCCCCTAACCCTAACCCTAGACCGAACCCTAACCCTAAACCTTCCCCGAAGCCTGACCCTCAACCGTCACTTAATCCTAACCCGTACGCTAACACTAACCCGCGCCCTCACACGTACGCTCCCCCTAAAGCGTTGTCGTACCCTCCCCTGGACCCTAAACCGCCCCCGTCCCCTAACCCTAACCCTAGACCGAACCCTAATCCTAACACTTCCCCGAAGCCTGACCCTCACTCGTCCTCTAATCCTAACCCGTACGCGAACACTAACCCGCGCCCTCACACGTACACTCCCCCTGAAGCGTTGTCGTACCCTCCCCTGGACCCTAAACCGTCCCCGTCCCCTATCCCTAACCCTAGCCCGAACCCAAATCCTAAACCTTCCCCGAAGCCTGACCCTTACACATCCCTTAATCCTAACACGTACGCTAACACTAACCCGCGCCCTCACAGGTACGCTTCCCCTAAAGCGTTGCCGTACCCTCCCCTGGACCCTAAACCGTCCCCGTCGCCTAACCCTAAACCTAGCCCGAACCCTAACCCTAATGCTTCCCCGAAGCCTGACCCTCACCCGTCCCCTAATCCTAACCCGTACACTAACACTAACCCGCGCCCTCAAACGTACGCTCCCCCTAAAGCGTTGCCATACCCTTCCCTGGACCCTAAACCGTCCCCGTCCCCTAACCCTAACCCTAGCCCGAACCCTAACCCTAACCCTTCACCGAAGCCTGACCCTCACCCGTCCCCTAATCCCAACCCGTACGCTAACACTAACCCGCGCCCTCACACGTACGCTCCCCCTAAAGCGTTGCCGTACCCTTCCCTGGACCCTAAACCGTCCCCGTCCCCTAACCCTAACCCTAGCCCGAACCCTAACCCTAACCCTTCCCCGAAGCCTGACCCTCACCTGTCCCCTAATCCTAAACCGTACGCTAACACTAACCCGCGCCCTCACACGTACGCTCCCCCTGAAGCGTTGTCGTACCCTCCCCTGGACCCTAAACCGTCCCCGTCCCCTAACCCTGAACCTAGCCCGAACCCTAACCCTAACTCTTCCCCGAAGCCTGACCCTCACCCGTCCCCTAATCCTAACCCGTACGCTAACACTAACCCGCGCCCTCACACGTACCCTCCCCCTGAAGCGTAGCCGTACCCTCACCTGGACCCTAAACCGTCCCCGTCCCCTAACCCTAACCCTAGCCCGAACCCTAACCCTAAGCCTTCCCCGAAGCCTGACCCTCAACCGTCCCCTAATCCTAACCCGTACGCTAACACTAACTTGCGCCTTCACATGTACGTTCCCACTAAAGCATTGCTGTTCCCTCCCCTGGACCCTAAACCGTCTCCGTCCCCTAACCCTAACCCTAGCCCGAACCCTAACCCTAACACTTCCCCGAAGCCTGACCCTCACCCGTTCCCTAATACTAACCCGTACGCTAAAACTAACCCGCGCTCTCACACGTACACTCCCCCTAAAGCGTTGCCGTACCCTCCCCTGGACCCTAAACCGTCCCCGTCCCCTAACCCTAACCCTAGCCCGAACCCTAACCCTAACCCTTCCCCAAAGCCTGACCCTCACTCGTCCTCTAATCCTAACACGTACGCGAACACTAACCTGCGCCCTCACACGTACACTCCCCCTGAAGCGTTGTCGTACCCTCCCCTGGACCCTAAACCGTCCCCGTCCCCTATCCCTAACCCTAGCCCGAACCCAAATCCTAAACCTTCCCCGAAGCCTGACCCTCACCCATCCCTTAATCCTAACACGTACGCTAACACTAACCCGCGCCCTCACAGGTACGCTTCCCCTAAAGCGTTGCCGTACCCTCCCCTGGACCCTAAACCGTCCCCGTCGCCTAACCCTAAACCTAGCCCGAACCCTAACCCTAATGCTTCCCCGAAGCCTGACCCTCACCCGTCCCCTAATCCTAACCCGTACACTAACACTAACCCGCGCCCTCAAACGTACGCTCCCCCTAAAGCGTTGCCATACCCTTCCCTGGACCCTAAACCGTCCCCGTCCCCTAACCCTAACCCTAGCCCGAACCCTAACCCTAACCCTTCACCGAAGCCTCACCCTCACCCGTCCCCTAATCCCAACCCGTACGCTAACACTAACCCGCGCCCTCACACGTACGCTCCCCCTAAAGCGTTGCCGTACCCTTCCCTGGACCCTAAACCGTCCCCGTCCCCTAACCCTAACCCTAGCCCGAACCCTAACCCTAAACCTTCCCCGAAGCCTGACCCTCACCTGTCCCCTAATCCTAAACCGTACGCTAACACTAACCCGCGCCCTCACACGTACGCTCCCCCTGAAGCGTTGTCGTACCCTCCCCTGGACCCTAAACCGTCCCCGTCCCCTAACCCTGAACCTAGCCCGAACCCTAACCCTAACACTTCCCCGAAGCCTGACCCTCACCCGTCCCCTAATCCTAACCCGTACGCTAACACTAACCCGCGCCCTCACACGTACCCTCCCCCTGAAGCGTAGCCGTACCCTCACCTGGACCCTAAACCGTCCCCGTCCCCTAACCCTAACCCTAGCCCGAACCCTAACCCTAAGCCTTCCCCGAAGCCTGACCCTCAACCGTCCCCTAATCCTAACCCGTACGCTAACACTAACTTGCGCCTTCACATGTACGTTCCCACTAAAGCATTGCTGTTCCCTCCCCTGGACCCTAAACCGTCTCCGTCCCCTAACCCTAACCCTAGCCCGAACCCTAACCCTAACACTTCCCCGAAGCCTGACCCTCACCCGTTCCCTAATACTAACCCGTACGCTAAAACTAACCCGCGCTCTCACACGTACACTCCCCCTAAAGCGTTGCCGTACCCTCCCCTGGACCCTAAACCGTCCCCGTCCCCTAACCCTAACCCTAGCCCGAACCCTAACCCTAACCCTTCCCCAAAGCCTGACCCTCACATGTCCCCTAATCCTAACCCGTACGCTAACACTAACCCGCGCCCTCACACGTACGCTCCCCCTAAAGCGTTGTCGTACCCTCACCTGGACCCTAAACCGCCCCAGTCCCCTAACTCTAACCCTAGACCGAACCCTAACCCTAGGCCTTCCCCGAAGCCTGACCCTCACCCGTCCCCTAATCCTAACCCGTACACTAACACTAACCCTCGCCCTCACACGTACACTCCCCCTAAAGCGTTGCCGTACCCTCCCCTGGACCCTAAACCGTCCCTGGCCCCTTACCCTAACCCTAGCCCGAACCCTAACCCTAACCCTTCCCCGAAGCCTGACCCTCACCCGTCCCCTAATCCTAACCCGTACGTTAACACTAACCCTCGCCCTCACACGTACGCTACCCCTAAAGCGTTGCCGTACCCTCCCCTGGACCCTAAACCGTCCCCGCCCCTAAACCTAACCCTAGCCCTAACCCTAACCCTAACCCTTCATCGAAGCCTGAACCTCACCCGTCCCCTAATCCTAACCCGTACGCTAACACTAACCCGCGCCCTCACACGTACGCTCCCCCTAAATCGTTGCCGTACCCTCCCCTGGACCCTAAACTGTCCCCGTCCCCTAACCCAAACCCTAGCCCGAACCCTAACCCTAAACCTTCCCCGAAGCCTGACCCTCACCCGTCCCCTAATCCTAACCCGTACGCTAACACTAACCCGCGCCCTCACACGTACATTCCCCCTAAAGCGTTGCCATACCCTCCCCTGGACCCTAAACCGTCCCCGTCCCCTAACCCTAACCGTAGCCCGAACCCTAACCCTAACACTTCCCCAAAGCCTGACCCTCACCTGTCCCCTAATCCTAACCCGTTCGCTAACACTAACCCGCGCCCTCACACATACGCTCCCCCTAAAGTGTTGCTGTACCCTCCCCTGGACCCTAAACCGTCCCCGTCCCCTAACCCTAACCCTAGCCCGAAACCTAACCCTAACACTTCCCCGAAGCCTGACCCTCACCCGTCCCCTAATCCTAAACCGTACGCTAACACTAACCCGCGCCCTCACACGTACGCTCCCCTAAATCGTTGCCGTACCCTCCCCTGGACCCTAAACCGTCCCCGTCCCCTAACCCTAACCGTAGCCCGAACACTAACCCTAACTCTTCCCCGAAGCCTGACCCTCACCCGTCCCCTAATCCTAACCCGTACGCTAACACTAACCCGCGCCCTCACACGTACGCTCCTCCTAAAGCGTTGCCGTACCCTCCCCTGGACCCTAAACCGTCCCTATCCCCTAACCCTAACCCTAGACCGAACCCTAACCCTAAACCTTCCCCGAAGCCTGACCCTCAACCGTCACTTAATCCTAACCCGTACGCTAACACTAACCCGCGCCCTCACACGTACGCTCCCCCTAAAGCGTTGTCGTACCCTCCCCTGGACCCTAAACCGCCCCCGTCCCCTAACCCTAACCCTAGACCGAACCCTAATCCTAACACTTCCCCGAAGCCTGACCCTCACTCGTCCTCTAATCCTAACCCGTACGCGAACACTAACCCGCGCCCTCACACGTACACTCCCCCTGAAGCGTTGTCGTACCCTCCCCTGGACCCTAAACCGTCCCCGTCCCCTATCCCTAACCCTAGCCCGAACCCAAATCCTAAACCTTCCCCGAAGCCTGACCCTTACACATCCCTTAATCCTAACACGTACGCTAACACTAACCCGCGCCCTCACAGGTACGCTTCCCCTAAAGCGTTGCCGTACCCTCCCCTGGACCCTAAACCGTCCCCGTCGCCTAACCCTAAACCTAGCCCGAACCCTAACCCTAATGCTTCCCCGAAGCCTGACCCTCACCCGTCCCCTAATCCTAACCCGTACACTAACACTAACCCGCGCCCTCAAACGTACGCTCCCCCTAAAGCGTTGCCATACCCTTCCCTGGACCCTAAACCGTCCCCGTCCCCTAACCCTAACCCTAGCCCGAACCCTAACCCTAACCCTTCACCGAAGCCTGACCCTCACCCGTCCCCTAATCCCAACCCGTACGCTAACACTAACCCGCGCCCTCACACGTACGCTCCCCCTAAAGCGTTGCCGTACCCTTCCCTGGACCCTAAACCGTCCCCGTCCCCTAACCCTAACCCTAGCCCGAACCCTAACCCTAACCCTTCCCCGAAGCCTGACCCTCACCTGTCCCCTAATCCTAAACCGTACGCTAACACTAACCCGCGCCCTCACACGTACGCTCCCCCTGAAGCGTTGTCGTACCCTCCCCTGGACCCTAAACCGTCCCCGTCCCCTAACCCTGAACCTAGCCCGAACCCTAACCCTAACTCTTCCCCGAAGCCTGACCCTCACCCGTCCCCTAATCCTAACCCGTACGCTAACACTAACCCGCGCCCTCACACGTACCCTCCCCCTGAAGCGTAGCCGTACCCTCACCTGGACCCTAAACCGTCCCCGTCCCCTAACCCTAACCCTAGCCCGAACCCTAACCCTAAGCCTTCCCCGAAGCCTGACCCTCAACCGTCCCCTAATCCTAACCCGTACGCTAACACTAACTTGCGCCTTCACATGTACGTTCCCACTAAAGCATTGCTGTTCCCTCCCCTGGACCCTAAACCGTCTCCGTCCCCTAACCCTAACCCTAGCCCGAACCCTAACCCTAACACTTCCCCGAAGCCTGACCCTCACCCGTTCCCTAATACTAACCCGTACGCTAAAACTAACCCGCGCTCTCACACGTACACTCCCCCTAAAGCGTTGCCGTACCCTCCCCTGGACCCTAAACCGTCCCCGTCCCCTAACCCTAACCCTAGCCCGAACCCTAACCCTAACCCTTCCCCAAAGCCTGACCCTCACTCGTCCTCTAATCCTAACACGTACGCGAACACTAACCTGCGCCCTCACACGTACACTCCCCCTGAAGCGTTGTCGTACCCTCCCCTGGACCCTAAACCGTCCCCGTGCCCTATCCCTAACCCTAGCCCGAACCCAAATCCTAAACCTTCCCCGAAGCCTGACCCTCACCCATCCCTTAATCCTAACACGTACGCTAACACTAACCCGCGCCCTCACAGGTACGCTTCCCCTAAAGCGTTGCCGTACCCTCCCCTGGACCCTAAACCGTCCCCGTCGCCTAACCCTAAACCTAGCCCGAACCCTAACCCTAATGCTTCCCCGAAGCCTGACCCTCACCCGTCCCCTAATCCTAACCCGTACACTAACACTAACCCGCGCCCTCAAACGTACGCTCCCCCTAAAGCGTTGCCATACCCTTCCCTGGACCCTAAACCGTCCCCGTCCCCTAACCCTAACCCTAGCCCGAACCCTAACCCTAACCCTTCACCGAAGCCTCACCCTCACCCGTCCCCTAATCCCAACCCGTACGCTAACACTAACCCGCGCCCTCACACGTACGCTCCCCCTAAAGCGTTGCCGTACCCTTCCCTGGACCCTAAACCGTCCCCGTCCCCTAACCCTAACCCTAGCCCGAACCCTAACCCTAAACCTTCCCCGAAGCCTGACCCTCACCTGTCCCCTAATCCTAAACCGTACGCTAACACTAACCCGCGCCCTCACACGTACGCTCCCCCTGAAGCGTTGTCGTACCCTCCCCTGGACCCTAAACCGTCCCCGTCCCCTAACCCTGAACCTAGCCCGAACCCTAACCCTAACTCTTCCCCGAAGCCTGACCCTCACCCGTCCCCTAATCCTAACCCGTACGCTAACACTAACCCGCGCCCTCACACGTACCCTCCCCCTGAAGCGTAGCCGTACCCTCACCTGGACCCTAAACCGTCCCCGTCCCCTAACCCTAACCCTAGCCCGAACCCTAACCCTAAGCCTTCCCCGAAGCCTGACCCTCAACCGTCCCCTAATCCTAACCCGTACGCTAACACTAACTTGCGCCTTCACATGTACGTTCCCACTAAAGCATTGCTGTTCCCTCCCCTGGACCCTAAACCGTCTCCGTCCCCTAACCCTAACCCTAGCCCGAACCCTAACCCTAACACTTCCCCGAAGCCTGACCCTCACCCGTTCCCTAATACTAACCCGTACGCTAAAACTAACCCGCGCTCTCACACGTACACTCCCCCTAAAGCGTTGCCATACCCTTCCCTGGACCCTAAACCGTCCCCGTCCCCTAACCCTAACCCTAGCCCGAACCCTAACCCTAACCCTTCCCCAAAGCCTGACCCTCACATGTCCCCTAATCCTAACCCGTACGCTAACACTAACCCGCGCCCTCACACGTACGCTCCCCCTAAAGCGTTGTCGTACCCTCACCTGGACCCTAAACCGCCCCAGTCCCCTAACTCTAACCCTAGACCGAACCCTAACCCTAGGCCTTCCCCGAAGCCTGACCCTCACCCGTCCCCTAATCCTAACCCGTACACTAACACTAACCCTCGCCCTCACACGTACACTCCCCCTAAAGCGTTGCCGTACCCTCCCCTGGACCCTAAACCGTCCCTGGCCCCTTACCCTAACCCTAGCCCGAACCCTAACCCTAACCCTTCCCCGAAGCCTGACCCTCACCCGTCCCCTAATCCTAACCCGTACGTTAACACTAACCCTCGCCCTCACACGTACGCTACCCCTAAAGCGTTGCCGTACCCTCCCCTGGACCCTAAACCGTCCCCGCCCCTAAACCTAACCCTAGCCCTAACCCTAACCCTAACCCTTCATCGAAGCCTGAACCTCACCCGTCCCCTAATCCTAACCCGTACGCTAACACTAACCCGCGCCCTCACACGTACGCTCCCCCTAAAGCGTTGCCGTACCCTCCCCTGGACCCTAAACTGTCCCCGTCCCCTAACCCAAACCCTAGCCCGAACCCTAACCCTAAACCTTCCCCGAAGCCTGACCCTCACCCGTCCCCTAATCCTAACCCGTACGCTAACACTAACCCGCGCCCTCACACGTACATTCCCCCTAAAGCGTTGCCATACCCTCCCCTGGACCCTAAACCGTCCCCGTCCCCTAACCCTAACCGTAGCCCGAACCCTAACCCTAACACTTCCCCAAAGCCTGACCCTCACATGTCCCCTAATCCTAACCCGTTCGCTAACACTAACCCGCGCCCTCACACATACGCTCCCCCTAAAGTGTTGCTGTACCCTCCCCTGGACCCTAAACCGTCCCCGTCCCCTAACCCTAACCCTAGCCCGAACCCTAACCCTAACACTTCCCCGAAGCCTGACCCTCACCCGTTCCCTAATACTAACCCGTACGCTAAAACTAACCCGCGCTCTCACACGTACACTCCCCCTAAAGCGTTGCCGTACCCTCCCCTGGACCCTAAACCGTCCCCGTCCCCTAACCCTAACCCTAGCCCGAACCCTAACCCTAACCCTTCCCCAAAGCCTGACCCTCACATGTCCCCTAATCCTAACCCGTACGCTAACACTAACCCGCGCCCTCACACGTACGCTCCCCCTAAAGCGTTGTCGTACCCTCACCTGGACCCTAAACCGCCCCAGTCCCCTAACTCTAACCCTAGACCGAACCCTAACCCTAGGCCTTCCCCGAAGCCTGACCCTCACCCGTCCCCTAATCCTAACCCGTACACTAACACTAACCCTCGCCCTCACACGTACACTCCCCCTAAAGCGTTGCCGTACCCTCCCCTGGACCCTAAACCGTCCCTGGCCCCTTACCCTAACCCTAGCCCGAACCCTAACCCTAACCCTTCCCCGAAGCCTGACCCTCACCCGTCCCCTAATCCTAACCCGTACGTTAACACTAACCCTCGCCCTCACACGTACGCTACCCCTAAAGCGTTGCCGTACCCTCCCCTGGACCCTAAACCGTCCCCGCCCCTAAACCTAACCCTAGCCCTAACCCTAACCCTAACCCTTCATCGAAGCCTGAACCTCACCCGTCCCCTAATCCTAACCCGTACGCTAACACTAACCCGCGCCCTCACACGTACGCTCCCCCTAAATCGTTGCCGTACCCTCCCCTGGACCCTAAACTGTCCCCGTCCCCTAACCCAAACCCTAGCCCGAACCCTAACCCTAAACCTTCCCCGAAGCCTGACCCTCACCCGTCCCCTAATCCTAACCCGTACGCTAACACTAACCCGCGCCCTCACACGTACATTCCCCCTAAAGCGTTGCCATACCCTCCCCTGGACCCTAAACCGTCCCCGTCCCCTAACCCTAACCGTAGCCCGAACCCTAACCCTAACACTTCCCCAAAGCCTGACCCTCACCTGTCCCCTAATCCTAACCCGTTCGCTAACACTAACCCGCGCCCTCACACATACGCTCCCCCTAAAGTGTTGCTGTACCCTCCCCTGGACCCTAAACCGTCCCCGTCCCCTAACCCTAACCCTAGCCCGAAACCTAACCCTAACACTTCCCCGAAGCCTGACCCTCACCCGTCCCCTAATCCTAAACCGTACGCTAACACTAACCCGCGCCCTCACACGTACGCTCCCCTAAATCGTTGCCGTACCCTCCCCTGGACCCTAAACCGTCCCCGTCCCCTAACCCTAACCGTAGCCCGAACACTAACCCTAACTCTTCCCCGAAGCCTGACCCTCACCCGTCCCCTAATCCTAACCCGTACGCTAACACTAACCCGCGCCCTCACACGTACGCTCCTCCTAAAGCGTTGCCGTACCCTCCCCTGGACCCTAAACCGTCCCTATCCCCTAACCCTAACCCTAGACCGAACCCTAACCCTAAACCTTCCCCGAAGCCTGACCCTCAACCGTCACTTAATCCTAACCCGTACGCTAACACTAACCCGCGCCCTCACACGTACGCTCCCCCTAAAGCGTTGTCGTACCCTCCCCTGGACCCTAAACCGCCCCCGTCCCCTAACCCTAACCCTAGACCGAACCCTAATCCTAACACTTCCCCGAAGCCTGACCCTCACTCGTCCTCTAATCCTAACCCGTACGCGAACACTAACCCGCGCCCTCACACGTACACTCCCCCTGAAGCGTTGTCGTACCCTCCCCTGGAACCTAAACCGTCCCCGTCCCCTATCCCTAACCCTAGCCCGAACCCAAATCCTAAACCTTCCCCGAAGCCTGACCCTTACACATCCCTTAATCCTAACACGTACGCTAACACTAACCCGCGCCCTCACAGGTACGCTTCCCCTAAAGCGTTGCCGTACCCTCCCCTGGACCCTAAACCGTCCCCGTCGCCTAACCCTAAACCTAGCCCGAACCCTAACCCTAATGCTTCCCCGAAGCCTGACCCTCACCCGTCCCCTAATCCTAACCCGTACACTAACACTAACCCGCGCCCTCAAACGTACGCTCCCCCTAAAGCGTTGCCATACCCTTCCCTGGACCCTAAACCGTCCCCGTCCCCTAACCCTAACCCTAGCCCGAACCCTAACCCTAACCCTTCACCGAAGCCTGACCCTCACCCGTCCCCTAATCCCAACCCGTACGCTAACACTAACCCGCGCCCTCACACGTACGCTCCCCCTAAAGCGTTGCCGTACCCTTCCCTGGACCCTAAACCGTCCCCGTCCCCTAACCCTAACCCTAGCCCGAACCCTAACCCTAACCCTTCCCCGAAGCCTGACCCTCACCTGTCCCCTAATCCTAAACTGTACGCTAACACTAACCCGCGCCCTCACACGTACGCTCCCCCTGAAGCGTTGTCGTACCCTCCCCTGGACCCTAAACCGTCCCCGTCCCCTAACCCTGAACCTAGCCCGAACCCTAACCCTAACTCTTCCCCGAAGCCTGACCCTCACCCGTCCCCTAATCCTAACCCGTACGCTAACACTAACCCGCGCCCTCACACGTACCCTCCCCCTGAAGCGTAGCCGTACCCTCACCTGGACCCTAAACCGTCCCCGTCCCCTAACCCTAACCCTAGCCCGAACCCTAACCCTAAGCCTTCCCCGAAGCCTGACCCTCAACCGTCCCCTAATCCTAACCCGTACGCTAACACTAACTTGCGCCTTCACATGTACGTTCCCACTAAAGCATTGCTGTTCCCTCCCCTGGACCCTAAACCGTCTCCGTCCCCTAACCCTAACCCTAGCCCGAACCCTAACCCTAACACTTCCCCGAAGCCTGACCCTCACCCGTTCCCTAATACTAACCCGTACGCTAAAACTAACCCGCGCTCTCACACGTACACTCCCCCTAAAGCGTTGCCGTACCCTCCCCTGGACCCTAAACCGTCCCCGTCCCCTAACCCTAACCCTAGCCCGAACCCTAACCCTAACCCTTCCCCAAAGCCTGACCCTCACTCGTCCTCTAATCCTAACACGTACGCGAACACTAACCTGCGCCCTCACACGTACACTCCCCCTGAAGCGTTGTCGTACCCTCCCCTGGACCCTAAACCGTCCCCGTCCCCTATCCCTAACCCTAGCCCGAACCCAAATCCTAAACCTTCCCCGAAGCCTGACCCTCACCCATCCCTTAATCCTAACACGTACGCTAACACTAACCCGCGCCCTCACAGGTACGCTTCCCCTAAAGCGTTGCCGTACCCTCCCCTGGACCCTAAACCGTCCCCGTCGCCTAACCCTAAACCTAGCCCGAACCCTAACCCTAATGCTTCCCCGAAGCCTGACCCTCACCCGTCCCCTAATCCTAACCCGTACACTAACACTAACCCGCGCCCTCAAACGTACGCTCCCCCTAAAGCGTTGCCATACCCTTCCCTGGACCCTAAACCGTCCCCGTCCCCTAACCCTAACCCTAGCCCGAACCCTAACCCTAACCCTTCACCGAAGCCTGACCCTCACCCGTCCCCTAATCCCAACCCGTACGCTAACACTAACCCGCGCCCTCACACGTACGCTCCCCCTAAAGCGTTGCCGTACCCTTCCCTGGACCCTAAACCGTCCCCGTCCCCTAACCCTAACCCTAGCCCGAACCCTAACCCTAACCCTTCCCCGAAGCCTGACCCTCACCTGTCCCCTAATCCTAAACCGTACGCTAACACTAACCCGCGCCCTCACACGTACGCTCCCCCTGAAGCGTTGTCGTACCCTCCCCTGGACCCTAAACCGTCCCCGTCCCCTAACCCTGAACCTAGCCCGAACCCTAACCCTAACTCTTCCCCGAAGCCTGACCCTCACCCGTCCCCTAATCCTAACCCGTACGCTAACACTAACCCGCGCCCTCACACGTACCCTCCCCCTGAAGCGTAGCCGTACCCTCACCTGGACCCTAAACCGTCCCCGTCCCCTAACCCTAACCCTAGCCCGAACCCTAACCCTAAGCCTTCCCCGAAGCCTGACCCTCAACCGTCCCCTAATCCTAACCCGTACGCTAACACTAACTTGCGCCTTCACATGTACGTTCCCACTAAAGCATTGCTGTTCCCTCCCCTGGACCCTAAACCGTCTCCGTCCCCTAACCCTAACCCTAGCCCGAACCCTAACCCTAACACTTCCCCGAAGCCTGACCCTCACCCGTTCCCTAATACTAACCCGTACGCTAAAACTAACCCGCGCTCTCACACGTACACTCCCCCTAAAGCGTTGCCATACCCTTCCCTGGACCCTAAACCGTCCCCGTCCCCTAACCCTAACCCTAGCCCGAACCCTAACCCTAACCCTTCCCCAAAGCCTGACCCTCACATGTCCCCTAATCCTAACCCGTACGCTAACACTAACCCGCGCCCTCACACGTACGCTCCCCCTAAAGCGTTGTCGTACCCTCACCTGGACCCTAAACCGCCCCAGTCCCCTAACTCTAACCCTAGACCGAACCCTAACCCTAGGCCTTCCCCGAAGCCTGACCCTCACCCGTCCCCTAATCCTAACCCGTACACTAACACTAACCCTCGCCCTCACACGTACACTCCCCCTAAAGCGTTGCCGTACCCTCCCCTGGACCCTAAACCGTCCCTGGCCCCTTACCCTAACCCTAGCCCGAACCCTAACCCTAACCCTTCCCCGAAGCCTGACCCTCACCCGTCCCCTAATCCTAACCCGTACGTTAACACTAACCCTCGCCCTCACACGTACGCTACCCCTAAAGCGTTGCCGTACCCTCCCCTGGACCCTAAACCGTCCCCGCCCCTAAACCTAACCCTAGCCCTAACCCTAACCCTAACCCTTCATCGAAGCCTGAACCTCACCCGTCCCCTAATCCTAACCCGTACGCTAACACTAACCCGCGCCCTCACACGTACGCTCCCCCTAAAGCGTTGCCGTACCCTCCCCTGGACCCTAAACTGTCCCCGTCCCCTAACCCAAACCCTAGCCCGAACCCTAACCCTAAACCTTCCCCGAAGCCTGACCCTCACCCGTCCCCTAATCCTAACCCGTACGCTAACACTAACCCGCGCCCTCACACGTACATTCCCCCTAAAGCGTTGCCATACCCTCCCCTGGACCCTAAACCGTCCCCGTCCCCTAACCCTAACCGTAGCCCGAACCCTAACCCTAACACTTCCCCAAAGCCTGACCCTCACATGTCCCCTAATCCTAACCCGTTCGCTAACACTAACCCGCGCCCTCACACATACGCTCCCCCTAAAGTGTTGCTGTACCCTCCCCTGGACCCTAAACCGTCCCCGTCCCCTAACCCTAACCCTAGCCCGAACCCTAACCCTAACACTTCCCCGAAGCCTGACCCTCACCCGTCCCCTAATCCTAACCCGTACGCTAACACTCACCGCGCCCTCACACGTACGCTCCCTCTAAAGCGTTGCCGTACCCTCCTCTGGACCCTAAACCGTCCCAGTTCCCTAACCCTAGCCCGAACCATAACCCTAACCCTTCCCCGAAGCCTGACCCTCACCCGTCCCCTAATTCTAAGCCGTACGCTAACACTAACCCGCGTCCTCACACGTACGCTACCCCTAAAGCGTTGCCGTACGCTCCCCTGGACCCTACACCGTCCCCTAACCCTAACCCTAACACTAGCCCGAACCCTAACCATAACCCGTCCCCGAAGCCTGACCCTCACCCGTCCCCTAATCCTAACCCGTACGCTAACACTAACCTGCGCTCTCACACGTACGCTCCCCCTAAAGCGTTGCCGTACCCTCCCCTGGACCCTAAACCGTCCCCGTACCCTAACCCTAACCCTAGCCCGAACCCTAACCCTAACCCTTCCCCGAAGCCTGACCCTCAACCGTCCCCTAATCCTAACCCGTACGTTAACACTAACCCACGCCCTCACACGTACGCTCCCCCTAAAGCGTTGCCGAACCCTACCCTGGACCCTAAGCCGTCCCCGTCCCCTAACCCTAACCCTAGCCCGAACCCTAACCCTAACCCTTCCCCGAAGCCAGACCCTCACCCGTCCCCTAATCCTAACCGGAACGCTAACAGTAACCCGCGCCCTTACACGTACGCTCCGCCTAAAGCGTTGCCGTACCCTCCCCTGGACCCTAAACCGTCCCCGTCCCCTAACCCTAACCCTAGCCCGAAACCTAACCCTAACCCTTCCCCGAAGCCTGACCCTCACCCGTCCCCTAATCCTAACCCGTACGCTAACTCTAACCCGTGCCCTCACACGTACGCTCCCCCTAAAGTGTTGCCGTACCCTCCCCTGGTCCCTAAATCATCCCCGCCCCTAACCCTAACCCTAGCCCTACCCTAACCCTAACCCTTCCCCGAAGCCTGACCCTCACCCGTCCCCTAATCCTAACCCGTACGCTAACACTAATCCGCGCCCTCACACGTACGCTCCCCCTAAAGCGTTGCCGTACCCTCCCCTGGACCCTAAACCGTCCCTGTCCCCTAACCCTATCCCTAGACCGAACCCTAACCCTAACCCTTCCCCGAAGCCTTACACTCACCCGTCCCCTAATGCTAACCCGTACGCCAGCACTAACCCTCGCCCTCACACGTACGCTCCCCCTAAAGCGTTGCCGTACCCTCTCCTGGACCCTAAACTGTCCCCTAATCCTAACCCTAGCCCGAACCCTAACCCTAACCGTTCCCCGAAGCCTGACCGTCACCCGTCCCCTAATCCTAACCCGTACGCTAATAGTGACCCGCGCCCTCACATGTACGTGCCCCCTAAAGCGTTGCCGTACCCTCCCCTGGACCCTAAACGGTTCCCGTCCCTTAACCCTAACCCTAGCCCGAACCCTAACCCTAACCCTTCCCCGAAGCCTGACTCTCACCCGTCCCCTAATCATACCCGTACGCTAACACTAACCTGCGCCCTCACACCTATACTCCCCCTAAAGCGTTGACGTACCCTCCCCTGGACCCTAAACCGTCTCCGTCCCCTAACCGTAAACCTAGCCCGAACCCTAACCCTAACACTTCCCCGAAGCCTCACCCTCACCCGTCCCCTAATCCCAACCCGTACGCTAACACTAACCCGCGCCCTCACACGTAAGCTCCCCCTAAAGTGTTGTCGTACCGTCCCCTGTACCCTAAACCGTCCCCGTCCCCTTACCCTAACCCTAGCCCTTACCCTAACCCTAACCCTTCCCAGAAGCCTGACCCTCACCCGTCCCCTAATCCTAACCCGTACGCGAACACTAATCCGCGCCCTCCCACGTACGCTCCCCCTAAAGCGTGCCGTACCCTCCCCTGGACCCTAAACCGTAGCCGTCCCCTAACCCTAACCCTAGCCCGAACCCTAATCCTAACACTTCCCTGAAGTCTGACCCTCACCCGTCCCCTAATCCTAACCCGTACGCTAACACTAACCCACACCCTCACACGTACGCTCCCCCTCAAGCGTTGCCGTACACTTCCCTGGACCCTAAACCATCCCCGTCCCCTAACCCTAACCGTAGCCCGAACCCTAACCCTAACCCTAAACCGAAGCCTGACCCTCACCGGTCCCCTAATCCTAACCCGTACGCTATCACTAACCCACGCCCTCACACGTACGCTCCCCCTGAAGCGTTGTCGTACTCTCCCCTGGACCCTAAACCATCCCCGTCCCCTAACCCTAACCCTAGCCCGAACCCTAACCCTAACCCTTCCCCGAAGCCTGACCCTCACCCGTCCCCTAATCCTAACCCGTACGCTAACACTAACCCACGCCCTCACACGTACCCTCCCCCTGAAGCGTTGCCGTACCCTCACCGGGATCCTAAACCGTCCCCGTCCCCTAACACTAACCCTAGCCCGAACCCTAACCCTAACACTTCCCCGAAGCCTGACCCTCACCCGTCCCCTAATCCTAACCCGTACGCTAACACTAAACCGCGCCCTCACACATACGCTCCCCCTAAAGCGTTGTTGTAACCTCACCTGGACCCTAAACCGTCCATGTCCCCTAACCCTTAACCTAGCCCGAACCCTAACCCTAAACCTTCCCCGAAGCCTGACCCTCACCCGACCCCTAATCCTAACCCGTACGCTAACACTAACCCACGCCCTCCCACGTACGCTCCACCTAAAGCATTGCCGTACCCTCCCCTGGACCCTAAACCGTCTCCGTCCCCTAACCCTAACCCTAGCCCGAACCCTAACCCTAACCCTTCCCCGAAGCCTGACCCTCACCCGTCCCATTATCCTAACCCGTACGCTAACACTAACCCGCGCCCTCACACGTACGCTCCCCCTAAAGCGTTGCCATACCCTCCCCGGACCCTAAACCGTCCCCGTCCCCTAACCCTAACCCTTGCCCGAACCCTAACCCTAACCCTTCCCCGAAGCCTGACCCTCATCCGTCCCCTAATCCTAACCCGTACGCTAACACTAACCCGCGCCCTCACACGTATGCTCCCCCAAAAGTGTTGCCGTACCCTCCCCTGGACCCTAAACGGTTCCCGTCCCTTAACCCTAACCCTAGCCCGAACCCTAACCCTAACCCTTCCCCGAAGCCTGACTCTCACCCATCCCCTAATCATACCCGTACGCTAACACTAACCTGCGGCCTCACACCTATACTCCCCCTAAAGCGTTGACGTACCCTCCCCTGGACCCTAAACCGTCTCCGTCCCCTAACCGTAAACCTAGCCCGAACCCTAACCCTAACACTTCCCCGAAGCCTCACCCTCACCCGTCCCCTAATCCCAACCCGTACGCTAACACTAACCCGCGCCCTCACACGTAAGCTCCCCCTAAAGTGTTGTCGTACCGTCCCCTGTACCCTAAACCGTCCCCGTCCCCTTACCCTAACCCTAGCCCTTACCCTAACCCTAACCCTTCCCAGAAGCCTGACCCTCACCCGTCCCCTAATCCTAACCCGTACGCGAACACTAATCCGCGCCCTCCCACGTACGCTCCCCCTAAAGCGTGCCGTACCCTCCCCTGGACCCTAAACCGTCCCCGTCCCCTAACCCTAACCCTAGCCCATACCCTACCCTAACGCTTCCCCGAAGCCTGACCTTCACCCGTCTCCTAATCCTAACCCGTACGCTAACACTAACCCGCGCCCTCACACGTACGCTCCACGTAAAGTGTTGCCATACCCTCCCCTGGACCCTAAACCGTCCCCGTCCCCTAACCCTAAACCTAGCCCGAACCCTAAACCTAACCCATCCCCGAAGCATTAACCTCAACCGTCCCATTATCCTAACCCGTACGCTAACACTAACCCGCGCCCTCACACGTATGCTCCCCCTAAAGCGTTGCCGTACCCTCCCTTGGACCCTAAACCGTCCCCGTCCCCTAACCCAAATCCTAGCCCGATCCCTAACCCTAAAACTTCCCCGAAGCCTGACCCTCACCCGTCCCCTAATCCTAACCTGTACGCTAACACTAACCCGCGCCCTCACACGTACGCTCCCACTAAAGCATTGCCGTACCCTCCCCTGGAACCTAAACCGTCCCCGTCCCCTAACCCTAACCCTAGCCCAAACCCTAACCCTAACCCTTCCCCGAAGCCTCACCCTCACCCGTCCCCTAATCCTAACCCGTACGCTAACACTAACCCGCGCCCTCACACCTACGCTCCCGTAAATCGTTGCCGTACCCTCCCCTGGACCCTAAACCGTCCCTGTCCCCTAACCCTAACCCTAGCCCGAACCCTAACCCTTAGCCTTCCGCGAAGCCTGACCCTCACCCGTCCCCTAATCCTAACCCGTACGCTAACAATAACCCTCGACCTCACACCTATGCTCCCCCTAAAGCGTTGCCGTACACTCCCCTGGACCCTAAACCGTCCCCGTCCCCTAACACTAACCCTAGCCCGAACCCTAACCCTAACCCTTCCCCGAAGCCTCACCCTCACCCGTCCCCTAATCATAACCCGTACGCTAACACTAACCCGCGCCGTCACACGTACGCTCCCCCTAAAGCGTTGTCATACCCTCCCCTGGACCCTAAACCGTACCGTCCCCTAACCCTAACCCTAGCCCGAACCCTAACCCTAACGCTTCCCCGAAGCCTGACCCTCACCCGTCCCCTAATCCTAACCCGTACGCTAACACTAACCCGCGCCCTCACACGTACACTCCCCCTAAAGCGTTGCCGTACCCTCCCCTGGACCCTAAACTGTCCCCGTCCCCTAACCCTAACCCTAGACCGAACCCTAACCCTAACCCTTCCCCGAAGCCTGACCCTCAACAGTCCCCTAATCCTAACCCGTACGCTAACACTAACCCGCGCCCTCACACGTACGCTCCCCTAAAGCGTTGCCGTACCCTACCCTGGAGCCTAAACCGTCCCCGTCCCCGAACCCTAACCCTAGGCCGAACCCTAATCCTAACCCTTCCCCGAAGCCTGACCCTCACCCGTCCCCTAATCCTAACCCGTACGCTAACACTAACCCGCGCCCTCACACGTACGCTCCCCTAAAGCGTTGCCGTACCCTCCCCTGGACCCTAAACCGTTCCCCGTCCCCTAACCCTAACCCTAGCCCGAACCCTAACCCTAACCCTTCCCCGAAGCCTGACCCTCCCCCGTCCCCTAATCCTAACCCGTACGCTAACACTAACCCGCGCCCTCACACATACGCTCCCCCTAAAGTGTTGCTGTACCCTCCCCTGGACCCTAAACCGTCCCCGTCCCCTAACCCTAACCGTAGCCCGAACCCTAACCCTAACTCTTCCCCGAAGCCTGACCCTCACCCGTCCCCTAATCCTAACCCGTACGCTAACACTAACCCGCGCCCTCACACGTACGCTCCTCCTAAAGCGTTGCCGTACCCTCCCATTAACCCTAAACCGTCCCTGTCCCCTAACCCTAACCCTAGACCGAACCCTAACCCTAAACCTTCCCCGAAGCCTGACCCTCAACCGTCACCTAATCCTAACCCGTACGCTAACACTAACCCGCGCCCTCACACGTACGCTCCACCTAAAGCGTTGTCGTACCCTCCCCTGGACCCTAAACCGCCCCCGTCCCCTAACCCTAACCCTAGACAGAACCCTAACCCTAACCCTTCCCCGAAGCCTGACCCTCACTCGTCCTATAATCCTAACCCGTACGCGAACACTAACCCGCGCCCTCACACGTACACTCCCCCTGAAGCGTTGTCGTACCCTCCCCTGGACCCTAAACCGTCCCCGTCCCCTATCCCTAACCCTAGCCCGAACCCAAATCCTAAACCTTCCCCGAAGCCTGACCCTCACCCGTCCCTTAATCCTAACACTTACGCTAACACTAACCCGCGCCCTCACAGGTACGCTCCCCCTAAAGCGTTGCCATACCCTTCCCTGGACCCTAAACCGTCCCCATCCCCTAACCCTAACCCTAGCCCGAACCCTAACCCTAACTCTTCACCGAAGCCTGACCCTCACCCGTCCCCTAATCCCAACCCGTACGCTAACACTAACCCGCGCCCTCACACGTTCGCTCCCCCTAAAGCGTTGCCGTACCCTTCCCTGGACCTTAAACCGTCCCCGTCCCCTAACCCTAACCCTAGCCCGAACCCTAACCCTAACCCTTCCCCGAAGCCTGACCCTCACCCGTCCCCTAATCCTAACCCGTACGCTAACACTAACCCGCGCCCTCACACGTACGCTCCCCCTGAAGCGTTGTCGTACCCTCCCCTGGACCCTAAACCGTCCCCGTCCCCTAACCCTGAACCTAGCCCGAACACTAACCCTAACTCTTCCCCGAAGCCTGACCCTCACCCGTCCCCTAATCCTAACCCGTACGCTAACACTAACCCGCGCCCTCACACGTACCCTCCCCCTGAAGCGTAGCCGTACCCTCACCTGGAACCTAAACCGTCCCCGTCCCCTAACCCTAACCCTAGCCCGAACCCTAACCCTAACCCTTCCCCGAAGCCTGACCCTCACCCATCCCCTAATCCTAACCCGTACGCTAACACTAACCCACGCCCTCACACGTACGCACCCCCTAAAGCGTTGCCGTACACTCCCCTGGACCCTAAACCGTCCCTGTCCCCTAACCCTAACCCTAGCCCGAACCCTAACCCTAACCCTTCCCCGAAGCCTGACCCTCACCCGTCCCCTAATACTAACCCATACGCTAACACTAACCCGCGCCCTCACAAGTACATTCCCCCTAAAGCGTTGCCGTACCCTCCCCTGGACCCTAAACCATCCCCGTCCCCTAACTCTAACCCTAGCCCGAATCCTAACTCTAACCCTTCCCCAAAGCCTGACCCTCACATGTCCCCTAATCCTAACCCGTTCGCTAACACTAACTCGCGCCCTCACACTTACGCTCCCCCTAACGTGTTGCTGTACCCTCCCCTGGACCCTAAACCGTCCCCGTCCCCTAACCCTAACCCTAGCCCGAACCCTAACCCTAACACTTCCCCGAAGCCTGACCTTCACCCGTCCCCTAATCCTAACCCGTACGCTAACACTAACCCGCGCCCTCACACGTACGCTCCCCTAAATCGTTGCCGTACCCTCCCCTGGACCCTAAACCGTCTCCGTCCCCTAACCCTAACCCTAGCCCGAACCCTAACCCTAACTCTTCCCCGAAGCCTGACCCTCACCCGTCCCCTAATCCTAACCAGTACGCTAACACTAACCCGCGCCCTCACACGTACGCTCCTCCTAAAGCGTTGCCGTACCCTCCCATGGACCCTAAACCGTCCCTGTCCCCTAACCCTAACCCTAGACGGAACCCTAACCCTAACCCTTCCCCGAAGCCTGACCCTCAACAGTCCCCTAATCCTAACCCGTACGCTAACACTAACCCGTGCCCTCACACGTATGCTCCCCTAAAGCGTTGCCGTACACTCCCCTGGACCCTAAACCGTCCCCGTCCCCGAACCCTAACCCTAGCCCGAACCCTAACCCTAACCCTTCCCCGAAGCCCGACCCTCACCCGTCCCCTAATCCTAACCCGTACGCTAACACTAACCCGCGCCCTCACACGTACGCTCCCCTAAAGCGTTGCCGTACCCTCCCCTGGACCCTAAACCGTTCCCCGTCCCCTAACCCTTACCCTAGCCCGAACCCTAACCCTAACCCTTCCCCGAAGCCTGACCCTCCCCCGTCCCCTAATCCTAACCCGTACGCGAACACTAACTCGCGCCCTCACACGTTCGCTCCCCCTAAAGCGTTGCCGTACCCTCCTCTGGACCCTAAACCGTCTCCGTCCCCTAAACCTAACCCTAGCCCGAACCCTAACCCTAACCCTTCCCTGAAGCCTGACCCTCACCCGTCCCCTAATCCTAACCCGTACGCTAACACTAACCCGTGCACTCACACGTACGCTCCCCCTAAATCGCTGCTGTACCCTCCCCTGGACCCTAAACCGTCCCCGTCCCCAAACCCTAACCCTAGCCCGAACCCTAAACCTAACCCTTCCCCGAAGCCTAACCCTAACCCTTCCCCGAAGACTGACCCTCACCCGTCCCGTAATCCTAACCCGTACGGTAACACTAACCTGCGCACTCACATGTACGCTCCCCCTAAAGTGTTGCCGTACCCTCCCCTGGACCCTAAACCGTCCCTGTCCCCTTACCCTAACCCTAGCCCGAACCCTAACCCTAACACTTCCCCGAAGCCTGACCCTCACCCGTCCCCTAATCCTAACCCGTACGTTAACACTAACCCTCGCCCTCACACGTACGCTACCCCTAAAGCGTTGCCGTACCCTCCCCTGGACCCTAAACCGTCCCCGCCCCTAAACCTAACCCTAGCCCTAACCCTAACCCTAACACTTCATCGAAGCCTGAACCTCACCCGTCCGCTAATCCTAACCCGTACGCTAACACTAACCCGCGCCCTCGCATGTACGCTCCCCCTAAAGCGTTGCCATACCGTCCCCTGGACCCTTAACCGTCCCCGTTCCATAACCGTAACCCTAGCCCGAACCCTAACCCTAACCCTTCCCCGAAGCCTGACTCTCATCCGTCCCCTAATCCTAACCCGTACGCTAACACTAACCGCGCCCTCACACGTACGCTCCCTCTAAAGCGTTGCCGTACCCTCCTCTGGACCCTAAACCGTCCCAGTTCCCTAACCCTAGCCCGAACCATAACCCTAACCCTTCCCCGAAGCCTGACCCTCACCCGTCCCCTAATCCTAAGCCGTACGCTAACACTAACCCGCGTCCTCACACGTACGCTCCCCCTAAAGCGTTGCCGTACCCTCCCCTGGACCCTACACCGTCCCCTAACCCTAACCCTAACACTAGCCCGAACCCTAACCATAACCCGTCCCCGAAGCCTGACCCTCACCCGTCCCCTAATCCTAACCCGTACGCTAACACTAACCTGCGCCCTCACACGTACGCTCCCCCTAAAGCGTTGCCGTACCCTCCCCTGGACCCTAAACCGTCCCCGTACCCTAACCCTAACCCTAGCCCGAACCCTAACCCTAACCCTTCCCCGAAGCCTGACCCTCAACCGTCCCCTAATCCTAACCCGTACGTTAACACTAACCCACGCCCTCACACGTACGCTCCCACTAAAGCGTTGCCGTACCCTACCCTGGACCCTAAACCGTCCCCGTCCCCTAACCCTAACCCTAGCCCGAACCCTAACCCTAAACCTTCCCCGAAGCCTGACCCTCACCCGTCCCCTAATCCTAACCGGAACGTTAACAGTAACCCGCGCCCTTACACGTACGCTCCCCCTAAAGCGTTGCCGTACCCTCCCCTGGACCCTAAACCGTCCCCGTCCCCTAACCCTAACCCTAGCCCGAACCCTAACACTTCCCCGAAGCCTGACCCTCACTCGTCCCCTAATCCTAACCCGTACGCTAACACAAAGACGCGCCCTCGCACGTACGCTCCCCCTAAAGCGTTGCCGTACCCTCTCCTGGACCCTAAACCGTCCCCGTCCCCTAACCCTAACCCTGGCCCGAAACCTAACCCTAACACTTCCCCGAAGCCGGACCCTCACCCGTCCCCTAATCCTAACCCGTACGCTAACTCTAACCCGTGCCCTCACACGTACGCTCCCCCTAAAGTGTTGCCGTACCCTCCCCTGGTCCCTAAATCATCCCCGCCCCTAACCCTTACCCTAGCCCTACCCTAACCCTAACCCTTCCCCGAAGCCTGACCTTCACCCGTCACCTAATCCTAACAGGTACGCTAACACTAACCCGCGCCCTCACACGTACGCTCCCCCTAAAGTGTTGCTATACCCTCCCCTGGACCCTAAACCGTCTCCGTCCCCTAACCCTAACCCTAGCCCGAACCCTAACCCTAACCCTTCCCCGAAGCCTGACCCTCACCCGTCCCATTATCCTAACCCGTACGTTAACACTAACCCGCGCCCTCACACGTACGCTCCCCAAAAGCGTTGCCGTACCCTCCCCTGGACCCTAAACCGTTCCCCGTCCCCTAACCCTAACCCTAGCCCGAACCCTAACCCTAACCCTTCCCCGAAGCCTGACCCTCCCCCGTCCCCTAATCCTAACCCGTACGCTAACACTAACTCGCGCCCTCACACGTTCGCTACCCCTAAAGCGTTGCCGTACCCTCCCCTGGACCCTAAACCGTCTCCGTCCCCTAAACCTAACCATAGCCCGAACCCTAACCCTAACCCTTCCCTGAAGCCTGACCCTCACCCGTCCCCTAATCCTAACCCGTACGCTAACACTAACCCGTGCACTCACACGTACGCTCCCCCTAAATCGCTGCCGTACCCTCCCCTGGAACCTAAACCGTCCCCGTCCCCAAACCCTAACCCTAGCCCGAACCCTAAACCTAACCCTTCCCCGAAGCCTAACCCTAACCCTTCCCCGAAGACTGACCCTCACCCGTCCCGTAATCCTAACCCGTACGGTAACACTAACCCGCGCACTCACATGTACGCTTCCCCTAAAGTGTTGCCGTACCCTCCCCTGGACCCTAAACCGTCCCTGTCCCCTTACCCTAACCCTAGCCCGAACCCTAACCCTAACCGTTCCCCGAAGCCTGACCCTCACCCGTCCCCTAATCCTAAGCCGTACGCTAACACTAACCCGCGTCCTCACACGTAGGCTACCCCTAAAGCGTTGCCATACCCTCCCCTGGACCCTACACCGTCCCCTAACCCTAACCCTAACACTAGCCCGAACCCTAACCATAACCCGTCCCCGAAGCCTGACCCTCACCCGTCCCCTAATCCTAACCCGTACGCTAACACTAACCTGCGCCCTCACACGTACGCTCCCGCTAAAGCGTTGCCGTACCCTCCCCTGGACCCTAAACCGTCCCCGTACCCTAACCCTAACCCTAGCCCGAACCCTAACCCTAACCCTTCCCCGAAGCCTGACCCTCAACCGTCCCCTAATCCTAACCCGTACGTTAACACTAACCCACGCCCTCACACGTACGCTCCACCTAAAGCGTTGCCGTACCCTACCCTGGACCCTAAACCGTCCCCGTCACCTAACCCTAACCCTAGCCCGAACCCTAACCCTAAACCTTCCCCGAAGCCTGACCCTCACCCGTCCCCTAATCCTAACCGGAACGCTAACAGTAACCCGTGCCCTTACACGTACGCTCCCCCTAAAGCGTTGCCGTACCCTCCCCTGGACCCTAAACCGTCCCCGTCCCCTAACCCTAACCCTAGCCCGAACCCTAACCCTAACCCTTCCCCGAAGCCTGACCCTCACCCGTCCCCTAATCCTAACCCGTACGCTAACTCTAACCCGTGCCCTCACACGTACGCTCCCCCTAAAGTGTTGCCGTACCCTCCCCTGGTCCCTAAATCATCCCCGCCCCTAACCCTTACCCTAGCCCTACCCCAACCCTAACACTTCCCCGAAGCCTGACCCTCACCCGTCCCCTAATCCTAACCCGTACGCTATCACTAATCCGCGCCCTCACACGTACGCTCCCCCTAAAGCGTTTCCGTACCCTCCCCTGGACCCTAAACCGTCCCTGTCCCCTAACCCTATCCCTAGACCGAACCCTAACCCTAACACTTCCCCGAAGCCTGACTCTCACCCGTCCCCTAATGCTAACCCGTACGCTAACACTAACCCTCGCCCTCACACGTACGCTCCCCCTAAAGCGTTGCCGTACCCTCTCCTGGACCCTAAACTGTCCCCTAATCCTAACCCTAGCCCGAACCCTAACCCTAACCGTTCCCCGAAGCCTGACCCTCACCCGTCCCCTAATCCTAACCCGTACGCTAACACTATCCCACGCCCTCACACGTACGCTCCACCTAAAGCATTGCCGTACCCTCCCCTGGACCCTAAACCGTCCCCGTCCCCTAAACCTAACCCTAGCCCGAACCCTAACCCTAACCCTTCCCTGAAGCCTGACCTTCACCCGTCACCTAATCCTAACAGGTACGCTAACACTAACCCGCACCCTCACACGTACGCTCCCCCTAAAGTGTTGCTATACCCTCCCCTGGACCCTAAACCGTCTCCGTCCCCTAACCCTAATCCTAGCCCGAACCCTAACCCTAACCCTTCCCCGAAGCCTGACCCTCACCCGTCCCATTATCCTAACCCGTACGCTAACACTAACCCGCGCCCTCACACGTACGCTCCCCCTAAAGCGTTGCCGTACCCTCCCCGGACCCTAAACCGTCCCCGTCCCCTAACACTAACCCTTGCCCGAACCCTAACCCTAACCCTTCCCCGAAGCCTGACCCTCACCCGTCCCCTAATCCTAACCCGTACGCTAACACTAACGCGCGCCCTCACACGTACGCTCCCCCAAAATTGTTGCCGTACCCTCCCCTGGACCCTAAACCTTTCCCGTCCCTTAACCCTAACCCTAGCCCGAACCCTAACCCTAACCCTTCCCCGAAGCCTGACTCTCACCCGTCCCCTAATCATAAACCGTACGCTAACACTAACCTGCGCCCTCACACCTATGCTCCCCCTAAAGCGTTGACGTACCCTCCCCTGGACCCTAAACAGTCTCCGTCCCCTAACCGTAAACCTAGCCCGAACCCTAACCCTAACACTTCCCCGAAGCCTCACCCTCACCCGTCCCCTAATCCTAACCCGTACGCTAACACTAACCCGCGCCCTCACACGTAAGCTCCCCCTAAAGTGTTGTCGTACCGTCCCCTGTACCCTAAACCGTCCCCGTCCCCTTACCCTAACCCTAGCCCTTACCCTAACCCTAACCCTTCCCAGAAGCCTGACCCTCACCCGTCCCCTAATCCTAACCCGTACGCGAACACTAATCCGCGCCCTCCCACGTACGCTCCCCCTAAAGCGTGCCGTACCCTCCCCTGGACCCTAAACCGTCCCCGTCCCCTAACCCTAACCCTAGCCCGAACCCTACCCTAACGCTTCCCCGAAGCCTGACCTTCACCCGTCTCCTAATCCTAACCCGTACGCTAACACTAACCCGCGCCCTCACACGTACGCTCCACCTAAAGTGTTGCCATACCCTCCCCTGGACCCTAAACCGTCCCCGTCCCCTAACCCTAAACCTAGCCCGAACCCTAACCCTAACCCATCCCCGAAGCCTGACCCTCAACCGTCCAATTATCCTAACCCGTACGCTAACACTAACCCACGCCCTCACACGTATGCTCCCCCTAAAGCGTTGCCGTACCCTCCCCTGGACGCTAAACCGTCCCCGTCCCCTAACCCAAACCCTAGCCCGAACCCTAACCCTAAAACTTCCCCGAAGCCTGACCCTCACCCGTCCCCTAATCCTAACCTGTACGCTAACACTAACCCACGCCCTCACACGTACTCTCCCACTAAAGCATTGCCGTACCCTCCCCTGGAACCTAAACCGTCCCCGTCCCCAAACCCTAACCCTAGCCCGAACCCTAAACCTAACCCTTCCCCGAAGCCTAACCCTAACCCTTCCCCGAAGACTGACCCTCACCCGTCCTGTAATCCTAACCCGTACGGTAACACTAACCCGCGCACTCACATGTACGCTCCCCCTAAAGTGTTGCCGTACCCTCCCCTGGACCCTAAACCGTCCCTGGCCCCTTACCCTAACCCTAGCCCGAACCCTAACCCTAACCCTTCCCCGAAGCCTGACCCTCACCCGTCCCCTAATCCTAACCCGTACGTTAACACTAACCCTCGCCCTCACACGTACGCTACCCCTAAAGCGTTGCCGTACCCTCCCCTGGACCCTAAACCGTCCCCGCCCCTAAACCTAACCCTAGCCCTAACCCTAACCCTAACCCTTCATCGAAGCCTGAACCTCACCCGTCCCCTAATCCTAACCCGTACGCTAACACTAACCCGCGCCCTCACACGTACGCTCCCCCTAAAGCGTTGCCGTACCCTCCCCTGGACCCTAAACTGTCCCCGTCCCCTAACCCAAACCCTAGCCCGAACCCTAACCCTAAACCTTCCCCGAAGCCTGACCCTCACCCGTCCCCTAATCCTAACCCGTACGCTAACACTAACCCGCGCCCTCACACGTACATTCCCCCTAAAGCGTTGCCATACCCTCCCCTGGACCCTAAACCGTCCCCGTCCCCTAACCCTAACCGTAGCCCGAACCCTAACCCTAACACTTCCCCAAAGCCTGACCCTCACATGTCCCCTAATCCTAACCCGTTCGCTAACACTAACCCGCGCCCTCACACATACGCTCCCCCTAAAGTGTTGCTGTACCCTCCCCTGGACCCTAAACCGTCCCCGTCCCCTAACCCTAACCCTAGCCCGAACCCTAACCCTAACACTTCCCCGAAGCCTGACCCTCACCCGTCCCCTAATCCTAAACCGTACGCTAACACTAACCCGCGCCCTCACACGTACGCTCCCCTAAATCGTTGCCGTACCCTCCCCTGGACCCTAAACCGTCCCCGTCCCCTAACCCTAACCGTAGCCCGAACACTAACCCTAACTCTTCCCCGAAGCCTGACCCTCACCCGTCCCCTAATCCTAACCCGTACGCTAACACTAACCCGCGCCCTCACACGTACGCTCCTCCTAAAGCGTTGCCGTACCCTCCCCTGGACCCTAAACCGTCCCTATCCCCTAACCCTAACCCTAGACCGAACCCTAACCCTAAACCTTCCCCGAAGCCTGACCCTCAACCGTCACTTAATCCTAACCCGTACGCTAACACTAACCCGCGCCCTCACACGTACGCTCCCCCTAAAGCGTTGTCGTACCCTCCCCTGGACCCTAAACCGCCCCCGTCCCCTAACCCTAACCCTAGACCGAACCCTAATCCTAACACTTCCCCGAAGCCTGACCCTCACTCGTCCTCTAATCCTAACCCGTACGCGAACACTAACCCGCGCCCTCACACGTACACTCCCCCTGAAGCGTTGTCGTACCCTCCCCTGGACCCTAAACCGTCCCCGTCCCCTATCCCTAACCCTAGCCCGAACCCAAATCCTAAACCTTCCCCGAAGCCTGACCCTTACACATCCCTTAATCCTAACACGTACGCTAACACTAACCCGCGCCCTCACAGGTACGCTTCCCCTAAAGCGTTGCCGTACCCTCCCCTGGACCCTAAACCGTCCCCGTCGCCTAACCCTAAACCTAGCCCGAACCCTAACCCTAATGCTTCCCCGAAGCCTGACCCTCACCCGTCCCCTAATCCTAACCCGTACACTAACACTAACCCGCGCCCTCAAACGTACGCTCCCCCTAAAGCGTTGCCATACCCTTCCCTGGACCCTAAACCGTCCCCGTCCCCTAACCCTAACCCTAGCCCGAACCCTAACCCTAACCCTTCACCGAAGCCTGACCCTCACCCGTCCCCTAATCCCAACCCGTACGCTAACACTAACCCGCGCCCTCACACGTACGCTCCCCCTAAAGCGTTGCCGTACCCTTCCCTGGACCCTAAACCGTCCCCGTCCCCTAACCCTAACCCTAGCCCGAACCCTAACCCTAACCCTTCCCCGAAGCCTGACCCTCACCTGTCCCCTAATCCTAAACCGTACGCTAACACTAACCCGCGCCCTCACACGTACGCTCCCCCTGAAGCGTTGTCGTACCCTCCCCTGGACCCTAAACCGTCCCCGTCCCCTAACCCTGAACCTAGCCCGAACCCTAACCCTAACTCTTCCCCGAAGCCTGACCCTCACCCGTCCCCTAATCCTAACCCGTACGCTAACACTAACCCGCGCCCTCACACGTACCCTCCCCCTGAAGCGTAGCCGTACCCTCACCTGGACCCTAAACCGTCCCCGTCCCCTAACCCTAACCCTAGCCCGAACCCTAACCCTAAGCCTTCCCCGAAGCCTGACCCTCAACCGTCCCCTAATCCTAACCCGTACGCTAACACTAACTTGCGCCTTCACATGTACGTTCCCACTAAAGCATTGCTGTTCCCTCCCCTGGACCCTAAACCGTCTCCGTCCCCTAACCCTAACCCTAGCCCGAACCCTAACCCTAACACTTCCCCGAAGCCTGACCCTCACCCGTTCCCTAATACTAACCCGTACGCTAAAACTAACCCGCGCTCTCACACGTACACTCCCCCTAAAGCGTTGCCGTACCCTCCCCTGGACCCTAAACCGTCCCCGTCCCCTAACCCTAACCCTAGCCCGAACCCTAACCCTAACCCTTCCCCAAAGCCTGACCCTCACTCGTCCTCTAATCCTAACACGTACGCGAACACTAACCTGCGCCCTCACACGTACACTCCCCCTGAAGCGTTGTCGTACCCTCCCCTGGACCCTAAACCGTCCCCGTCCCCTATCCCTAACCCTAGCCCGAACCCAAATCCTAAACCTTCCCCGAAGCCTGACCCTCACCCATCCCTTAATCCTAACACGTACGCTAACACTAACCCGCGCCCTCACAGGTACGCTTCCCCTAAAGCGTTGCCGTACCCTCCCCTGGACCCTAAACCGTCCCCGTCGCCTAACCCTAAACCTAGCCCGAACCCTAACCCTAATGCTTCCCCGAAGCCTGACCCTCACCCGTCCCCTAATCCTAACCCGTACACTAACACTAACCCGCGCCCTCAAACGTACGCTCCCCCTAAAGCGTTGCCATACCCTTCCCTGGACCCTAAACCGTCCCCGTCCCCTAACCCTAACCCTAGCCCGAACCCTAACCCTAACCCTTCACCGAAGCCTCACCCTCACCCGTCCCCTAATCCCAACCCGTACGCTAACACTAACCCGCGCCCTCACACGTACGCTCCCCCTAAAGCGTTGCCGTACCCTTCCCTGGACCCTAAACCGTCCCCGTCCCCTAACCCTAACCCTAGCCCGAACCCTAACCCTAAACCTTCCCCGAAGCCTGACCCTCACCTGTCCCCTAATCCTAAACCGTACGCTAACACTAACCCGCGCCCTCACACGTACGCTCCCCCTGAAGCGTTGTCGTACCCTCCCCTGGACCCTAAACCGTCCCCGTCCCCTAACCCTGAACCTAGCCCGAACCCTAACCCTAACTCTTCCCCGAAGCCTGACCCTCACCCGTCCCCTAATCCTAACCCGTACGCTAACACTAACCCGCGCCCTCACACGTACCCTCCCCCTGAAGCGTAGCCGTACCCTCACCTGGACCCTAAACCGTCCCCGTCCCCTAACCCTAACCCTAGCCCGAACCCTAACCCTAAGCCTTCCCCGAAGCCTGACCCTCAACCGTCCCCTAATCCTAACCCGTACGCTAACACTAACTTGCGCCTTCACATGTACGTTCCCACTAAAGCATTGCTGTTCCCTCCCCTGGACCCTAAACCGTCTCCGTCCCCTAACCCTAACCCTAGCCCGAACCCTAACCCTAACACTTCCCCGAAGCCTGACCCTCACCCGTTCCCTAATACTAACCCGTACGCTAAAACTAACCCGCGCTCTCACACGTACACTCCCCCTAAAGCGTTGCCGTACCCTCCCCTGGACCCTAAACCGTCCCCGTCCCCTAACCCTAACCCTAGCCCGAACCCTAACCCTAACCCTTCCCCAAAGCCTGACCCTCACATGTCCCCTAATCCTAACCCGTACGCTAACACTAACCCGCGCCCTCACACGTACGCTCCCCCTAAAGCGTTGTCGTACCCTCACCTGGACCCTAAACCGCCCCAGTCCCCTAACTCTAACCCTAGACCGAACCCTAACCCTAGGCCTTCCCCGAAGCCTGACCCTCACCCGTCCCCTAATCCTAACCCGTACACTAACACTAACCCTCGCCCTCACACGTACACTCCCCCTAAAGCGTTGCCGTACCCTCCCCTGGACCCTAAACCGTCCCTGGCCCCTTACCCTAACCCTAGCCCGAACCCTAACCCTAACCCTTCCCCGAAGCCTGACCCTCACCCGTCCCCTAATCCTAACCCGTACGTTAACACTAACCCTCGCCCTCACACGTACGCTACCCCTAAAGCGTTGCCGTACCCTCCCCTGGACCCTAAACCGTCCCCGCCCCTAAACCTAACCCTAGCCCTAACCCTAACCCTAACCCTTCATCGAAGCCTGAACCTCACCCGTCCCCTAATCCTAACCCGTACGCTAACACTAACCCGCGCCCTCACACGTACGCTCCCCCTAAAGCGTTGCCGTACCCTCCCCTGGACCCTAAACTGTCCCCGTCCCCTAACCCAAACCCTAGCCCGAACCCTAACCCTAAACCTTCCCCGAAGCCTGACCCTCACCCGTCCCCTAATCCTAACCCGTACGCTAACACTAACCCGCGCCCTCACACGTACATTCCCCCTAAAGCGTTGCCATACCCTCCCCTGGACCCTAAACCGTCCCCGTCCCCTAACCCTAACCGTAGCCCGAACCCTAACCCTAACACTTCCCCAAAGCCTGACCCTCACATGTCCCCTAATCCTAACCCGTTCGCTAACACTAACCCGCGCCCTCACACATACGCTCCCCCTAAAGTGTTGCTGTACCCTCCCCTGGACCCTAAACCGTCCCCGTCCCCTAACCCTAACCCTAGCCCGAACCCTAACCCTAACACTTCCCCGAAGCCTGACCCTCACCCGTCCCCTAATCCTAAACCGTACGCTAACACTAACCCGCGCCCTCACACGTACGCTCCCCTAAATCGTTGCCGTACCCTCCCCTGGACCCTAAACCGTCCCCGTCCCCTAACCCTAACCGTAGCCCGAACACTAACCCTAACTCTTCCCCGAAGCCTGACCCTCACCCGTCCCCTAATCCTAACCCGTACGCTAACACTAACCCGCGCCCTCACACGTACGCTCCTCCTAAAGCGTTGCCGTACCCTCCCCTGGACCCTAAACCGTCCCTATCCCCTAACCCTAACCCTAGACCGAACCCTAACCCTAAACCTTCCCCGAAGCCTGACCCTCAACCGTCACTTAATCCTAACCCGTACGCTAACACTAACCCGCGCCCTCACACGTACGCTCCCCCTAAAGCGTTGTCGTACCCTCCCCTGGACCCTAAACCGCCGTCCCCTAACCCTAACCCTAGACCGAACCCTAATCCTAACACTTCGTCGAAGCCTGACCCTCACTCGTCCTCTAATCCTAACCCGTACGCGAACACTAACCCGCGCCCTCACACGTACACTCCCCCTGAAGCGTTGTCGTACCCTCCCCTGGACCCTAAACCGTCCCCGTCCCCTATCCCTAACCCTAGCCCGAACCCAAATCCTAAACCTTCCCCGAAGCCTGACCCTTACACATCCCTTAATCCTAACACGTACGCTAACACTAACCCGCGCCCTCACAGGTACGCTTCCCCTAAAGCGTTGCCGTACCCTCCCCTGGACCCTAAACCGTCCCCGTCGCCTAACCCTAAACCTAGCCCGAACCCTAACCCTAATGCTTCCCCGAAGCCTGACCCTCACCCGTCCCCTAATCCTAACCCGTACACTAACACTAACCCGCGCCCTCAAACGTACGCTCCCCCTAAAGCGTTGCCATACCCTTCCCTGGACCCTAAACCGTCCCCGTCCCCTAACCCTAACCCTAGCCCGAACCCTAACCCTAACCCTTCACCGAAGCCTGACCCTCACCCGTCCCCTAATCCCAACCCGTACGCTAACACTAACCCGCGCCCTCACACGTACGCTCCCCCTAAAGCGTTGCCGTACCCTTCCCTGGACCCTAAACCGTCCCCGTCCCCTAACCCTAACCCTAGCCCGAACCCTAACCCTAACCCTTCCCCGAAGCCTGACCCTCACCTGTCCCCTAATCCTAAACCGTACGCTAACACTAACCCGCGCCCTCACACGTACGCTCCCCCTGAAGCGTTGTCGTACCCTCCCCTGGACCCTAAACCGTCCCCGTCCCCTAACCCTGAACCTAGCCCGAACCCTAACCCTAACTCTTCCCCGAAGCCTGACCCTCACCCGTCCCCTAATCCTAACCCGTACGCTAACACTAACCCGCGCCCTCACACGTACCCTCCCCCTGAAGCGTAGCCGTACCCTCACCTGGACCCTAAACCGTCCCCGTCCCCTAACCCTAACCCTAGCCCGAACCCTAACCCTAAGCCTTCCCCGAAGCCTGACCCTCAACCGTCCCCTAATCCTAACCCGTACGCTAACACTAACTTGCGCCTTCACATGTACGTTCCCACTAAAGCATTGCTGTTCCCTCCCCTGGACCCTAAACCGTCTCCGTCCCCTAACCCTAACCCTAGCCCGAACCCTAACCCTAACACTTCCCCGAAGCCTGACCCTCACCCGTTCCCTAATACTAACCCGTACGCTAAAACTAACCCGCGCTCTCACACGTACACTCCCCCTAAAGCGTTGCCGTACCCTCCCCTGGACCCTAAACCGTCCCCGTCCCCTAACCCTAACCCTAGCCCGAACCCTAACCCTAACCCTTCCCCAAAGCCTGACCCTCACTCGTCCTCTAATCCTAACACGTACGCGAACACTAACCTGCGCCCTCACACGTACACTCCCCCTGAAGCGTTGTCGTACCCTCCCCTGGACCCTAAACCGTCCCCGTCCCCTATCCCTAACCCTAGCCCGAACCCAAATCCTAAACCTTCCCCGAAGCCTGACCTCACCCATCCCTTAATCCTAACACGTACGCTAACACTAACCCGCGCCCTCACAGGTACGCTTCCCCTAAAGCGTTGCCGTACCCTCCCCTGGACCCTAAACCGTCCCCGTCGCCTAACCCTAAACCTAGCCCGAACCCTAACCCTAATGCTTCCCGAAGCCTGACCCTCACCCGTCCCTAATCCTAACCCGTACACTAACACTAACCCGCGCCCTCAAACGTACGCTCCCCCTAAAGCGTTGCCATACCCTTCCCTGGACCCTAAACCGTCCCCGTCCCCCTAACCCTAACCCTAGCCCGAACCCTAACCCTAACCCTTCACCGAAGCCTCACCCTCACCCGTCCCCTAATCCTAACCCGTACGCTAACACTAACCCGCGCCCTCACACGTACGCTCCCCCTAAAGCGTTGCCGTACCCTCCCCTGGACCCTAAACTGTCCCCGTCCCCTAACCCAAACCCTAGCCCGAACCCTAACCCTAAACCTTCCCCGAAGCCTGACCCTCACCCGTCCCCTAATCCTAACCCGTACGCTAACACTAACCCGCGCCCTCACACGTACATTCCCCCTAAAGCGTTGCCATACCCTCCCCTGGACCCTAAACCGTCCCCGTCCCCTAACCCTAACCGTAGCCCGAACCCTAACCCTAACACTTCCCCAAAGCCTGACCCTCACATGTCCCCTAATCCTAACCCGTTCGCTAACACTAACCCGCGCCCTCACACATACGCTCCCCCTAAAGTGTTGCTGTACCCTCCCCTGGACCCTAAACCGTCCCCGTCCCCTAACCCTAACCCTAGCCCGAACCCTAACCCTAACACTTCCCCGAAGCCTGACCCTCACCCGTCCCCTAATCCTAAACCGTACGCTAACACTAACCCGCGCCCTCACACGTACGCTCCCCTAAATCGTTGCCGTACCCTCCCCTGGACCCTAAACCGTCCCCGTCCCCTAACCCTAACCGTAGCCCGAACACTAACCCTAACTCTTCCCCGAAGCCTGACCCTCACCCGTCCCCTAATCCTAACCCGTACGCTAACACTAACCCGCGCCCTCACACGTACGCTCCTCCTAAAGCGTTGCCGTACCCTCCCCTGGACCCTAAACCGTCCCTATCCCCTAACCCTAACCCTAGACCGAACCCTAACCCTAAACCTTCCCCGAAGCCTGACCCTCAACCGTCACTTAATCCTAACCCGTACGCTAACACTAACCCGCGCCCTCACACGTACGCTCCCCCTAAAGCGTTGTCGTACCCTCCCCTGGACCCTAAACCGCCCCCGTCCCCTAACCCTAACCCTAGACCGAACCCTAATCCTAACACTTCCCCGAAGCCTGACCCTCACTCGTCCTCTAATCCTAACCCGTACGCGAACACTAACCCGCGCCCTCACACGTACACTCCCCCTGAAGCGTTGTCGTACCCTCCCCTGGACCCTAAACCGTCCCCGTCCCCTATCCCTAACCCTAGCCCGAACCCAAATCCTAAACCTTCCCCGAAGCCTGACCCTTACACATCCCTTAATCCTAACACGTACGCTAACACTAACCCGCGCCCTCACAGGTACGCTTCCCCTAAAGCGTTGCCGTACCCTCCCCTGGACCCTAAACCGTCCCCGTCGCCTAACCCTAAACCTAGCCCGAACCCTAACCCTAATGCTTCCCCGAAGCCTGACCCTCACCCGTCCCCTAATCCTAACCCGTACACTAACACTAACCCGCGCCCTCAAACGTACGCTCCCCCTAAAGCGTTGCCATACCCTTCCCTGGACCCTAAACCGTCCCCGTCCCCTAACCCTAACCCTAGCCCGAACCCTAACCCTAACCCTTCACCGAAGCCTGACCCTCACCCGTCCCCTAATCCCAACCCGTACGCTAACACTAACCCGCGCCCTCACACGTACGCTCCCCCTAAAGCGTTGCCGTACCCTTCCCTGGACCCTAAACCGTCCCCGTCCCCTAACCCTAACCCTAGCCCGAACCCTAACCCTAACCCTTCCCCGAAGCCTGACCCTCACCTGTCCCCTAATCCTAAACCGTACGCTAACACTAACCCGCGCCCTCACACGTACGCTCCCCCTGAAGCGTTGTCGTACCCTCCCCTGGACCCTAAACCGTCCCCGTCCCCTAACCCTGAACCTAGCCCGAACCCTAACCCTAACTCTTCCCCGAAGCCTGACCCTCACCCGTCCCCTAATCCTAACCCGTACGCTAACACTAACCCGCGCCCTCACACGTACCCTCCCCCTGAAGCGTAGCCGTACCCTCACCTGGACCCTAAACCGTCCCCGTCCCCTAACCCTAACCCTAGCCCGAACCCTAACCCTAAGCCTTCCCCGAAGCCTGACCCTCAACCGTCCCCTAATCCTAACCCGTACGCTAACACTAACTTGCGCCTTCACATGTACGTTCCCACTAAAGCATTGCTGTTCCCTCCCCTGGACCCTAAACCGTCTCCGTCCCCTAACCCTAACCCTAGCCCGAACCCTAACCCTAACACTTCCCCGAAGCCTGACCCTCACCCGTTCCCTAATACTAACCCGTACGCTAAAACTAACCCGCGCTCTCACACGTACACTCCCCCTAAAGCGTTGCCGTACCCTCCCCTGGACCCTAAACCGTCCCCGTCCCCTAACCCTAACCCTAGCCCGAACCCTAACCCTAACCCTTCCCCAAAGCCTGACCCTCACTCGTCCTCTAATCCTAACACGTACGCGAACACTAACCTGCGCCCTCACACGTACACTCCCCCTGAAGCGTTGTCGTACCCTCCCCTGGACCCTAAACCGTCCCCGTCCCCTATCCCTAACCCTAGCCCGAACCCAAATCCTAAACCTTCCCCGAAGCCTGACCCTCACCCATCCCTTAATCCTAACACGTACGCTAACACTAACCCGCGCCCTCACAGGTACGCTTCCCCTAAAGCGTTGCCGTACCCTCCCCTGGACCCTAAACCGTCCCCGTCGCCTAACCCTAAACCTAGCCCGAACCCTAACCCTAATGCTTCCCCGAAGCCTGACCCTCACCCGTCCCCTAATCCTAACCCGTACACTAACACTAACCCGCGCCCTCAAACGTACGCTCCCCCTAAAGCGTTGCCATACCCTTCCCTGGACCCTAAACCGTCCCCGTCCCCTAACCCTAACCCTAGCCCGAACCCTAACCCTAACCCTTCACCGAAGCCTCACCCTCACCCGTCCCCTAATCCCAACCCGTACGCTAACACTAACCCGCGCCCTCACACGTACGCTCCCCCTAAAGCGTTGCCGTACCCTTCCCTGGACCCTAAACCGTCCCCGTCCCCTAACCCTAACCCTAGCCCGAACCCTAACCCTAAACCTTCCCCGAAGCCTGACCCTCACCTGTCCCCTAATCCTAAACCGTACGCTAACACTAACCCGCGCCCTCACACGTACGCTCCCCCTGAAGCGTTGTCGTACCCTCCCCTGGACCCTAAACCGTCCCCGTCCCCTAACCCTGAACCTAGCCCGAACCCTAACCCTAACTCTTCCCCGAAGCCTGACCCTCACCCGTCCCCTAATCCTAACCCGTACGCTAACACTAAACCGCGCCCTCACACGTACCCTCCCCCTGAAGCGTAGCCGTACCCTCACCTGGACCCTAAACCGTCCCCGTCCCCTAACCCTAACCCTAGCCCGAACCCTAACCCTAAGCCTTCCCCGAAGCCTGACCCTCAACCGTCCCCTAATCCTAACCCGTACGCTAACACTAACTTGCGCCTTCACATGTACGTTCCCACTAAAGCATTGCTGTTCCCTCCCCTGGACCCTAAACCGTCTCCGTCCCCTAACCCTAACCCTAGCCCGAACCCTAACCCTAACACTTCCCCGAAGCCTGACCCTCACCCGTTCCCTAATACTAACCCGTACGCTAAAACTAACCCGCGCTCTCACACGTACACTCCCCCTAAAGCGTTGCCGTACCCTCCCCTGGACCCTAAACCGTCCCCGTCCCCTAACCCTAACCCTAGCCCGAACCCTAACCCTAACCCTTCCCCAAAGCCTGACCCTCACATGTCCCCTAATCCTAACCCGTACGCTAACACTAACCCGCGCCCTCACACGTACGCTCCCCCTAAAGCGTTGTCGTACCCTCACCTGGACCCTAAACCGCCCCAGTCCCCTAACTCTAACCCTAGACCGAACCCTAACCCTAGGCCTTCCCCGAAGCCTGACCCTCACCCGTCCCCTAATCCTAACCCGTACACTAACACTAACCCTCGCCCTCACACGTACACTCCCCCTAAAGCGTTGCCGTACCCTCCCCTGGACCCTAAACCGTCCCCGTACCCTAACCCTAACCCTAGCCCGAACCCTAACCCTAAACCTTCCCCGAAGCCTGACCCTCACCCGTCCCCTAATCCTAACCCGTACGCTAACACTAACCCACGCCCTCACACATACGCACCCCCTAAAGCATTGCCGTACCCTCCCCTGGACCCTAAACCGTCCCCGTCCCCTAAACCTAACCCTAGCACGAACCCTAAACCTAACCCTTCCCCGAACCCTGACCCTCACCCGTCCCCTAATCCTAACCCATACCTTAACACTAACCCGCGCCCTCACATGTACGCTACCGCTAAAGCGTTTCCGTATCCTCCCTTGGACCCTAAACCGTCCCCGTCCCCTAACCCTAACCCTAGCCCGAACCCTAACCCTAACCCTTCCCCGAAGCCTGACCCTCACCCGTCCCCTAATCCTAACCCGTACGCTAACACTAACCCGCGCCCTCACATGTACGATCCTCCTAAAGCGTTGCCGTACCTCCCCGAACCCTAAACCATCCCCGTCCCCTAACCCTTACCCTAGCCCTTACCCTAACCCTAACCCTTCCACGAAGCCTCACCCTCACCCGTCCCCTAATCCTAACCTGTACGCTAACACTAACCCGCGCCCTCACACGTACACTCCCCCTAAATCGTTGCCGTACCCTCCGCTGGACCCTAAACCATCCCCGTCCCCTAACCCTAACCCTAGCCCGAACCCTAACGCTTCCCCGAAGCCTGACCCTCACCCGTCCCTTAATCCTAACCCGTACGCTAACACTAACCCGTGCCCTCACACGTACGGTCCACCTAAAGTGTTGCCGTACTCTCCCCTGGACTCTAAACCGTCCCCGTCCCCTATCCCTAACCCTAGCCCGAACCCAAATCCTAAACGTTCCCCGAAGCCTGACCCTCACCCGTCCCCTGTTCCTAACCCGTACGCTAACACTAACCCGCGCCCTCACAGGTACGCTTCCCCGAAAGCGTTGCCGTACCCTCCCCTGGACCCTAAACCATCCCCGTCCCCTAACCCTAAACCTAGCCCGAACCCTAACCCTAAAGCTTCCCTGAAGCCTGACCCTCACCCATCCCCTAATCCTAACCCGTACGCTAACACTAACCCGCGCCCTCAAACGTACGCTCTCCCTAAAGCGTTGCCGTACCCTCCCCTAGACCCTAAACCGTAGCCGTCCCCTAACCCTAACCCTAGCCCGAACCCTAATCCTAACACTTCCCTGAAGTCTGACCCTCACCCATACCCTAATCCTAACCCGTACGCTAACACTAACCCGCACCCTCACACGTACGCTCCCCCTCAAGCGTTGCCGTACACTTCCCTGGACCCTAAACCGTCCCCGTCCCCTAACCCTAACCCTAGCCCGAACCCTAACCCTAACCCTTCACCGAAGCCTGACCCTCACCAGTCCCCTAATCCTAACCCGTACGCTATCACTAACCCACGCCCTCACACGTACGCTCCCCCTGAAGCGTTGTCGTACTCTCCCCTGGACCCTAAACCATCCCCGTCCCCTGACCCTAACCCTAGCCCGAACCCTACCCCTAACCCTTCCCCGAAGCCTGACCCTCACCCGTCCCCTAATCCTAACCCGTACGCTAACACTAACCCGCGCCCTCACACGTACCCTCCCCCTGAAGCGTTGCCGTACCCTCACCTGGATCCTAAACCGTCCCCGTCCCCTAACACTAACCCTAGCCCGAACCCTAACCCTAACCCTTCCCCGAAGCCTGACCCTCACCCGTCCCCTAATCCTAACCCGTACGCTAACACTAACCCACGCCCTCACACGTACGCTCCACCTAAAGCATTGCCGTACCCTCCCCTGGACCCTAAACCGTCCCCGTCCCCTAAACCTAACCCTAGCCCGAACCCTAACCCTAACCCTTCCCCGAAGCCTGACCTTCACCCGTCACCTAATCCTAACAGGTACGCTAACACTAACCCGCGCCCTCACACGTACGCTCCCCCTAAAGTGTTGCTGTACCCTCCCCTGGACCCTAAACCGTCTCCGTCCCCTAACCCTAACCCTAGCCCGAACCCTAACCCTAACCCTTCCCCGAAACCTGACCCTCACCCGTCCCATTATCCTAACCCGTACGCTAAAACTAACCCGCGCCCTCACACGTACGCTCCCCCTAAAGCGTTACCGTACCCTCTCCGGATCCTAAACCGTCCCCGTCCCCTAACCCTAACCCTAGCCCGAACCGTAACCCTAACCCTTCCCCGAAGCCTGACCCTCACCCGTCCCCTAATCCTAACCCGTACGCTAACACTAACCTGCGCCCTCACACCTATGCTCCCCCTAAAGCGTTGACGTACCCTCCCCTGGACCCTAAACCGTCTCCGTCCCCTAACCGTAAATCTAGCCCGAACCCTAACCCTAACACTTCCCCGAAGCCTGACTCTCACCCGTCCCCTAATCCTAACCCGTACGCTAACACTAACCCGCGCCCTCACACCTACGCTCCCGTAAATCGTTGCCGTACCCTCTCCTGGACCCTAAACCGTCCCTGTCCCCTAACCCTAACCCTAGCCCGAACCATAACCCTTAGCCTTTCGCGAAGCCTGACCCTCACCCTTCCCCTAATCCTAACCCGTACGCTAACACTAACCCGCGACCTCACACCTATGCTCCCCCTAAAGCGTTGCCGTACACTCCCCTGGACCCTAAACCGTCCCCGTCCCCTAACACTAACCCTAGCCCGAACCCTAACCCTAACGCTTCCCCGAAGCCTGACCCTCAACCGTCCCCTAATCCTAACCCGTACGCTAACACTAACCCGCGCCCTCACACGTACACTCCCCCTAAAGCGTTGCCGTACCCTCCCCTGGACCCTAAACCGTCCCCGTCCCCTAACCCTAACCCTAGACCGAACCCTAACCCTAACCCTTCCCCGAAGCCTGACCGTCAACAGTCCCCTAATCCTAACCCGTACGCTAACACTAACCCGCGCCCTCACACGTACGCTCCCCTAAAGCGTTGCCGTACCCTCCCCTGGACCCTAAACCGTCCCCGTCCCCGAACCCTAACCCTAGCCCGAACCCTAAACCTAACCCTTCCCCGAAGCCTGACCCTCACCCGTCCCCTAATCCTAAACCGTACGCTAACACTAACCCGCGCCCTCACACGTACGCTCCCCTAAAGCGTTGCCGTACCCTCCCCTGGACCCTAAACCGTTCCCCGACCCCTAACCCTAACCCTAGCCCGAACCCTAACCCTAACCCTTCCCCGAAGCCTCACCCTCACCCGTCCCCTAATCCTAACCCGTACGCGAACACTAACTCGCGCCCTCACACGTTCGCTCCCCCTAAAGCGTTGCCGTACCCTCCCCTGGACCCTAAACCGTCTCCGTCCCCTAAACCTAACCCTAGCCCGAACTCTAACCCTAACCCTTCCCTGAAGCCTGACCCTCACCCGTCCCCTAATCCTAACACGTACGCTAACACTAACCCGTGCACTCACACGTACGCTCCACCTAAATCGTTGCAGTACGCTCCCCTGGACCCTAAACCGTCCCCGTCCCCAAACCCTAACCCTAGCCCGAACCCTAAACCTAACCCTTCCCCGAAGCCTAACCCTAACCCTTCCCCGAAGACTGACCCTCACCCGTCCCGTAATCCTAACCCGTACGGTAACAGTAACCCGCGCACTCACATGTACGCTCCCCCTAAAGTGTTGCCGTACCCTCCCCTGGACCCTAAACCGTCCCTGTCCCCTTACCCTAACCCTAGCCCGAACCCTAACCCTAACCCTTCATCGAAGCCTGAACCTCACCCGTCCCCTAATCCTAACCCGTACGCTAACACTAACCCGCGCCCTCGCATGTACGCTCCCCCTAAAGCGTTGCCGTACCGTCCCCTGGACCCTAAACCGTCCCCGTTCCATAACCGTTACCCTAGCCCGACCCTAACCCTAACCCTTCCCCGAAGCCTGACTCTCATCCGTCCCCTAATCCTAACCCGTACGATAACACTAACCGCGCCATCACACGTACGCTCCCTCTAAAGCGTTGCCGTACCCTCCTCTGGACCCTAAACCGTCCCAGTTCCCTAACCATAGCCCGAACACTAACCCTAACCCTTCCCCGAAGCCTGACCCTCACCCGTCCCCTAATCCTAACCCGTAGGCTAACACTAACCCGCGCCCTCAAACGTACGCTCTCCCTAAAGCGTTGCCGTACCCTCCCCTGGACCCTAAACCGTAGCCGTCCCCTAACCCTAACCCTAGCCCGAACCCTAATCCTAACACTTCCCTGAAGTCTGACCCTCACCCGTCCCCTAATCCTAACCCGTACGCTAACACTAACCCGCACCCTCACACGTACGCTCCCCCTCAAGCGTTGCCGTACACTTCCCTGGACCCTAAACCGTCCCCGTCCCCTAACGCTAACCCTAGCCCGAAGCCTAACCCTAACCCTTCACGAAGCCTGATCCTCACCAGTCCCCTAATCCTAACCCGTACGCTATCACTAACCCACGCCCTCACACGTACGCTCCCGCTGAAGCGTTGTCGTACTCTCCCCTGCACCCTAAACCATCCCCGTCCCCTAACCCTAACCCTAGCCCGAACCCTAACCCTAACCCTTCCCCGAAGCCTGACCCTCACCCATCCCCTAATCCTAACCAGTACGCTAACACTAACCCGCGCCCTCACACGTACCCTCCCCCTGAAGCGTTGCCGTACCCTCCCCTGGACCCTAAACCGTCCCCGTCCCCTAACCCTAACCCTAGCCCGAACCCTAACCCTAACCCTTCCCCGAAGCCTGACCCTCACCCGTCCCCTAATCCTAACACGTACGCTAACACTAACCCACGCCCTCACACGTACGCTCCACATAAAGCGTTGCCGTACGCTCCCCTGGACCCTAAACCCTCTCCGTCCCCTAAACCTAACCCTAGCCCGAACCCTAACCCTAACCCTTCCCCGAAACCTGACCCTCACCCGTCCCCTAATCCTAACCCGTGTGCTAACACTAACCAGCGCCCTCACACGTACACTCCCCCTAAAGTGTTGCCGTACCCTCCCCTGGACCCTAAACCGTCCCTGTCCCCTTACCCTAACCCTAGCCCGAACCCTAACCCTAACCCTTCCCCGAAGCCTGACCCTCACCCGTCCCCTAATCCTAACCCGTACGTTAACACTAACCCTCGCCCTCACACGTACGCTACCCCTAAAGCGTTGCCGTACCCTCCCCTGGACCCTAAACCGTCCCCGCCCCTAAACCTAACCCTAGCCCTAACCCTAACCCTAACTCTTCATCGAAGCGTGAACCTCACCCGTCCCCTAATCCTAACCCGTACGCTAACACTAACCCGCGCCCTCGCATGTACGCTCCCCCTAAATAGTTGCCGTACCGTCCCCTGGACCCTAAACCGTCCCCGTTCCATAACCGTAACCCTAGCCCGAACCCTAACCCTAACCCTTCCCCGAAGCCTGACTCTCATCCGTCCCCTAATCCTAACCCGTACGCTAACACTAACCGCGCCCTCACACGTACGCTCCCTCTAAAGCGTTGCCGTACCCTCCTCTGGACCCTAAACCGTCTGAGTTCCCTAACCCTAGACCGAACCCTAACCCTAACCCTTCCCCGAAGCCTGACCCTCACCCGTCCCCTAATCCTAAGCCGTACGCTAACACTAACCCGCGTCCTCACACGTACGCTCCCCATAAAGCGTTGCCGTACCCTCCCCTGGACCCTAAACCGTCCCCTAACCCTAACCCTAACCCTAGCCCGAACCCTAACCATAACCCGTCCCCGAAGCCTGACCCTCACCCGTCCCCTAATCCTAACCCGTACGCTAAAACTAACCCGCGTCCTCACACGTACGCTCCCCCTAAAGCGTTGCCGTACCCTCCCCTGGACCCTAAACCGTCCCCGTACCCTAACCCTAACCCTACCCGAACCCTAACCCTAACCCTTCCCCGAAGCCTGACCCTCAACCGTCCCCTAATCCTAACCCGTACGTTAACACTAACCCACGCCCTCACACGTACGCTCCCCCTAAAGCGTTGCCGTACCCTACCCTGGACCCTAAACCGTCCCCGTCCCCTAACCCTAACCCTAGCCCGAACCCTAACCCTAACCCCTCCCCGAAGCCTCACCCTCACCCGTCCCCTAATCCTAACCCGTACGCTAACACTAACCCGCGCCCTCACACCTACGCTCCCGTAAATCGTTGCCGTACCCTCTCCTGGACCCTAAACCGTCCCTGTCCCCTAACCCTAACCCTAGCCCGAACCCTAACCCTTAGCCTTCCGCGAAGCCTGACCCTCACCCGTCCCCTAATCCTAACCCGTACGCTAACACTAACCCGCGACCTCACACCTATGCTCCCCCTAAAGCGTTGCCGTACACTCCCCTGGACCCTAAACCGTCCCCGTCCCCTAACACTAACCCTAGCCCGAACCCTAACCCTAACGCTTCCCCGAAGCCTGACCCTCAACCGTCCCCTAATCCTAACCCGTACGCTAACACTAACCCGCGCCCTCACACGTACACTCCCCCTAAAGCGTTGCCGTACCCTCCCCTGGACCCTAAACCGTCCCCGTCCCCTAACCCTAACCCTAGACCGAACCCTAACCCTAACCCTTCCCCGAAGCCTGACCCTCAACAGTCCCCTAATCCTAACCCGTACGCTAACACTAACCCGCGCCCTCACACGTACGCTCCCCTAAAGCGTTGCCGTACCCTCCCCTGGACCCTAAACCGTCCCCGTCCCCGAACCCTAACCCTAGCCCGAACCCTAACCCTAACCCTTCCCCGAAGCCTGACCCTCACCCGTCCCCTAATCCTAAACCGTACGCTAACACTAACCCGCGCCCTCACACGTACGCTCCCCTAAAGCGTTGCCGTACCCTCCCCTGGACCCTAAACCGTTCCCCGACACCTAACCCTAACCCTAGCCCGAACCCTAACCCTAACCCTTCCCCGAAGCCTGACCCTCCCCCGTCCCCTAATCCTAACCCGTACGCGAACACTAACTCGCGCCCTCACACGTTCGCTCCCCCTAAAGCGTTGCCGTACCCTCCCCTGGACCCTAAACCGTCTCCGTCCCCTAAACCTAACCCTAGCCCGAACTCTAACCCTAACCCTTCCCTGAAGCCTGACCCTCACCCGTCCCCTAATCCTAACCCGTACGCTAACACTAACCCGTGCACTCACACGTACGCTCCACCTAAATCGTTGCCGTACCCTCCCCTGGACCCTAAACCGTCCCCGTCCCCAAACCCTAACCCTAGCCCGAACCCTAAACCTAACCCTTCCCCGAAGCCTAACCCTAACCCTTCCCCGAAGACTGACCCTCACCCGTCCCGTAATCCTAACCCGTACGGTAACAGTAACCCGCACACTCACATGTACGCTCCCCCTAAAGTGTTGCCGTACCCTCCCCTGGACCCTAAACCGTCCCTGTCCCCTTACCCTAACCCTAGCCCGAACCCTAACCCTAACCCTTCATCGAAGCCTGAACCTCACCCGTCCCCTAATCCTAACCCGTACGCTAACACTAACCCGCGCCCTCGCATGTACGCTCCCCCTAAAGCGTTGCCGTACCGTCCCCTGGACCCTAAACCGTCCCCGTTCCATAACCGTAACCCTAGCCCGAACCCTAACCCTAACCCTTCCCCGAAGCCTGACTCTCATCCGTCCCCTAATCCTAACCCGTACGCTAACACTAACCGCGCCATCACACGTACGCTCCCTCTAAAGCGTTGCCGTACCCTCCTCTGGACCCTAAACCGTCCCAGTTCCCTAACCCTAGCCCGAACACTAACCCTAACACTTCCCCGAAGCCTGACCCTCACCCGTCCCCTAATCCTAACCCGTAGGCTAACACTAACCCGCGCCCTCAAACGTACGCTCTCCCTAAAGCGTTGCCGTACCCTCCCCTGGACCCTAAACCGTAGCCGTCCCCTAACCCTAACCCTAGCCCGAACCCTAATCCTAACACTTTTCTGAAGTCTGACCCTCACCCGTCCCCTAATCCTAACCCGTACGCTAACACTAACCCGCACCCTCACACGTACGCTCCCCCTCAAGCGTTGCCGTACACTTCCCTGGACCCTAAACCGTCCCCGTCCCCTAACCCTAACCCTAGCCCGAAGCCTAACCCTAACCCTTCACGGAAGCCTGACCCTCACCGGTCCCCTAATCCTAACCCGTACGCTATCACTAACCCACGCCCTCACACGTACGCTCCCCCTGAAGCGTTGTCGTACTCTCCCCTGCACCCTAAACCATCCCCGTCCCCTAACCCTAACCCTAGCCCGAACCCTAACCCTAACCCTTCCCCGAAGCCTGACCCTCACCCGTCCCCTAATCCTAACCAGTACGCTAACACTAACCCACGCCCTCACACGTACGCTCCACATAAAGCGTTGCCGTACGCTCCCCTGGACCCTAAACCCTCTCCGTCCCCTAAACCTAACCCTAGCCCGAACCCTAACCCTAACCCTTCCCCGAAACCTGACCCTCACCCGTCCCCTAATCCTAACCCGTGTGCTAACACTAAGCAGCGCCCTCACACGTACACTCCCCCTAAAGTGTTGCCGTACCCTCCCCTGGACCCTAAACCGTCCCTGTCCCCTTACCCTAACCCTAGCCCGAACCCTAACCCTAACCCTTCCCCGAAGCCTGACCCTCACCCGTCCCCTAATCCTAACCCGTACGTTAACACTAACCCTCGCCCTCACACGTACGCTACCCCTAAAGCGTTGCCGTACCCTCCCCTGGACCCTAAACCGTCCCCGCCCCTAAACCTAACCCTAGCCCTAACCCTAACCCTAACTCTTCATCGAAGCGTGAACCTCACCCGTCCCCTAATCCTAACCCGTACGCTAACACTAACCCGCGCCCTCGCATGTACGCTCCCCCTAAATAGTTGCCGTACCGTCCCCTGGACCCTAAACCGTCCCCGTTCCATAACCGTAACCCTAGCCCGAACCCTAACCCTAACCCTTCCCCGAAGCCTGACTCTCATCCGTCCCCTAATCCTAACCCGTACGCTAACACTAACCGCGCCCTCACACGTACGCTCCCTCTAAAGCGTTGCCGTACCCTCCTCTGGACCCTAAACCGTCTGAGTTCCCTAACCCTAGACCGAACCCTAACCCTAACCTTCCCCGAAGCCTGACCCTCACCCGTCCCCTAATCCTAAGCCGTACGCTAACACTAACCCGCGTCCTCACACGTACGCTCCCCATAAAGTGTTGCCGTACCCTCCCCTGGACCCTAAACCGTCCCCTAACCCTAACCCTAACCCTAGCCCGAACCCTAACCATAACCCGTCCCCGAAGCCTGACCCTCACTCGTCCTCTAATCCTAACCCGTACGCTAAAACTAACCCGCGTCCTCACACGTACGCTCCCCCTAAAGCGTTGCCGTACCCTCCCCTGGACCCTAAACCGTCCCCGTACCCTAACCCTAACCCTTCCCCGAAGCCTGACCCTCAACCGTCCCCTAATCCTAACCCGTACGTTAACACTAACCCACGCCCTCACACGTACGCTCCCCCTAAAGCGTTGCCGTACCCTACCCTGGACCCTAAACCGTCCCCGTCCCCTAACCCTAACCCTAGCCCGAACCCTAACCCTAACCCTTCCCCGAAGCCTGACCCTCCCCCGTCCCCTAATCCTAACCCGTACGCGAACACTAACTCGCGCCCTCACACGTTCGCTCCCCCTAAAGCGTTGCCGTACCCTCCCCTGGACCCTAAACCGTCCCCGTCCCCTAACCCTAACCCTAGCCCGAACCCTAACCCTAACCCTTCCCTGAAGCCTGACCCTCACCCGTCCCATAATCCTAACCCGTACGCTAACACTAACCCGTGAACTCACACGTACGCTCCCCCTAAATCGTTGCCTTGCCCTCCCCTGGACCCTAAACCGTCCCCGTCCCCAAACCCTAGCCCTAGCCCGAACCCTAAACCTAACCCTTCCCCGAAGCCTAACCCTAACCCTTCCCCGAAGACTGACACTCACCCGTCCCGTAATCCTAACCCGTACGGTAACACTAACCCGCGCACTCACATGTACACTCCCCCTAAAGTGTTGCCGTACCCTCCCCTGGACCCTAAACCATCCCTGTCCCCTTACCCTAACCCTAGCCCGAACCCTAACCCTAACCCTTCCCCGAAGCCTGACCCTCACCCGTCCCCTAATCCTAACCCGTACGTTAACACTAACCCTCGCCCTCACACGTACGCTCCCCCTAAAGCGTTGCCGTACACTCCCCTGGACCCTAAACCGTCCCCGCCCCTAAACCTAACCCTAGCCCGAACCCTAACCCTAACCCTTCATCGAAGCCTGAACCTCACCCGTCCCCTAATCCTAACCCGTACGCTAACACTAAGCCGCGCCCTCGCATGTACGCTCCCGCTAAAGCGTTGCCGTACACTTCCCTGGACCCTAAACCGTCCCCGTCCCCTAACCCTAACCCTAGCCCGAACCCTAACCCTAACCCTTCCCCGAAGCCTGACCCTCAACCGTCCCCTAATCCTAACCCGTACGTTAACACTAACCCACGCCCTCACACGTACGCTCCCCCTAAAGCGTTGCCGTACCCTACCCTGGACCCTAAACCGTCCCCGTCCCCTAACCCTAACCCTAGCCCGAACCCTAACCCTAACCCTTCCCCGAAGCCTGACCCTCACCCATCCCCTAATTCTAACCGGAACGCTAACAGTAACCCGCGCCATTACACGTACGCTCCGCCTAAAGCGTTGCCGTACGCTCCCCTGGACCCTAAAGCGTCCCCGTCCCCTAACCCTAACCCTAGCCCGAACCCTAACCCTAACTCTTCCCTGAAGCCTGACCCTCACCCGTCCCCTAATCCTAACCCGTAAGCTAATACTAACCCGCGCCCTAACACGTACGCTCCCCCTAAAGCATTGCCGTACCCTCCCCTGGACCCTAAACCGTCCCCGTCCCCTAACCCTAACCCTAGCCCGAACCCTAACACTTCTCTGAAGCCTGACCCTCACCCGTCCCCTAATCCTAACCCGTACGCTAACACAAAGCCGCGCCCTCCCACGTACGCTCCCCCTAAAACGTTGCCGTAACCTCCCCTGGACCCTAAACCGTCCCCGTACCCTAACCCTAACCCTAGCCCGAACCCTAACCCTAACCCTTCCCCGAAGCCTGACCCTCACCCGTCCCATAATCCTAACCCATACGCTAACACTAACCCGCGCCCTCACACGTATGTTCCCCCAAAAGTGTTGCCGTACCCTCCCCTGGACCCTAAACCGTTCCCGTCCCTTAACCCTAACCCTAGCCCGAACCCTAACCCTAACCCTTCCCCGAAGCCTGACTCTCACCCGTCCCCTAATCATAACCCGTACGCTAACACTAACATGTGCCCTCACACCTATGCTCCCCCTAAAGCGATGACGTACCCTCCCCTGGACCCTAAACCGTCTCCGTCCCCTAACCGTAAACCTAGCCCGAACCCTAACCCTAACACTTCCCCGAAGCCTCACCCTCACCCGTCCCCTAATCCTAACCCGTACGCTAACACTAACCCGCGCACTCACACGTAAGCTCCCCCTAAAGTGTTGTCGTACCGTCCCCTGTACCCTAAACCGTGCCCGTCCCCTTACCCTAACCCTAGGCCTTACCCTAACCCTAACCCTTCCCAGAAGCCTGACCCTCACCCGTCCCCTAATCCTAACCCGTACGTGAACACTAATCAGCGCCCTCCCACGTACGCTCCCCCTAAAGCGTGCCGTACCCTCCCCTGGACCCTAAACCGTCCCCGTCCCCTAACCCTAACCCTAGCCCGAACCCTACCCTAACCCTTCCCCGAAGCCTGACCTTCACCGGTCTCCTAATCCTAACCCGTACGCTAACACTAACCCGCGCCCTCACACGTACGCTCCCCCTAAAGTGTTGCCGTACCCTCCCCTGGATCCTAAACCGTCCCCATCCCCTAACCCTAAACCTAGCCCGAACCCTAACCCTAACCCATCCCCGAAGCCTGACCCTCAACCGTCCCATTATCCTAACCCGTACGCTAACACTAACCCGCGCCCTCACACGTAAGCTCCCCCTAAAGCGTTGCCGTACCCTCCCCTGGACCCTAAACCGTCCCCGTCCCCTAACCCAAACCCTAGCCCGAACCCTAACCCTAAACCTTCCCCGAAGCCTGACCCTCACCCGTCCCCTAATCCTAACCTGTACGCTAACACTAACCCGCACCCTCACACGTACGCTCCCACTAAAGCATTGCCGTACCCTCCCCTGGAACCTAAACCGTCCCCGTCCCCTAACCCTAACCCTAGCCCGAACCCTAACCCTAACCCTTCCCCGAAGCCTCACCCTCACCCGTCCCCTAATCCTAACCCGTACGCTAACACTAACCCGCGCCCTCACACCTACGCTCTCGTAAATCGTTGCCGTACCCTCCCCTGGACCCTAAACCGTCCCTGTCCCCTAACACTAACCCTAGCCCGAACCCTAACCCTTAGCCTTCCGCGAAGCCTGACCCTCACCCGTCCCCTAATCCTAACCCGTACGCTAACACTAACCCGCGACCTCACACCTATGCTCCCCCTAAAGCGTTGCCGTACACTCCCCTGGATCCTAAACCGTCCCCGTCCCCTAACACTAACCCTAGCCCGAACCCTAACCCTAACCCTTCCCCGAAGCCTCACCCTCACCCGTCCCCTAATCATAACCCGTACGCTAACACTAACGCGCGCCTTCACACGTACGCTCCCCCTAAAGCGTTGTCATACCCTCCCCTGGACCCTAAACCGTACCGTCCCCTAACCCTAATCCTAGCCCGAACCCTAACCCTAACGCTTCCCCGAAGCCTGACCCTCACCCGTCCCCTAATCCTAACCCGTACGCTAACACTAACCCGCGCCCTCACACGTACACTCCCCCTAAAGCGTTGCCGTACCCTCCCCTGGACTCTAAACCGTCTTCGTCCCCTAACCCTAACCCTAGACCGAACCTTAGTCCTAACCCTTCCCCGAAGCCTGACCCTCAACAGTCCCCTAATCCTAACCCGTACGCTAACACTAACCCGCGCCCTCACACGTACGCTCCCCTAAAGCGTTGCCGTACCCTCTCCTGGACGCTAAACCGTCCCCGTCCCCGAACACTAACCCTAGCCCGAACCCTAACCCTAAACCTTCCCCGAAGCCTGACCCTCACCCGTCCCCTAATCCTAACCCGTACGCTAACACTAACCCGCGCCCTCACACGTACGCTCCCCTAAAGCATTGCCGTACCCTCCCCTGGACCCTAAACCGTTCCCCGTCCCCTAACCCTAACCCTAGCCCGAACCCTAACCCTAACGCTTCCCCGAAGCCTGACCCTCCCCCGTCCCCTAATCTTAACCCGTACACGAACACTAACTCGCGCCCTCACACGTTCGCTCCCCCTGAAGCGTTGCCGTACCCTCCCCTGGACCCTAAACCGTCTCCGTCCCCTAAACCTAACCCTAGCCCGAACCCTAAACCTAACCCTTCCCCGAAACCTGACCCTCACCCGTCCCCTAATCCTAACCCGTGTGCTAACACTAACCAGCGCCCTCACACGTACACTCCCACTAAAGTGTTGCCGTACCCTCCCCTGGACCCTAAACCGTCCCTGTCCCCTTACCCTAACCCTAGCCCGAACCCTAACCCTAACCCTTCCCCGAAGCCTGACCCTCACCCGTCCCCTAATCCTAACCCGTACGTTAACACTAACCCTCGCTCTCACACGTACGCTACCCCTAAAGCGTTGCCGTACCCTCCCCTGGACCCTAAACCGTCCCCGCCCCTAAACCTAACCCTAGCCCTAACCCTAACCCTAACCCTTCATCGACGCGTGAACCTCACCCGTCCCCTAATCCTAACGCGTACGCTAACACTAACCCGCGCCCTCGCATGTACGCTCCCCCTAAATCGTTGCCGTACCGTCCCCTGGAACCTAAACCGTCCCCGTTCCATAACCGTAACCCTAGCCCGAACCCTAACCCTAACCCTTCCCCGAAGCCTGACTCTCATCCGTCCCCTAATCCTAACCCGTACGCTAACACTAACCGCGCCCTCACACGTACGCTCCCTCTAAAGCGTTGCCGTACCCTCCTCTGGACCCTAAACCGTCTGAGTTCCCTAACCCTAGCCCGAACCCTAACCCTAACCCTTCCCCGAAGCCTGACCCTCACCAGTCCCCTAATCCTAAGCCGTACGCTAACACTAACCCGCGTCCTCACACGTACGCTCCCCATAAAGCGTTGCCGTACCCTCCCCTGGACCCTAAACCGTCCCCTAACCCTAACCCTAACCCTAGCCCGAACCCTAACCATAACCAGTCCCCGAAGCCTGACCCTCACCCGTCCCCTAATCCTAACCCGCATGCTAAAACTAACCCGCGTCCTCACACGTACGCTCCCCCTAAAGCGTTGCCGTACCCTCCCCTGGACCCTAAACCGTCCCCGTACCCTAACCCTAACCCTACCCGAACCCTAACCCTAACCCTTCCCCGAAGCCTGACCCTCAACCGTCCCCTAATCCTAACCCGTACGTTAACACTAACCCACGCCCTCACACGTACGCTCCCCCTAAAGCGTTGCCGTACCCTACCCTGGACCCTAAACCGTCCCCGTCCCCTAACCCTAACCCTAGCCCGAACCCTAAACCTAACCCTTCCCCGAAGCCTGACCCTCCCCCGTCCCCTAATCCTAACCCGTACGCGAACACTAACTCGCGCCCTCACACGTTCGCTCCCCCTAAAGCGTTGCCGTACCCTCCCCTGGACCCTAAACCGTCCCCGTCCCCTAACCCTAACCCTAGCCCGAACCCTAACCCTTCCCCGAAGCCTGACCCTCACCCGTCCCCTAAACCTAACCCGTACGCTAACACTAACCCGTGCCCTCACACGTACGCTCCCCCTAAAGCGTTGCCATACCCTCCCCTGGACCCTAAACCGTCCCTGTCCCCTAACCCTATCCCTAGACCAAACCCTAACCCTAACCCTTCCCCGAAGCCTGACACTCACCCGTCCCCTAATGCTAACCCGTACGCTAACACTAACCCTCGCCCTCACACGTACGCTCCCCCTAAAGCGTTGCCGTACCCTCTCCTGGACCCTAAACTGTCCCCTAATCCTAACCCTAGCCCGAACCCTAACCCTAACACTTCCCGGAAGCCAGACCCTCACCCGTCCTCTAATCCTAACACGTACGCTAACACTAACCCTCGCCCTCACACGTACGTTCCCCCTAAAGCGTTGCCGTACCCTCCCCTGGACCCTAAACCGTCCCCGTCCCCTAACCCTAACCCTAGCCCGAACCCTAACCCTAACACTTCCCCGAAGCCTGACCCTCACCCGTCCCCTAATCCTAAACCGTACGCTAACACTAACCCACGCCCTCACACGTACGCTCCCCTAAATTGTTGCCGTACCCTCCGCTGGACCCTATACCGTCCCCTAACCCTAACCCTAACCCTAGCCCGAACCCTAACCCTAACCCTTCCCCGAAGCCTGACCCTCACCCGTCCCCTAATCCTAACCCGTACGCTAACACTAACCCACGCCCTCACACGTACGCTCCACCTAAAGCATGCCTTACCCTCCCCTGGACCCTAAACCGTCCCCGTCCCCTAACCCTAACCCTAGCCCGAACCCTAACCCTAAGCCTTCCCCGAAGCGTGACCTTCACCCGTCACCTAATCTTAACCCGTACGCTAACACTAACCCGCGCCCTCACACGTACGCTCCCCTAAATCGTTGCCGTACCCTCCCCTGGACCCTAAACCGTCCCCGTCCCCTAACCCTAACCCTAGCCCGAACCCTAACCCTAACCCTTCCCCGAAGCCTCACCCTCACCCGTCCCCTAATCCTAACCCGTACGGTAACACTAACCCGCGCCCTCACACGTACGATCCTCCTAAAGCGTTGCCGTACCTTCTCTGGAACCTAAACCGTCCCCGTCCCCTAACCCTAACCCTAACCCTAACCCGAACCCTAACCCTAACTTTTCCCCGAAGCCTGACCCTCACCCGTCCCCTAATCCTAACCCGTACGCTAACACTAACCCGCGTCCTCACACGTACTCTCGCCCTAAATCGTTGTCGTACCCTCCCCTGGACCCTAAACCGTCCCCGTCCCCTAACCCTAACCCTAGCCCTAACCGTCCCCGTCCCCTAACCCTAACCCTTCCCCGAAGCCTGACCCTCACCCGTCCCCTAATCCTAACCCGTACGCTAACACTAACCAGCGCCCTCACAAGTACGCTACCCATAAAGTGTTGTCGTACCCTCCCCTGGACCCTAAACCGTCCCCGTCCCCTAACGCTAGCCCTAGCCCGAACCCTAACCCTAACCCTTCCCCGAAGCCTGACCCTCACCCGTTCCCTAATCCTAACACGTACGCTAACACTAACCCGCGTCCTCACACGTACGCTCCCCCGAAAGCATTGTCGTACCCTCCCCTGGACTCTAAACCGTCCCCGTCCCCTAACCCTAACCCTAGCCCGAACCCTAACCCTAACTTTTCCCCGAAGCCTGACCCTCACCAGTCCCCTAATCCTAACCCGTACGCTAACACTAACCCGCGCCCTCACACGTACGCTCCCCCTAAAGCGTTGTCGTACCCTCCCCTGGACCCTAAACCGTCCCCGTCCCCTAACCCTAACCCTAGCCCCAACCCTAACCCTAACCCATCCCCGAAGCCTGACCCTCACCCGTCCCCTAATCCTAACCCGTACGCTAACACTAACCCGCGCCCTCACACGTACGTTACACCTAAGGCGTTGTCGTACCCTCCCCTGGACCCTAAACCGTCCCCGTTCCCTAACCCTAACCCTAGCCCGAAACCTAACCCTAACACTTCCCCGAAGCCTGACCCTCACCCGTCCCCTAATCCTAACCCGTACGCTAACACTAACCCGCGCCCTGACACGTACGCTCCCCCTAAAGCGTTGTCGTACCCTCCCCTGGACCCTAAAGCGTCCCCGTCCCCTAACCGTAACCCTAGCCCGCACCCTAACCCTAACCCTTCCCCGAAGCCTGACCCTCACCCGTCCCCTAATCCTAACCCGTACGCTAACACTAACCCGCGCCCTCACACGTACGCTCCCCCTAAAGCGTTGTCGTACCCTCCCCTGGACCCTAAACCGTCCCCGTCCCCTAACCCTAACCCTAGCCTAAACCCTAACCCTAACCCTTCCCTGAAGCCTGACCCTCACCCGTCCCCTAATCCTAACCCGTACGCTAACACTAACCCGCGCCCTCACACGTACGCTCCCCCTAAAGCGTTGTCGTACCCTCCCCTGTACCCTAAACCGTCGCCGTCCCCTAACCCTAACCCTAGCCCGAAACCTAACCCTAACCCTTCCCCAAAGCCTGACCCTCACCCGTCCCCTAATCCTAACCCGTACGCTAACACTAACCCGCGTCCTCACACGTATGCTCCCCCTAAAGCGTTATCGTACCCTCCCCTGGACCCTAAACCGTCCCCGTCCCCTAACCCTAACCCTAGCCCGAACCCTAACCCTAACCCTTCCCTGAAGCCTAACCCTCACCAGTCCCTTAATCCTAAGCCGTACGCTAACACTAACCTGCGCCCTAACACGTACACTCCCCCTAAAGCGTTGTCGTACCCTCCCCTGGACCCTAAACCGTCCCCGACCCCTAACCCTAACCCTAGACCGAACCCTAACCCTAACACTTCCCCGAAGCCTGACCCTCACCCGTCCCCTAATCCTAACCCGTACGCTAACACTAACCCGCGCCGTCACGCGTACTCTCCCCCTAAAGCGTTGTCGTACCCTCCCCTGGACCCTAAACCGTCCCCGTCCACAAACCCTAACCCTAGCCCGAACCCTAACCCTAACCCTTCCCCGAAGCCTGACCCTCACCCGTCCCCTAATCCTAACACGTACGCTAACACTAACCAGCGCCCTCACACGTACGCTACCCCTAAAGTGTTGTCGTACCCTCCCCTGGACCCTAAACCGTCCCGTCCCCTAACCCTAACCCTAGCCCGAACCCTAACCCTAACCCTTCCCCGAAGCCTGACCCTCACCCGTCCCCTAATCCTAAGCCGTACGCTAACACTAACCCGCGCCCTCACACGTACGCTCCCCCTAAAGCGTTGTTGTACCCTCGCCTGGACCCTAAACCGTCCCCGACTCCTAACCCTAACCCTAGTCCGAACCCTAACCCTAACACTTCCCCGAAGCCTGACCCTCACCATCCCCTAATCCTAACCCGTACGCTAACACTATCCCGCGCCCTCAGGCGTACTCTCCCCCTAAAGCGTTGTCGTACCCTCCCCTGGACCCTAAACCGTCCCCGTCCCCTAACCCTAACCCTAGCCCGAACCATAACCCTAACCCTTCCCTGAAGCCTGACCCTCACCCGTCCCCTAATCGTAACCCGTACGCTAACACTAACCCACGTCCTCACACGTACGCTCATCCTAAAGCGTTGTCGTACCCTCCCCTGGACCCTAAACCGTCCCCGTCCGCTAACCCTAATCCTAGCCAGAACCCTAACCCTAACTTTTCCCCGAAGCCTGACCCTCACCAGTCCCCTAATTCTAACACGTACGCTAACACTAACCCGCGCCCTCACACGTTCGCTCCCCCTAAAGCGTTGTCGTACCCTCCCCTGGACCCTAAACCGTCCCCGTCCCCTAACCCTAACCCTAGCCCGAACCCTAACCCTAACACTTCCCCGAAGCCTGACTCTCACCCGTTCCCTAATCCTAACCCGTACGCTAACACTAACCGGCGCCGTCATGCGTACTCTCCCCCTAAAGCGTTGTCGTACCCTCCCCTGGACCCTAAACCGTCCCCGTCCCCTAACCCTAACCCTAGCCCGAACCCTAACCCTAACCCTTCCCCGAAGCCTGACCCTCACCCGTCCCCTAATCCTAACACGTACGCTAACACTAACCAGCGCCCTCACACGTACGATCCCCCTAAAGTGTTGTCGTACCCTCCCGTGGACCCTAAACCGTCCCGTCCCCTAACCCTAACCCTAGCCCGAACCCTAACCCTAACACTTCCCCGAAGCCTGACCCTCACCCGTCCCCTAATCCTAACCCGTACGCTAACACTAACCCACGCCCTCACACGTACGCTCCCCCTAAAGCGTTGTTGTACCCTCCCCTGGACCCTAAACCATCCCCGACCCCTAACCCTAACCCTAGCCCAAACCCTAACCCTAACACTTCCCCGAAGCCTGTCCCTCAACCGTTCCCTAATCCTAACCCGTACGCTAACACTAACCCGCGCCCTCATGCGTACTCTCCCCCTAAAGCGTTGTCGTACCCTCTCCTGACCCTAAACCGTCCCCGTCCCCTAACCCTAACCCTAGCCCGAACCCTAACCCTAACCCTTCCCCGAAGCCTGACCCTCATCCGTCCCCTAATCCTAACCCGTACGCTAACACTAAACAGCGCCCTCACAAGTACGCTACCCCTAAAGTGTTGTCGTACCCTCCCCTGGACCCTAAACCGTCCCTGTCCCCTAACCCTAACCCTAGCCCGAACCCTAACCCTAACCCTTCCCCAAAGCCTGACCCTCACCCGTCCAATAATCCTAACCAGTACGCTAACACTAATCCGCGCCCTCACACGTACCCTCTCCCTAAAGCGTTGTCGTACCCTCCCCTGGACCCTAAACCGTCCCCGTCCCCTAACCCTAACCCTAGCCTGAACCCTAACCCTAACCCTTCCCCGAAGCCTGACCCTCACCCGTCCCCTAATCCTAACCCGTACGCTAACACTAACCCGCGCCCTCACACGTACTCTCGCCCTAAAGCATTGTTGTACCCTCCCCTGGACCCTAAACCGTCCCCTTCCCCTAACCCTAACCCTAGCCCGAACCTTAACCCTAACACTTCCCCGAAGCCTGATCCTCACCCGTCCCCTAATCCTAACCCGTACGCTAACACTAATCCGCGCCCTCACACGTACGCTCCCCCTAAAGCGTTGTCGTACCCTCCCCTGGACCCTAAACCGTCCCCGTCCCCTAACCCTAACCCTAGCCCGAACCCTAACCCTAACTTTTCCCCGAAGCATGACTCTCACCCGTCCCCTAATTCTAACCCGTACGCTAACACTAACCCGCGCCCTCACACGTACTCTCGCCCTAAAGCGTTGTCGTACCCTCCCCTGGACCCTAAACCGTCCCCGTCCCCTAACCCTAACCCTAGCCCTAACCGTCCCCGTCCCCTAACCCTAACCCTAACCCTTCCCCGAAGCCTGATCCTCACCCGTCCCCTAATCCTAACCTGTACGCTAACACTAACCAGCGCCCTCAAAAGTACGCTACCCCTAAAGTGTTGTCATACCCTCCCCTGGACCCTAAACCGTCCCCGTCCCCTAACCCTAGCCCTAGCCCGAACCCTAACCCTAACCCTTCCCCGTAGCCTGACCCTCACCCGTCCCCTAATCCTAACCAGTACGCTAACACTAACCCGCGCCCTCACACGTACCCTCTCCCTAAAGCGTTGTCGTACCCTCCCCTGGACCCTAAACCGTCCCCGTCCCCTAACCCTAACCCTAGCCCGAACCCTAACCCTAACCCTTCCCCGAAGCCTGACCCTCACCCGTCCCCTAATCCTAACCCGTACGGTAACACTAACCCGCGCCCTCACACGTACTCTCGCCCTAAAGCGTTGTTGTACCCTTGCCTGGACCCTAAACCGTCCCCGTCTACTAACCCTAACCCTAGCCCGAACCCTAACCCTAACACTTCCCCGAAGCCTGACCCTCACCATCCCCTAATCCTAACCCGTACGCTAACACTATCCCGCGCCCTCAGGCGTACTCTCCCCCTAAAGCGTTGTCGTACCCTCCCCTGGACCCTAAACCGTCCCCGTCCCCTAACCCTAACCCTAGACCGAACCCTAACCCTAACCCTTCCCTGAAGCCTGACCCTCACCCGTCCCCTAATCCTCACCCGTACGCTAACAGTAACACGCGCCCTCACACATACGCTCCCCCTAAAGCGTTGTAGTACCCTCCCCTGGACCCTAAACCGTCCCCGTCCCCTAACCCTAACCCTAGCCCGAACCCTAAGCCTAACTCTTCCCAGAAGCCTGACCCTCACCCGTCCCCTAATCCTAACCCGTACGCTAACACTAACCTGCGCCCTCACACTTACGCTCCCCCTAAAGCGTTGTCGTACCCTCCCCTGGACCCTAAACCGTCTCCGTCCCCTAACACTAACCCTAGCCCGAACACTAACCCTAACCCTTTCCAGAAGCCTGACCCTCACCCGTCCCCTAATCCTAACCCGTACGCTAACACTAACCCGCGCCCTCACACGTACGCTCCCCCTAAAGCGTTGTCGTACCCTCCCCTGGACCCTAAACCTTCCCCGTCCCCTAACCATAACCCTAGCCCGAACCCTAACCCTAACCCTTCCCCGAAGCCTGACCCTCACCCGTCCCCTAATCCTAACCCGTACGCTAACCCTAACCCGCGCCCTCACACGTACGCTCCCCCTAAAGCGTTGTGGTACCCTCCCCTGGACCCTAAACCGTCACCGTCCCCTAACCCTAACCGTAGCCCGAAGCCTAAACCTAACCCTTCCCCGAAGCCTGACCCTCACCCGTCCCCTAATCGTAACCCGTACACTAACACTAACCCACGTCCTCACACGTACGCTCCCCCTAAAGCGTTGTCGTACCCTCCCCTGGACCCTAAACCGTCCCCGTCCGCTAACCCTAACCCTAGCCAGAACCCTAACCCTAACTTTTCCCCGAAGCCTGACCCTCACCAGTCCCCTAATTCTAACACGTACGCTAACACTAACCCGCGCCCTCACACGTTCGCTCCCCCTAAAGCGTTGTCGTACCCTCCCCTGGACCCTAAACCGTCCCCGTCCCCTAACCCTAACCCTAGCCCGAACCCTAACCCTAACCCTTCCCCGAAGCCTGACCCTCACCCGTCCCCTAATCCTAACCCGTACGCTAACACTAACCCGCGTCCTCACACGTACGCTCCCCCTAAAGCGTTATCGTACCCTCCCCTGGACCCTAAACCGTCCCCGTCCCCTAACCCTAACCCTAGCCCGAACCCTAAGCCTAACCCTTCCCTGAAGCCTGAACCTCACCAGTCCCTTAATCCTAAGCCGTACGCTAACACTAACCCGCGCCCTCACACGTACACTCCCCCTAAAGAGTTGTCGTACCCTCCCCTGGACCGTAAACCGTCCCCGACCCCTAACCCTAACCCTAGACCGAACCCTAACCCTAACACTTCCCCGAAGCCTGACCCTCACCCGTCCCCTAATCCTAACCCGTACGCTAACACTAACCCGCGCCGTCACGCGTACTCTCCCCCTAAAGCGTTGTCGTACCCTCCCCTGGACCCTAAACCGTCCCCGTCCCCAAACCCTAACCCTAGCCCGAACCCTAACCCAAACCCTTCCCCGAAGCCTGACCCTCACCCGTCCCCTAATCCTAACACGTACGCTAACACTAACCAGCGCCCTCACACGTACGCTACCCCTAAAGTGTTGTCGTACCCTCCCCTGGACCCTAAACCGTCCCGTCCCCTAACCCTAACCCTAGCCCGAACCCTAACCCTAACCCTTCCCCGAAGCCTGACCCTCACCCGTCCCCTAATCCTAAGCCGTACGCTAACACTAACCCGCGCCCTCACACGTACGCTCCCCCTAAAGCGTTGTTGTACCCTCGCCTGGACCCTAAACCGTCCCCGACTCCTAACCCTAACCCTAGCCCGAACCCTAACCCTAACACTTCCCCGAAGCCTGACCCTCACCATCCCCTAATCCTAACCCGTACGCTAACACTATCCCGCGCCCTCAGGCGTACTCTCCCCCTAAAGCGTTGTCGTACCCTCCCCTGGACCCTAAACCGTCCCCGTCCCCTAACCCTAACCCTAGCCCGAACCCTAAGCCTAACTCTTCCCAGAAGCCTGACCCTCACCCGTCCCCTAATCCTAACCCGTACGCTAACACTAAACAGCGCCCTCACAAGTATGCTACCCCTAAAGTGTTGTCGTACCCTCCCCTGGACCCTAAACCGTCCCTGTCCCCTAACCCTAACCCTAGCCCGAACCCTAACCCTAACCCTTCCCCAATGCCTGACCCTCACCCGTCCAATAATCCTAACCAGTACGCTAACACTAACCCGCGCCCTCACACGTACCCTCTCCCTAAAGCGTTGTCGTACCCTCCCCTGGACCCTAAACCGTCCCCGTCCCCTAACCCTAACCCTAGCCCGAACCCTAACCCTAACCCTTCCCCGAAGCCTGACCCTCACCCGTCCCCTAATCCTAACCCGTACGCTAACACTAACCCGCGCCCTAACACGTACTCTCGCCCTAAAGCGTTGTTGTACCCTCCCCTGGACCCTAAACCGTCCCCGTCCCCTAACCCTAACCCTAGCCCGAACCTTAACCCTAACACTTCCCCGAAGCCTGATCCTCACCCGTCCCCTAATCCTAACCCGTACGCTAACACTAATCCGCGCCCTCACACGTACGCTCCCCCTAAAGCGTTGTCGTACACTCCCCTGGACCCTAAACCGTCCCCGTCCCCTAACCCTAACCCTAGCCCGAACCCTAACCCTAACTTTTCCCCGAAACCTGACCCTCACCCGTCCCCTAATTCTAACCCGTACGCTAACACTAACCCGCGCCCTCACACGTACTCTCGCCCTAAAGCGTTGTCGTACCCTCCCCTGGACCCTTAACCGTCCCCGTCCCCTAACCCTAACCCTAGCCCTAACCGTCCCCGTCCCCTAACCCTAACCCTAAACCTTCCCCGAAGCCTGACCCTCACCCGTCCCCTAATCCTAACCCGTACGCTAACACTAACCAGCGCCCTCATAAGTACGCTACCCCTAAAGTGTTGTCATACCCTCCCCTGGACCCTAAACCGTCCCCGTCCCCTAACCCTAGCCCTAGCCCGAACCCTAACCCTAACCCTTCCCCGTAGCCTGACCCTCACCCGTCCCCTAATCCTAACCAGTACGCTAACACTAACCCGCGCCCTCACACGTACCCTCTCCCTAAAGCGTTGTCGTACCCTCCCCTGGACCCTAAACCGTCCCCGTCCCCTAACCCTAACCCTAGCCCGAACCCTAACCCTAACCCTTCCCCGAAGCCTGACCCTCACCCGTCCCCTAATACTAACCCGTACGGTAACACTAACCCGCGCCCTCACACGTACTCTCGCCCTAAAGCGTTGTTGTACCCTCCCCTGGACCCTAAACCGTCCCCGTCCCCTAACCCTAACCCTAGCCCGAACCCTAACCCTAAGACTTCCCCGAAGCCTGACCCTCACCATTCCCCTAATCCTAACCCGTACGCTAACAATAACCCGCGCCCTCACACGTACGCTCCCCCTAAAGCGTTGTCGTACCCTCCCCTGGACCCTAAACCGTCCCCGTCCCCTAACCCTAACCCTAGCCCGAACCCTAACACTAACCCATCCCCGAAGCCTGACCCTCACCTGTCCCCTAACCCTAACCCGTACGCTAACACTAATCCGCGCCCTCACACGTACGCTCCACCTAAGGCGTTGTCGTACCCTCCCCTGGACCCTAAACCGTCCCCGTCCCCTAACCCTAACCCTAGCCCGAACCCTAACCCTAACCGTTTCCCAAAGCCTGACCCTCACCCGTCCCCTAATCGTAACCAGTACGCTAACACTAACCCACCCCCTCACACGTACGCTCCCCCTAAAGCGTTGTAGTACCCTCTCCTGGACACTAAACAGTCCCTGTCCCCTAACCCTAACCCTAGCCCGAACCCTAACCCTAACCCTTCCCCGAAGGCTGACCCTCACCCGTCCCCTAATTCTAACCCGTACGCTAAAACTAACCCGCGCCCTCACACGTACGCTCCCCCTAAAGCGTTGTCGTACCCTCCCCTGGACCCTAAACCGTCCCCGTCCCCTACCCTAACCCTAGCCCGAACCCTAAACCTAACCCTTCCACGAAGCCTGACCCTCACCTGTCCACTAATCCTAACCCGTACGCTAACCCGAACCCGCGCCCTCACACGTACGCTCCCCCTAAAGCGTTGTGGTGCCCTCCCCTGGACCCTAAACCGTCACCGTCCCCTAAACCTAACCCTAGCCCGAACCCTAACCCTAACCCTTCCCCGAAGCCTGACCCTCACCCGTCCCCTAATCCTAACCCGTACACTAACACTAACCTGCGCCCTCACACGTATGCTCCCCCTAAAGTGTTGTCCTACCCTCCCCTGGACCCTAAACCTTCCCCGTCCCCTAACCCTAACCCTAGCCCGAACCCTAACCCTAACCCTTCCCCGAAGCCTGACCCTCACCCGTCCCCTAATCCTAACCCGTACGCTAACCCTAACCCGCGCCCTCACACGTACGCTCCCCCTAAAGCGTTGTGGTACCCTCCCCTGGACCCTAAACCGTCACCGTCCCCTAACCCTAACCGTAGCCCGAAGCCTAAACCTAACCCTTCCCCGAAGCCTGACCCTCACCCGTCCCCTAATCGTAACCCGTACGCTAACACTAACCCACGTCCTCACACGTACGCTCCCCCTAAAGCGTTGTCGTACCCTCCCCTGGACCCTAAACCGTCCCCGTCCGCTAACCCTAACCCTAGCCAGAACCCTAACCCTAACTTTTCCCCGAAGCCTGACCCTCACCAGTCCCCTAATTCTAACACGTACGCTAACACTAACCCGCGCCCTCACACGTTCGCTCCCCCTAAAGCGTTGTCGTACCCTCCCCTGGACCCTAAACCGTCCCCGTCCCCTAACCCTAACCCTAGCCCGAACCCTAACCCTAACCCTTCCCCGAAGCCTGACCCTCACCCGTCCCCTAATCCTAACCCGTACGCTAACACTAACCCGCGTCCTCACACGTACGCTCCCCCTAAAGCGTTATCGTACCCTCCCCTGGACCCTAAACCGTCCCCGTCCCCTAACCCTAACCCTAGCCCGAACCCTAAGCCTAACCCTTCCCTGAAGCCTGAACCTCACCAGTCCCTTAATCCTAAGCCGTACGCTAACACTAACCCGCGCCCTCACACGTACACTCCCCCTAAAGAGTTGTCGTACCCTCCCCTGGACCGTAAACCGTCCCCGACCCCTAACCCTAACCCTAGACCGAACCCTAACCCTAACACTTCCCCGAAGCCTGACCCTCACCCGTCCCCTAATCCTAACCCGTACGCTAACACTAACCCGCGCCGTCACGCGTACTCTCCCCCTAAAGCGTTGTCGTACCCTCCCCTGGACCCTAAACCGTCCCCGTCCCCAAACCCTAACCCTAGCCCGAACCCTAACCCTAACCCTTCCCCGAAGCCTGACCCTCACCCGTCCCCTAATCCTAACACGTACGCTAACACTAACCAGCGCCCTCACACGTACGCTACCCCTAAAGTGTTGTCGTACCCTCCCCTGGACCCTAAACCGTCCCGTCCCCTAACCCTAACCCTAGCCCGAACCCTAACCCTAACCCTTCCCCGAAGCCTGACCCTCACCCGTCCCCTAATCCTAAGCCGTACGCTAACACTAACCCGCGCCCTCACACGTACGCTCCCCCTAAAGCGTTGTTGTACCCTCGCCTGGACCCTAAACCGTCCCCGACTCCTAACCCTAACCCTAGCCCGAACCCTAACCCTAACACTTCCCCGAAGCCTGACCCTCACCATCCCCTAATCCTAACCCGTACGCTAACACTATCCCGCGCCCTCAGGCGTACTCTCCCCCTAAAGCGTTGTCGTACCCTCCCCTGGACCCTAAACCGTCCCCGTCCCCTAACCCTAACCCTAGCCCGAACCCTAACCCTAACCCTTCCCTGAAGCCTGACCCTCACCCGTCCCCTAATCCTAACCCGTACGCTAACAGTAACACGCGCCCTCACACATACGCTCCCCCTAAAGCGTTGTAGTACCCTCCCCTGGACCCTAAACCGTCCCCGTCCCCTAACCCTAACCCTAGCCCAAACCCTAAGCCTAACTCTTCCCAGAAGCCTGACCCTCACCCGTCCCCTAATCCTAACCCGTACGCTAACACTAAACAGCGCCCTCACAAGTACGCTACCCCTAAAGTGTTGTCGTACCCTCCCCTGGACCCTAAACCGTCCCTGTCCCCTAACCCTAACCCTAGCCCGAACCCTAACCCTAACCCTTCCCCAATGCCTGACCCTCACCCGTCCAATAATCCTAACCAGTACGCTAACACTAACCCGCGCCCTCACACGTACCCTCTCCCTAAAGCGTTGTCGTACCCTCCCCTGGACCCTAAACCGTCCCCGTCCCCTAACCCTAACCCTAGCCCGAACCCTAACCCTAACCCTTCCCCGAAGCCTGACCCTCACCCGTCCCCTAATCCTAACCCGTACGCTAACACTAACCCGCGCCCTAACACGTACTCTCGCCCTAAAGCGTTGTTGTACCCTCCCCTGGACCCTAAACCGTCCCCGTCCCCTAACCCTAACCCTAGCCCGAACCTTAACCCTAACACTTCCCCGAAGCCTGATCCTCACCCGTCCCCTAATCCTAACCCGTACGCTAACACTAATCCGCGCCCTCACACGTACGCTCCCCCTAAAGCGTTGTCGTACCCTCCCCTGGACCCTAAACCGTCCCCGTCCCCTAACCCTAACCCTAGCCCGAACCCTAACCCTAACTTTTCCCCGAAACCTGACCCTCACCCGTCCCCTAATTCTAACCCGTACGCTAACACTAACCCGCGCCCTCACACGTACTCTCGCCCTAAAGCGTTGTCGTACCCTCCCCTGGACCCTTAACCGTCCCCGTCCCCTAACCCTAACCCTAGCCCTAACCGTCCCCGTCCCCTAACCCTAACCCTAAACCTTCCCCGAAGCCTGACCCTCACGCGTCCCCTAATCCTAACCCGTACGCTAACACTAACCAGCGCCCTCATAAGTACGCTACCCCTAAAGTGTTGTCATACCCTCCCCTGGACCCTAAACCGTCCCCGTCCCCTAACCCTAGCCCTAGCCCGAACCCTAACCCTAACCCTTCCCCGTAGCCTGACCCTCACCCGTCCCCTAATCCTAACCAGTACGCTAACACTAACCCGCGCCCTCACACGTACCCTCTCCCTAAAGCGTTGTCGTACCCTCCCCTGGACCCTAAACCGTCCCCGTCCCCTAACCCTAACCCTAGCCCGAACCCTAACCCTAAACCTTCCCCGAAGCCTGACCCTCACCCGTCCCCTAATACTAACCCGTACGGTAACACTAACCCGCGCCCTCACACGTACTCTCGCCCTAAAGCGTTGTTGTACCCTCCCCTGGACCCTAAACCGTCCCCGTCCCCTAACCCTAACCCTAGCCCGAACCCTAACCCTAACACTTCCCCGAAGCCTGACCCTCACCCGTCCCCTAATCCTAACCCGTACGCTAACACTAACCCGCACCCTCACACGTACGGTCCCCCTAAAGCGTTGTCGTACCCTCCCCTTGACCCTAAACCGTCCCCGTCCCCTAACCCTAACCCTAGCCCGAACCCTAACACTAACCCATCCCCGAAGCCTGACCCTCACCTGTCCCCTAACCCTAACCCGTACGCTAACACTAATCCGCGCCCTCACACGTACGCTCAACCTAAGGCGTTGTCGTACCCTCCCCTGGACCCTAAACCGTCCCCGTCCCCTAACCCTAACCCTAGCCCGAACCCTAACCCTAACCGTTTCCCAAAGCCTGACCCTCACCCGTCCCCTAATCGTAACCAGTACGCTAACACTAACCCACCCCCTCACACGTACGCTCCCCCTAAAGCGTTGTAGTACCCTCCCCTGGACACTAAACAGTCCCTGTCCCCTAACCCTAACCCTAGCCCGAACCCTAACCCTAACCCTTCCCCGAAGGCTGACCCTCACCCGTCCCCTAATTCTAACCCGTACGCTAAAACTAACCCGCGCCCTCACACGTACGCTCCCCCTAAAGCGTTGTCGTACCCTCCCCTGGACCCTAAACCGTCCCCGTCCCCTAACCCTAACCCTAGCCCGAACCCTAAACCTAACCCTTCCACGAAGCCTGACCCTCACCTGTCCACTAATCCTAACCCGTACGCTAACCCGAACCCGCGCCCTCACACGTACGCTCCCCCTAAAGCGTTGTGGTGCCCTCCCCTGGACCCTAAACCGTCACCGTCCCCTAAACCTAACCCTAGCCCGAACCCTAACCCTAACCCTTCCCCGAAGCCTGACCCTCACCCGTCCCCTAATCCTAACCCGTACACTAACACTAACCTGCGCCCTCACACGTATGCTCCCCCTAAAGTGTTGTCCTACCCTCCCCTGGACCCTAAACGGTCCCCGTCCCCTAACCCTAACCCTAGCCCGAACCCTAACCCTAACCCTTCCCCGAAGCCTGACCCTCACCCGTCCCCTAATCCTAACCCCTACGCTAACACTAACCCGCGCCCTCACACGTACACTCCCCCTAAAGCTTTGTGGTACCCTCCCCTGGACCCTAAACCGTCACCGTCCCCTAAACCTAACCCTAGCCCGAACCCTAACCCTAACCCTTCCCCGAAGCCTGACCCTCACCCGTTCCCTAATCCTAACACGTACGCTAACACTAACCCGCGTCCTCACACGTACGCTCCCCCTAAAGCATTGTCGTACCCTCCCCTGGACCCTAAACCGTCCCCGTCCCCTAACCCTAACCCTAGCCCGAACCCTAACCCTAACTTTTCCCCGAAGCCTGACCCTCACCAGTCCCCTAATCCTAACCCGTACGCTAACACTAACCCGCGCCCTCACACGTAAGCTCCCCCTAAAGCGTTGTCGTACCCTCCCCTGGACCCTAAACCGTCCCCGTCCCCTAACCCTAACCCTAGCCCGAACCCTAAACCTAACCCTTCCCCGAAGCCTGACCCTCACCCGTCCCCTAATCCTAACCCGTACGCTAACACTAACCCGCGCCCTCACACGTACGCTACCCCTAAGGCGTTGTCGTACCCTCCCCTGGACCCTAAACCGTCCCCGTTCCCTAACCCTAACCCTAGCCCGAAACCTAACCCTAACACTTCCCCGAAGCCTGACCCTCACCCGTCCCCTAATCCTAACCCGTACGCTAACACTAACCCGCGCCCTGACACGTACGCTCCCCCTAAAGCGTTGCCGTACCCTCCCCTGGACCCTAAACCGTCCCCGTCCCCTAACCGTAACCCTAGCCCGCACTCTAACCCTAACCCTTCCCCGAAGCCTGACCCTCACCCGTCCCCTAATCCTAACCCGTACGATAACACTAACCCGCGCCCTCACACGTACGCTCCCCCTAAAGCGTTGTCGTACCCTCCCCTGGACCCTAAACCGTCCCCGTCCCCTAACCCTAACCCTAGCCCTAACGCTAACCCTAACCCTTCCCTGAAGCCTGACCCTCACCCGTCCCCTAATCCTAACCCGTACGCTAACACTAACCCGCGCCCTCACACGTACGCTCCCCCTAAAGCGTTGTCGTACCCTCCCCTGTACCCTAAACCGTCCCCGTCCCCTAACCCTAACCCTAGCCCGAACCCTAACCCTAACCCTTCCCCGAAGCCTGACCCTCACCCGTCCCCTAATCCTAAACCGTACGCTAACACTAACCCGCGCCCTCACACGTACGCTCCCCCTAAAGCGTTATCGTACCCTCCCCTGGACCCTAAACCGTCCCCGTCCCCTAACCCTAACCCTAGCCCGAACCCTAACCCTAACCCTTCCCCGAAGCCTGACCCTCACCCGTCCCTTAATCCTAAGCCGTACGCTAACACTAACCCGCGCCCTCACACGTACACTCCCCCTAAAGCGTTGTCGTACCCTCCCCTGGACCCTAAACCGTCCCCGACCCCTAACCCTAACCCTAGCCCGAACCCTAACCCTAACACTTCCCCGAAGCCTGACCCTCACCCGTCCCCTAATCCTAACCCGTACGCTAACACTAACCCGCGCCGTCACGCGTACTCTCCCCCTAAAGCGTTGTCGTACCCTCACCTGGACCCTAAACCGTCCCCGTCCCCTAACCCTAACCCTAGCCCGAACCCTAACCCGAACCCTTCCCCGACGCCTGACCCTCACCCGTCCCCTAATCCTAACACGTACGCTAACACTAACCAGCGCCCTCACACGTACGCTACCCCTAAAGTGTTGTCGTACCCTCCCCTGGACCCTAAACCATCCCGTCCCCTAACCCTAACCCTAGCCCGAACCCTAACCCTAACCCTTCCTTGAAGCCTGACCCTCACCCGTCCCCTAATTCTAAGCCGTACGCTAACACTAACCCGCGCCCTCACACGTACGCTCCCCCTAAAGCGTTGTTGTACCCTCGCCTGGACCCTAAACCGTCCCCGACTCCTAACCCTAACCCTAACCCGAACCCTAACCCTAACCCTTCCCCGAAGCCTGACCCTCACCCGTCCCCTAATCCTAACACGTACGCTAACACTAACCAGCGCCCTCACACGTACGCTACCCCTAAAGTGTTGTCGTACCCTCCCCTGGACCCTAAACCGTCCCGTCCCCTAACCCTAACCGTAGCCCGAACCCTAACCCTAACCCTTCCCCGAAGCCTGACCCTCACCCGTCCCCTAATCCTAAGCCGTACGCTAACACTAACCCGCGCCCTCACACGTACGCTCCCCCTAAAGCGTTGTTGTACCCTCGCCTGGACTCTAAACCGTCCCCGACTCTTAACCCTAACCCTAGCCCGAACCCTAACCCTAACACTTCCCCGAAGCCTGACCCTCACCATCCCCTAATCCTAACCCGTACGCTAACACTATCCCGCGCCCTCAGGCGTACTCTCCCCCTAAAGCGTTGTCGTACCCTCCCCTGGACCCTAAACCGTCCCCGTCCCCTAACCCTAACCCTAGCCCGAACCCTAACCCTAACCCTTCCCCGAAGCCTGACCCTCACCCGTCCCCTAATCCTAACCCGTACGCTAACACTAACCAGCGCCGTCACAAGTACGCTACCCCTAAAGTGTTGTCGTACCCTCCCCTGGACCCTAAACCGTCCCCGTCCCCTAACCCTAACCCTAGCCCGAACCCTAACCCTAACCCTTCCCCAAAGCCTGACCCTCACCCGTCCCCTAATCCTAACCCGTACGCTAACACTAAACCGCGCCCTCACACGTACGCTCCCCCTAAAGCGTTGTCGTACCCTCCCCTGTACCCTAAACCGTCCCCGGCCCCTAACCCTAACCCTAGCCCGAACCCTAACCCTAACCCTTCCCCGAAGCCTGACCCTCACCCGTCCCCTAATCCTAACCCGTACGCTAACACTAACCCGCGCCCTCACACGTACGCTCCCCCTAAAGCGTTATCGTACCCTCCCCTGGACCCTAAACCGTCCCCGTCCCCTAATCCTAACCCTAGCCCGAACCCTAACCCTAACCCTTCCCCGAAGCCTGACCCTCACCCGTCCCTTAATCCTAAGCCGTACGCTAACACTAACCCGCGCCCTCACACGTACACTCCCCCTAAAGCGTTGTCGTACCCTCCCCTGGGCCCTAAACCGTCCCCGACCCCTAACCCTAACCCTAGCCCGAAACCTAACCCTAACCCTTCCCCGAAGCCTGACCCTCACCCGTCCCCTAATCCTAACCCGTACGCTAACACTAACCCGCGCCGTCACGCGTACTCTCCCCCTAAAGCGTTGTCGTACCCTCCCCTGGACCCTAAACCGTCCCCGTCCCCTAACCCTAACCCTAGCCCGAACCCTAACCCTAACCCTTCCCCGAAGCCTGACCCTCACCCGTCCCCTAATCCTAACACGTACGCTAACACTAACCAGCGCCCTCACACGTACGCTACCCCTAAAGTGTTGTCGTACCCTCCCCTGGACCCTAAACCGTCCCGTCCCCTAACCCTAACCCTAGCCCGAACCCTAACCCTAACCCTTCCCCGAAGCCTGACCCTCACCCGTCCCCTAATCCTAACCCGTACGCTAACACTAACCCGCGCCCTCACACGTACGCTCCCCCTAAAGCGTTGTTGTACCCTCGCCTGTACCCTAAACCGTCCCCGACTCCTAACCCTAACCCTAGCCCGAACCCTAACCCTAACACTTCCCCGAAGCCTGACCCTCACCATCCCCTAATCCTAACCCGTACGCTAACATTATCCCGCGCCCTCACGCGTACTCTCCCCCTAAAGCGTTGTAGTAACCTCCCCTAGACCCTAAACCGTCCCCGTCCCCTAACCCTAACCCTAGCCCGAACCCTAACCCTAACCCTTCCCCGAAGCCTGACCCTCACCCGTCCCCTAATCCTAACCCGTACGCTAACACTAACCAGCGCCCTCACAAGTACGCTACCCCTAAAGTGTTGTCGTACCCTCCCCTGGACCCTAAACCGTCCCCGTCCCCTAACCCTAACCCTAGCCCGAACCCTAACCCTAACCCTTCCCCAAAGCCTGACCCTCACCCATCCCCTAATCCTAACCCGTACGCTAACACTAACCCGCGCCCTCACACGTACCCTCCCCCTAAAGCGTTGTTGTACCCTCCCCTGGACCCTAAACCGTCCCCATCCCCTAAACCTAACCCTAGCCCGAACCCTAACCCTAACCCTTCCCCGAAGCCTGACCCTCACCCGTCCCCTAATCCTAACCCGTACGCTAACACTAACCCGCGCCCTCACACGTACTCTCCCCCTAAAGCGTTGTTGTACACTCCCCTGGACCCTAAACCGTCCCCGTCCCCTAACCCTAACCCTAGCCCGAACCCTAACCCTAACCCTTCCCCGAAGCCTGACCCTCACCCGTCCCCTAATCCTAACACGTACGCTAACACTAACCTGCGCCCTCACACGTACGGTCCCCCTAAAGCGTTGTGGTACCCTCCTCTGGACCCTAAACCGTCCCCGTTCCCTAACCCTAACCCTAGCCCGAACGCTAACCCTAACACTTCCCCGAAGCCTGACCCTCACCCGTCCCATAATCCTAACCAGTACGCTAACACTAACCCGCGCCCTCACACGTACGCTCCCCCTAAAGCGTTGTCGTACCCTCCCCTGTACCCTAAACCGTCCCTGTCCCCTAACCCTAACCCTAGCCCGAACGCTAACCGTAACCCTTCCCCGAAGCCTGACACTCACCTTTCCCCTAATCCTGAGCCGTACGCTAACACTAACCCGCGCCCTCACACGTACGCTCCTCCTAAAGCATTGTCGTACCCTCCCCTGGACCCTAAACCCTCACCGTCCCCTAAACCTAACCCTAGCCCGAACCCTAACCCTAACACTTCCCCGAAGCCTGACCCTCACCCGTCCCCTAATCCTAACACGTACGCTAACACTAACCCGCGTCCTCACACGTACGCTCCCCCTAAAGCGTTGTCGTACCCTCCCCTGGACCCTAAACCGTCCCCGGCGCTAACCCTAACCCTAGCCAGAACCCTAACCCTAACTTTTTCCCGAAGCCTGACCCTCACCAGTCCCCTAATCCTAACACGTACACTAACACTAACCCGCGCCCTCACACGTACGCTCCCCCTAAAGCATTGTCGTACCCTCCCCTGGACCCTAAACCGTCCCCGTCCCCTAACCCTAACCCTAGACCGAACCCTAACCCTAACCCATCCCCAAAGCCTGACCCTCACCCGTCCCCTAATCCTAACCCGTACGCTAACACTAACCCGCGCCCTCACACGTACGCTCCCCCTAAAGCGTTGTCGTACCCTCCCCTGGACCCTAAACCGTCCCCGTCCCCTAACCCTAACCCTAGCCCGAAACCTAACCCTAACACTTCCCCGAAGCGTGACCCTCACCCGTCCCCTAATCCTAACCCGTACGCTAACACTAACCCGCGCCCTCACACGTACGCTCCCCCTAAAGCGTTGTCGTACCCTCCCCTGGACCCTAAACCGTCCCCGTCCCCTAACCCTAACCCTAGCCCGCACCCTAACCCTAACCCTTCCCCGAAGCCTGACCCTCACCCTTCCCCTAATCCTAACACGTACGCTAACACTAACCCGCGCCCTCACACGTACGCTCCCCCTAAAGCGTTGTCGTACCGTCCCCTGGACCCTAAATCGTCCCCGTCCCCTAACCCTAACCCTAGCCCTAACCCTAACCCTAACACTTCCCCGAAGCCTGACCCTCACCCGTCCCCTAATCCTAACCCGTACGCTAACACTAACCCGCGCCCTCACACGTACGCTCCCCCTAAAGCGTTGTCGTACCCTCCCCTGGACCCTAAACCGTCTCCGTCCCCTAACCCTAACCCTAACCCGAACCCTAACCCTAACCCTTCCCCGAAGCCTGACCCTCACCCGTCCCCTAATCCTAACCCGGACGCTAACACTAACCCGCGCCCTCACACGTACTCTCCCCCTAAAGCGTTGTCGTACCCTCCCCTGGACCCTAAACCGTCCCCATCCCCTAAACCTAACCCTAGCCCGAACCCTAACCCTAACCCTTCCCCGAAGCCTGACCCTCACCCGTCCCCTAATCCTAACCCGTACGCTAACACTAACCAGCGCCCTCACAAGTACGCTACCCCTAAAGTGTTGTCGTACCCTCCCCTGGACCCTAAACCGTCCCCGTCCCCTAACCCTAGCCCTAGCCCGAACCCTAACCCTAACCCTTCCCCGTAGCCTGACCCTCACCCGTCCCCTAATCCTAACCAGTACGCTAACACTAACCCGCGCCCTCACACGTACCCTCTCCCTAAAGCGTTGTCGTACCCTCCCCTGGACCCTAAACCGTCCCTGTCCCCTAACCCTAACCCTAGCCCGAACCCTAACCCTAACCCTTCCCCGAAGCCTGACCCTCACCATTCCCCTAATCCTAACCCGAACGCTAACAATAACCCGCGCCCTCACACGTACGCTCCCCCTAAAGCATTGTCGTACCCTCCCCTGGACCCTAAACCGTCCCCGTCCCCTAACCCTAACCCTAGCCCGAACCCTAACCCTAACCCATCCCCGAAGCCTGACACTCACCCGTCCCCTAATCCTAACCCGTACGCTAACACTAATCCGCGCCCTCACACGTAAGCTCCACCGAAGGCGTTGTCGTACCCTTCCCTGGACCCTAAACCGTCCCCGTCCCGTAACCCTAACCCTAGCCCGAACCCTAACCCTAACCCTTTCCCAAAGCCTGACCCTCACCCGTCCCCTAATCGTAACCAGTACGCTAACACTAACCCACGCCCTCACACGTACGCTCCCCCTAAAGCGTTGTAGTACCCTCCCCTGGACACTAAACAGTCCCTGTCCCCTAACCCTAACCCTAGCCCGAACCCTAACCCTAACCCTTCCCCGAAGCCTGACCCTCACCCGTCCCCTAATCCTAACCCGTACACTAACACTAACCTGCGCCCTCACACGTATGCTCCCCCTAAAGTGTTGTCCTACCCTCCCCTGGACCCTAAACGGTCCCCGTCCCCTAACCCTAACCCTAGCCCGAACCCTAACCCTAACCCTTCCCCGAAGCCTGACCCTCACCCGTCCCCTAATCCTAACCCGTACGCTAACACTAACCCGCGCCCTCACACGTACGCTCTCCCTAAAGCGTTATCGTACCCTCCCCTGGACCCTAAACCGTCCCCGTCCCCTAACCCTAACCCTAGCCCGAACCCTAACCCTAACCCTTCCCTGAAGCCTGACCCTCACTCGTCCCTTAATCCTAAGCCGTACGCTAACACTAACCCGCGCCCTCACACGTACACTCCCCCTAAAGCGTTGTCGTACCCTCCCCTGGACCCTAAACCGTCCCCAACCCCTAACCCTAACCCTAGACCGAACCCTAACCCTAACACTTCCCCGAAGCCTGACCCTCACCCGTCCCCTAATCCTAACCCGTACGCTAACACTAACCCGCGCCGTCACGCGTACTCTCCCCCTAAAGCGTTGTCGTACCCTCCCCTGGACCCTAAACCGTCCCCGTCCCCAAACCCTAACCCTAGCCCGAACCCTAACCCTAACCCTTCCCCGAAGCCTGACCCTCACCCGTCCCCTAATCCTAACACGTACGCTAACACTAACCAGCGCCCTCACACGTACGCTACCCCTAAAGTGTTGTCGTACCCTCCCCTGGACCCTAAACCGTCCCGTCCCCTAACCCTAACCCTAGCCCGAACCCTAACCCTAACCCTTCCCCGAAGCCTGACCCTCACCCGTCCCCTAAGCCTAAGCCGTACGCTAACACTAACCCGCGCCCTCACACGTACGCTCCCCCTAAAGCGTTGTTGTACCCTCGCCTGGACCCTAAACCATCCCCGACTCCTAACCCTAACCCTAGCCCGAACCCTAACCCTAACACTTCCCCGAAGCCTGACCCTCACCATCCCCTAATCCTAACCCGTACGCTAACACTATCCCGCGCCCTCAGGCGTACTCTCCCCCTAAAGCGTTGTCGTACCCTCCCCTGGACCCTAAACCGTCCCCGTCCCCTAACCCTAACCCTAGCCCGAACCCTAACCCTAACCCTTCCCCGAAGCCTGACCCTCACCCGTCCCCTAATCCTAACCCGTACGCTAACACTAACCAGCGCCCTCACAAGTACGCTACCCCTAAAGTGTTGTCGTACCCTCCCCTGGACCCTAAACCGTCCCCATCCCCTAACCCTAACCCTAGCCCGAACCCTAACCCTAACCCTTCCCCAAAGCCTGAAACTCACCCGTCCCCTAATCCTAACCCGTACGCTAACACTAACCCATGCCCTCACACGTACGCTCCCCCTAAAGCGTTGTCTTACCCTCCCCTGTACCCTAAACCGTCCCCGTCCCCTAACCCTAACCCTAGCCCGAACCCTAACCCTAACCCTTCCCCGAAGCCTGACCCTCACCCGTCCCCTCATCCTAACCCGTACGCTAACACTAACCCGCGCCCTCACACGTACGCTCCCCCTAAAGCATTATCGTACCCTCCCCTGGACCCTAAACCGTCCCCGTCCCCTAACCCTAACCCTAGCCTGAACCCTAACCCTAACCCTTCCCCGAAGCCTGACCCTCACCCGTCCCTTAATCCTAAGCCGTACGCTAACACTAACCCGCGCCCTCACACGTACACTCCCCCTAAAGCGTTGTCGTACCCTCCCCTGGACCCTAAACCGTCCCCGACCCCTAACCCTAACCCTAGCCCGAAACCTAACCCTAACACTTCCCCGAAGCCTGACCCTCACCCGTCCCCTAATCCTAACCCGTACGCTAACACTAACCCGCGCCGTCACGCGTACTCTCCCCCTAAAGCGTTGTCATACCCTCCCCTGGACCCTAAACCGTCCCAGTCCCCTAACCCTAACCCTAGCCCGAACACTAACCCTAACTCTTCCCCGAAGGCTGACCCTCACCCGTCCCCTAATTCTAACCCGTATGCTAACACTAACCCGCGCCCTCACACGTACGCGCCCCCTAAAGCGTTGTCGTACCCTCCCATGGACCCTAAACCGTCCCCGTCCCCTAACCCTAACCCTAGCCCGAACCCTAACCCTTCCCCGAAGCCTGACCCTCACCCGTCCCCTAATCCTAACCGTAGGCTAACACTAACCCGCGCCCTCACACGTATGCTCCCCCTAAAGCGTTGTCGTACCCTCCCCTGGACCCTAAAACGTCTCCGTCCCCTAACCCTAACCCTAGCCGGAACGCTAACCCTAACCCTTCCCCGAAGCCTGACCCTCACCCGACCCCTAATCCTAACCCGTACGCTAACCCTAACCCGCGCCCTCACACGTACGCTCCCCCTAAAGCGTTGTGGTACCCTCCCATGGACCCTAAACCGTCCCTGTCCCCTAAACCTAAACCTAGCCCGAACCCTAACCCTAACCCTTCCCCGAAGCCTGACCCTCACCCGTTCCCTAATCCTAACACGTACGCTAACACTAACCCGCGTCCTCACACGTACGCTCCCCCTAAAGCATTGTCGTACCCTCCCCTGGACCCTAAACCGTACCCGTCCCCTAACCCTAACCCTAGCCCGAACCCTAACCCTAACTTTTCCCCGAAGCCTGACCCTCACCAGTCCCCTAATCCTAACCCGTACGCTAACACTAACCCGCGCCCTCACACGTACGTTCCCCCTAAAGCGTTGTCTTACCCTACCCTGGACCCTAAAACGTCTCCGTCCCCTAACCCTAACCCTAGCCGGAACGCTAACCCTAACCCTTCCCCGAAGCCTGACCCTCACCCGTCCCCTAATCCTAACCCGTACGCTAACACTAATCCGCGCCCTCACACGTAAGCTCCACCTAAGGCGTTGTCGTACCCTCCCCTGGACCCTAAACCGTCCCCGTCCCGTAACCCTAACTCTAGCCCGAACCCTAACCCTAACCCTTTCCCAAAGCCTGACCCTCACCCGTCCCCTAATCGTAACCAGTACGCTAACACTAACCCACGCCCTCAGACGTACGCTCCCCCTAAAGCGTTGTAGTACCCTCCCCTGGACACTAAACAGTCCCTGTCCCCTACCCCTAACCCTAGCCCGAACCCTAACCCTAACCCTTCCCCGAAGGCTGACCCTCACCCGTCCCCTAATTCTAACCCGTACGCTAAAACTAACCCGCGCCCTCACACGTACGCTCCCCCTAAAGCGTTGTCGTACCCTCCCCTGGACCCTAAACCGTCCCCGTCCCCTAACCCTAACCCTAGCCCGAACCCTAAACCTAACCCTTCCACGAAGCCTGACCCTCACCTGTCCACTAATCCTAACCCGTACGCTAACCCTAACCCACGCCCTCACACGTACGCTCCCCCTAAAGCGTTGTGGTACCCTTCCCTGGATCCTAAACCTTCACCGTCCCCTAAACCTAACCCTAGCCCGAACCCTGACCCTAACCCTTCCCCGAAGCCTGACCCTCACCAGTCCCCTAATCCTAACCCGTACACTAACACTAACCTGCGCCCTCACACGTATGCTCCCCCTAAAGTGTTGTCCTACCCTCCCCTGGACCCTAAACGGTCCCCATCCCCTAACCCTAACCCTAGCCCGAACCCTAACCCTAACCCTTCCCCGAAGCCTGACCCTCACCCGTCCCCTAATCCTAACCCGTACGCTAACACTAACCCGCGCCCTCACACGTACGCTCTCCCTAAAGCGTTATCGTACCCTCCCCTGGACCCTAAATCGTCCCCGTCCCCTAACCCTAACCCTAGCCCGAACCCTAACCCTAACCCTTCCCTGAAGCCTGACCCTCACCCGTCCCTTAATCCTAAGCCGTACGCTAACACTAACCCGCGCCCTCACACGTACACTCCCCCTAAAGCGTTGTCGTACCCTCCCCTGGACCCTAAACCGTCCCCGACCCCTAACCCTAACCCTAGACCGAACCCTAACCCTAACACTTCCCCGAAGCCTGACCCTCACCCGTCCCCTAATCCTAACCCGTACGCTAACACTAACCCGCGCCGTCACACGTACTCTCCCCCTAAAGCGTTGTCGTACCCTCCCCTGGACCCTAAACCGTCCCCGTCCCCTAACCCTAACCCTAGCCCGAACCCTAACCCTAACCCTTCCCCGAAGCCTGACCCTCACCCGTCCCCTAATCCTAACCCGTACGCTAACACTAACCAGCGCCCTCACAAGTACGCTACCCCTAAAGTGTTGTCGTACCCTCCCCTGGACCCTAAACCGTCCCCATCCCCTAACCCTAACCCTAGCCCGAACCCTAACCCTAACCCTTCCCCAAAGCCTGAAACTCACCCGTCCCCTAATCCTAACCCGTACGCTAACACTAACCCGTGCCCTCACACGTACGCTCCCCCTAAAGCGTTGTCTTACCCTCCCCTGTACCCTAAACCGTCCCCGTCCCCTAACCCTAACCCTAGCCCGAACCCTAACCCTAACCCTTCCCCGAAGCCTGACCCTCACCCGTCCCCTCATCCTAACCCGTACGCTAACACTAACCCGCGCCCTCACACGTACGCTCCCCCTAAAGCATTATCGTACCCTCCCCTGGACCCTAAACCGTCCCCGTCCCCTAACCCTAACCCTAGCCTGAACCCTAACCCTAACCCTTCCCCGAAGCCTGACCCTCACCCGTCCCTTAATCCTAAGCCGTACGCTAACACTAACCCGCGCCCTCACACGTACACTCCCCCTAAAGCGTTGTCGTACCCTCCCCTGGACCCTAAACCGTCCCCGACCCCTAACCCTAACCCTAGCCCGAAACCTAACCCTAACACTTCCCCGAAGCCTGACCCTCACCCGTCCCCTAATCCTAACCCGTACGCTAACACTAACCCGCGCCGTCACGCGTACTCTCCCCCTAAAGCGTTGTCGTACCCTCCCCTGGACCCTAAACCGTCCCAGTCCCCTAACCCTAACCCTAGCCCGAACACTAACCCTAACTCTTCCCCGAAGGCTGACCCTCACCCGTCCCCTAATTCTAACCCGTATGCTAACACTAACCCGCGCCCTCACACGTACGCGCCCCCTAAAGCGTTGTCGTACCCTCCCATGGACCCTAAACCGTCCCCGTCCCCTAACCCTAACCCTAGCCCGAACCCTAACCCTTCCCCGAAGCCTGACCCTCACCCGTCCCCTAATCCTAACCGTAGGCTAACACTAACCCGCGCCCTCACACGTATGCTCCCCCTAAAGCGTTGTCGTACCCTCCCCTGGACCCTAAAACGTCTCCGTCCCCTAACCCTAACCCTAGCCGGAACGCTAACCCTAACCCTTCCCCGAAGCCTGACCCTCACCCGACCCCTAATCCTAACCCGTACGCTAACCCTAACCCGCGCCCTCACACGTACGCTCCCCCTAAAGCGTTGTGGTACCCTCCCATGGACCCTAAACCGTCCCTGTCCCCTAAACCTAAACCTAGCCCGAACCCTAACCCTAACCCTTCCCCGAAGCCTGACCCTCACCCGTTCCCTAATCCTAACACGTACGCTAACACTAACCCGCGTCCTCACACGTACGCTCCCCCTAAAGCATTGTCGTACCCTCCCCTGGACCCTAAACCGTACCCGTCCCCTAACCCTAACCCTAGCCCGAACCCTAACCCTAACTTTTCCCCGAAGCCTGACCCTCACCAGTCCCCTAATCCTAACCCGTACGCTAACACTAACCCGCGCCCTCACACGTACGTTCCCCCTAAAGCGTTGTCTTACCCTACCCTGGACCCTAAAACGTCTCCGTCCCCTAACCCTAACCCTAGCCGGAACGCTAACCCTAACCCTTCCCCGAAGCCTGACCCTCACCCGTCCCCTAATCCTAACCCGTACGCTAACACTAATCCGCGCCCTCACACGTAAGCTCCACCTAAGGCGTTGTCGTACCCTCCCCTGGACCCTAAACCGTCCCCGTCCCGTAACCCTAACTCTAGCCCGAACCCTAACCCTAACCCTTTCCCAAAGCCTGACCCTCACCCGTCCCCTAATCGTAACCAGTACGCTAACACTAACCCACGCCCTCAGACGTACGCTCCCCCTAAAGCGTTGTAGTACCCTCCCCTGGACACTAAACAGTCCCTGTCCCCTACCCCTAACCCTAGCCCGAACCCTAACCCTAACCCTTCCCCGAAGGCTGACCCTCACCCGTCCCCTAATTCTAACCCGTACGCTAAAACTAACCCGCGCCCTCACACGTACGCTCCCCCTAAAGCGTTGTCGTACCCTCCCCTGGACCCTAAACCGTCCCCGTCCCCTAACCCTAACCCTAGCCCGAACCCTAAACCTAACCCTTCCACGAAGCCTGACCCTCACCTGTCCACTAATCCTAACCCGTACGCTAACCCTAACCCACGCCCTCACACGTACGCTCCCCCTAAAGCGTTGTGGTACCCTTCCCTGGATCCTAAACCTTCACCGTCCCCTAAACCTAACCCTAGCCCGAACCCTGACCCTAACCCTTCCCCGAAGCCTGACCCTCACCAGTCCCCTAATCCTAACCCGTACACTAACACTAACCTGCGCCCTCACACGTATGCTCCCCCTAAAGTGTTGTCCTACCCTCCCCTGGACCCTAAACGGTCCCCATCCCCTAACCCTAACCCTAGCCCGAACCCTAACCCTAACCCTTCCCCGAAGCCTGACCCTCACCCGTCCCCTAATCCTAACCCGTACGCTAACACTAACCCGCGCCCTCACACGTACGCTCTCCCTAAAGCGTTATCGTACCCTCCCCTGGACCCTAAATCGTCCCCGTCCCCTAACCCTAACCCTAGCCCGAACCCTAACCCTAACCCTTCCCTGAAGCCTGACCCTCACCCGTCCCTTAATCCTAAGCCGTACGCTAACACTAACCCGCGCCCTCACACGTACACTCCCCCTAAAGCGTTGTCGTACCCTCCCCTGGACCCTAAACCGTCCCCGACCCCTAACCCTAACCCTAGACCGAACCCTAACCCTAACACTTCCCCGAAGCCTGACCCTCACCCGTCCCCTAATCCTAACCCGTACGCTAACACTAACCCGCGCCGTCACACGTACTCTCCCCATAAAGCGTTGTCGTACCCTCCCCTGGACCCTAAACCGTCCCCGTCCCCAAACCCTAACCCTAGCCCAAACCCTAACCCTAACACTTCCCCGAAGCCTGACCCTCACCCGTCCCCTAATCCTAACACGTACGCTAACACTAACGAGCGCCCTCACACGTACGCTACCCCTAAAGTGTTGTCGTACCCTCCCGTGGACCCTAAACCGTCCCGTCCCCTAACCCTAACCCTAGCCCGAACCCTAACCCTAACACTTCCCCGAAGCCTGACCCTCACCCGTCCCCTAATCCTAAGCCGTACGCTAACACTAACCCGCGCCCTCACACGTACGCTCCCCCTAAAGCGTTGTTGTACCCTCCCCTGGACCCTAAACCGTCCCCGACTCCTAACCCTAACCCTAGCCCGAACCCTAACCCTAACACTTCCCCGAAGCCTGACCCTCACCATCCCCTAATCCTAACCCGTACGCTAACACTATCCCGCGCCCTCAGGCGTACTCTCCCCCTAAAGCGTTGTCGTACCCTCCCCTGGACCCTAAACCGTCCCCGTCCCCTAACCCTAACCCTAGACCGAACCCTAACCCTAAACCTTCCCCGAAGCCTGACCCTCACCCGTCCCCTAATCCTAACCCGTACGCTAACACTAACCAGCGCCCTCACAAGTACGCTACCCCTAAAGTGTTGTCGTACCCTCCCCTGGACCCTAAACCGTCCCCGTCCCCTAACCCTAACCCTAGCCCGAACCCTAACCCTAACCCTTCCCCAAAGCCTGACCCTCACCCGTCCCCTAATCCTAACCCGTACGCTAACACTAACCCGTGCCCTCACACGTACGCTCCCCCTAAAGCGTTGTCTTACCCTCCCCTGTACCCTAAACCGTCCCCGTCCCCTAACCCTAACCCTAGCCCGAACCCTAACCCTAACCCTTCCCCGAAGCCTGACCCTCACCCGTCCCCTAATCCTAACCCGTACGCTAACACTAACCCGCGCCCTCACACGTACGCTCCCCCTAAAGCATTATCGTACCTTCCCTTGGACCCTAAACCGTCCCCGTCCCCTAACCCTAACCCTAGCCCGAACCCTAACCCTAACCCTTCCCCGAAGCCTGACCCTCACCCGTCCCTTAATCCTAAGCCGTACGCTAACACTAACCCGCGCCCTCACACGTACACTCCCCCTAAAGCGTTGTCGTACCCTCCCCTGGACCCTAAACCGTCCCCGACCCCTAACCCTAACCCTAGCCCGAAACCTAACCCTAACACTTCCCCGAAGCCTGACCCTCACCCGTCCCCTAATCCTAACCCGTACGCTAACACTAACCCGCGCCGTCATGCGTACTCTCCCCCTAAAGCGTTGTCGTACCCTCCCCTGGACCCTAAACCGTCCCCGTCCCCTAACCCTAACCCTAGCCCGAACCCTAACCCTAACCCTTCCCCGAAGCCTGACCCTCACCCGTCCCCTAATCCTAACACGTACGCTAACACTAACCAGCGCCCTCACACGTACGCTACCCCTAAAGTGTTGTCGTACCCTCCCCTGGACCCTAAACCGTCCCGTCCCCTAACCCTAACCCTAGCCCGAACCCTAACCCTAACCCTTCCCCGAAGCCTGACCCTCACCCGTCCCCTAATCCTAACCCGTACGCTAACACTAACCCGCGCCCTCACACGTACGCTCCCCCTAAAGCGTTGTTGTACCCTCGCCTGGACCCTAAACCGTCCCCTACCCCTAACCCTAACCCTAGCCCGAACCCTAACCCTAACACTTCCCCGAAGCCTGACCCTCACCATCCCCTAATCCTAACCCGTACGCTAACACTATCCCGCGCCCTCACGCGTACTCTCCCCCTAAAGCGTTGTCGTACCGTCCCCTGGACCCTAAACCGTCCCCGTCCCCTAACCCTAACCCTAGCCCGAACCCTAACCCTAACCTTTCCCCGAAGCCTGACCCTCACCCGTCCCCTAATCCTAACCCGTACGCTAACACTAACCAGCGCCCTCACAAGTATGCTACCCCTAAAGTGTTGTCGTACCCTCCCCTGGACCCTAAACCGTCCCCGTCCCCTAACCCTAACCCTAGCCCGAACCCTAAACCTAACCCTTCCCCAAAGCCTGACCCTCACCCGTCCCCTAATCCTAACCCGTACGCTAACACTAAACCGCGCCCTCACACGTACCCTCCCCCTAAAGCGTTGTTGTACCCTCCCCTGGACCCTAAACCGTCCCCATCCCCTAACCCTAACCCTAGCCCGAACCCTAACCCTAACCCTTCCCCGAAGCCTGACCCTCACCCGTCCCCTAATCCTAACCCGTACGCTAACACTAACCCGCGCCCTCACACGTACGCTCCCCCTAAAGCGTTATCGTACCCTCCCCTGGACCCTAAACCGTCCCCGTCCCCTAATCCTAACCCTAGCCCGAACCCTAACCCTAACCCTTCCCCGAAGCCTGACCCTCACCCGTCCCTTAATCCTAAGCCGTACGCTAACACTAACCCGCGCCCTCACACGTACACTCCCCCTAAAGCGTTGTCGTACCCTCCCCTGGGCCCTAAACCGTCCCCGACCCCTAACCCTAACCCTAGCCCGAAACCTAACCCTAACCCTTCCCCGAAGCCTGACCCTCACCCGTCCCCTAATCCTAACCCGTACGCTAACACTAACCCGCGCCGTCACGCGTACTCTCCCCCTAAAGCGTTGTCGTACCCTCCCCTGGACCCTAAACCGTCCCCGTCCCCTAACCCTAACCCTAGCCCGAACCCTAACCCTAACCCTTCCCCGAAGCCTGACCCTCACCCGTCCCCTAATCCTAACACGTACGCTAACACTAACCAGCGCCCTCACACGTACGCTACCCCTAAAGTGTTGTCGTACCCTCCCCTGGACCCTAAACCGTCCCGTCCCCTAACCCTAACCCTAGCCCGAACCCTAACCCTAACCCTTCCCCGAAGCCTGACCCTCACCCGTCCCCTAATCCTAACCCGTACGCTAACACTAACCCGCGCCCTCACACGTACGCTCCCCCTAAAGCGTTGTTGTACCCTCGCCTGTACCCTAAACCGTCCCCGACTCCTAACCCTAACCCTAGCCCGAACCCTAACCCTAACACTTCCCCGAAGCCTGACCCTCACCATCCCCTAATCCTAACCCGTACGCTAACATTATCCCGCGCCCTCACGCGTACTCTCCCCCTAAAGCGTTGTAGTAACCTCCCCTAGACCCTAAACCGTCCCCGTCCCCTAACCCTAACCCTAGCCCGAACCCTAACCCTAACCCTTCCCCGAAGCCTGACCCTCACCCGTCCCCTAATCCTAACCCGTACGCTAACACTAACCAGCGCCCTCACAAGTACGCTACCCCTAAAGTGTTGTCGTACCCTCCCCTGGACCCTAAACCGTCCCCGTCCCCTAACCCTAACCCTAGCCCGAACCCTAACCCTAACCCTTCCCCAAAGCCTGACCCTCACCCATCCCCTAATCCTAACCCGTACGCTAACACTAACCCGCGCCCTCACACGTACCCTCCCCCTAAAGCGTTGTTGTACCCTCCCCTGGACCCTAAACCGTCCCCATCCCCTAAACCTAACCCTAGCCCGAACCCTAACCCTAACCCTTCCCCGAAGCCTGACCCTCACCCGTCCCCTAATCCTAACCCGTACGCTAACACTAACCCGCGCCCTCACACGTACTCTCCCCCTAAAGCGTTGTTGTACACTCCCCTGGACCCTAAACCGTCCCCGTCCCCTAACCCTAACCCTAGCCCGAACCCTAACCCTAACCCTTCCCCGAAGCCTGACCCTCACCCGTCCCCTAATCCTAACACGTACGCTAACACTAACCTGCGCCCTCACACGTACGGTCCCCCTAAAGCGTTGTGGTACCCTCCTCTGGACCCTAAACCGTCCCCGTTCCCTAACCCTAACCCTAGCCCGAACGCTAACCCTAACACTTCCCCGAAGCCTGACCCTCACCCGTCCCATAATCCTAACCAGTACGCTAACACTAACCCGCGCCCTCACACGTACGCTCCCCCTAAAGCGTTGTCGTACCCTCCCCTGTACCCTAAACCGTCCCTGTCCCCTAACCCTAACCCTAGCCCGAACGCTAACCGTAACCCTTCCCCGAAGCCTGACACTCACCTTTCCCCTAATCCTGAGCCGTACGCTAACACTAACCCGCGCCCTCACACGTACGCTCCTCCTAAAGCATTGTCGTACCCTCCCCTGGACCCTAAACCCTCACCGTCCCCTAAACCTAACCCTAGCCCGAACCCTAACCCTAACACTTCCCCGAAGCCTGACCCTCACCCGTCCCCTAATCCTAACACGTACGCTAACACTAACCCGCGTCCTCACACGTACGCTCCCCCTAAAGCGTTGTCGTACCCTCCCCTGGACCCTAAACCGTCCCCGGCGCTAACCCTAACCCTAGCCAGAACCCTAACCCTAACTTTTTCCCGAAGCCTGACCCTCACCAGTCCCCTAATCCTAACACGTACACTAACACTAACCCGCGCCCTCACACGTACGCTCCCCCTAAAGCATTGTCGTACCCTCCCCTGGACCCTAAACCGTCCCCGTCCCCTAACCCTAACCCTAGACCGAACCCTAACCCTAACCCATCCCCAAAGCCTGACCCTCACCCGTCCCCTAATCCTAACCCGTACGCTAACACTAACCCGCGCCCTCACACGTACGCTCCCCCTAAAGCGTTGTCGTACCCTCCCCTGGACCCTAAACCGTCCCCGTCCCCTAACCCTAACCCTAGCCCGAAACCTAACCCTAACACTTCCCCGAAGCGTGACCCTCACCCGTCCCCTAATCCTAACCCGTACGCTAACACTAACCCGCGCCCTCACACGTACGCTCCCCCTAAAGCGTTGTCGTACCCTCCCCTGGACCCTAAACCGTCCCCGTCCCCTAACCCTAACCCTAGCCCGCACCCTAACCCTAACCCTTCCCCGAAGCCTGACCCTCACCCTTCCCCTAATCCTAACACGTACGCTAACACTAACCCGCGCCCTCACACGTACGCTCCCCCTAAAGCGTTGTCGTACCGTCCCCTGGACCCTAAATCGTCCCCGTCCCCTAACCCTAACCCTAGCCCTAACCCTAACCCTAACACTTCCCCGAAGCCTGACCCTCACCCGTCCCCTAATCCTAACCCGTACGCTAACACTAACCCGCGCCCTCACACGTACGCTCCCCCTAAAGCGTTGTCGTACCCTCCCCTGGACCCTAAACCGTCTCCGTCCCCTAACCCTAACCCTAACCCGAACCCTAACCCTAACCCTTCCCCGAAGCCTGACCCTCACCCGTCCCCTAATCCTAACCCGGACGCTAACACTAACCCGCGCCCTCACACGTACTCTCCCCCTAAAGCGTTGTCGTACCCTCCCCTGGACCCTAAACCGTCCCCATCCCCTAAACCTAACCCTAGCCCGAACCCTAACCCTAACCCTTCCCCGAAGCCTGACCCTCACCCGTCCCCTAATCCTAACCCGTACGCTAACACTAACCAGCGCCCTCACAAGTACGCTACCCCTAAAGTGTTGTCGTACCCTCCCCTGGACCCTAAACCGTCCCCGTCCCCTAACCCTAGCCCTAGCCCGAACCCTAACCCTAACCCTTCCCCGTAGCCTGACCCTCACCCGTCCCCTAATCCTAACCAGTACGCTAACACTAACCCGCGCCCTCACACGTACCCTCTCCCTAAAGCGTTGTCGTACCCTCCCCTGGACCCTAAACCGTCCCCGTCCCCTAACCCTAACCCTAGCCCGAACCCTAACCCTAACCCTTCCCCGAAGCCTGACCCTCACCATTCCCCTAATCCTAACCCGAACGCTAACAATAACCCGCGCCCTCACACGTACGCTCCCCCTAAAGCATTGTCGTACCCTCCCCTGGACCCTAAACCGTCCCCGTCCCCTAACCCTAACCCTAGCCCGAACCCTAACCCTAACCCATCCCCGAAGCCTGACACTCACCCGTCCCCTAATCCTAACCCGTACGCTAACACTAATCCGCGCCCTCACACGTAAGCTCCACCGAAGGCGTTGTCGTACCCTTCCCTGGACCCTAAACCGTCCCCGTCCCGTAACCCTAACCCTAGCCCGAACCCTAACCCTAACCCTTTCCCAAAGCCTGACCCTCACCCGTCCCCTAATCGTAACCAGTACGCTAACACTAACCCACGCCCTCACACGTACGCTCCCCCTAAAGCGTTGTAGTACCCTCCCCTGGACACTAAACAGTCCCTGTCCCCTAACCCTAACCCTAGCCCGAACCCTAACCCTAACCCTTCCCCGAAGCCTGACCCTCACCCGTCCCCTAATCCTAACCCGTACACTAACACTAACCTGCGCCCTCACACGTATGCTCCCCCTAAAGTGTTGTCCTACCCTCCCCTGGACCCTAAACGGTCCCCGTCCCCTAACCCTAACCCTAGCCCGAACCCTAACCCTAACCCTTCCCCGAAGCCTGACCCTCACCCGTCCCCTAATCCTAACCCGTACGCTAACACTAACCCGCGCCCTCACACGTACGCTCTCCCTAAAGCGTTATCGTACCCTCCCCTGGACCCTAAACCGTCCCCGTCCCCTAACCCTAACCCTAGCCCGAACCCTAACCCTAACCCTTCCCTGAAGCCTGACCCTCACTCGTCCCTTAATCCTAAGCCGTACGCTAACACTAACCCGCGCCCTCACACGTACACTCCCCCTAAAGCGTTGTCGTACCCTCCCCTGGACCCTAAACCGTCCCCAACCCCTAACCCTAACCCTAGACCGAACCCTAACCCTAACACTTCCCCGAAGCCTGACCCTCACCCGTCCCCTAATCCTAACCCGTACGCTAACACTAACCCGCGCCGTCACGCGTACTCTCCCCCTAAAGCGTTGTCGTACCCTCCCCTGGACCCTAAACCGTCCCCGTCCCCAAACCCTAACCCTAGCCCGAACCCTAACCCTAACCCTTCCCCGAAGCCTGACCCTCACCCGTCCCCTAATCCTAACACGTACGCTAACACTAACCAGCGCCCTCACACGTACGCTACCCCTAAAGTGTTGTCGTACCCTCCCCTGGACCCTAAACCGTCCCGTCCCCTAACCCTAACCCTAGCCCGAACCCTAACCCTAACCCTTCCCCGAAGCCTGACCCTCACCCGTCCCCTAAGCCTAAGCCGTACGCTAACACTAACCCGCGCCCTCACACGTACGCTCCCCCTAAAGCGTTGTTGTACCCTCGCCTGGACCCTAAACCGTCCCCGACTCCTAACCCTAACCCTAGCCCGAACCCTAACCCTAACACTTCCCCGAAGCCTGACCCTCACCATCCCCTAATCCTAACCCGTACGCTAACACTATCCCGCGCCCTCAGGCGTACTCTCCCCCTAAAGCGTTGTCGTACCCTCCCCTGGACCCTAAACCGTCCCCGTCCCCTAACCCTAACCCTAGCCCGAACCCTAACCCTAACCCTTCCCCGAAGCCTGACCCTCACCCGTCCCCTAATCCTAACCCGTACGCTAACACTAACCAGCGCCCTCACAAGTACGCTACCCCTAAAGTGTTGTCGTACCCTCCCCTGGACCCTAAACCGTCCCCATCCCCTAACCCTAACCCTAGCCCGAACCCTAACCCTAACCCTTCCCCAAAGCCTGAAACTCACCCGTCCCCTAATCCTAACCCGTACGCTAACACTAACCCGTGCCCTCACACGTACGCTCCCCCTAAAGCGTTGTCTTACCCTCCCCTGTACCCTAAACCGTCCCCGTCCCCTAACCCTAACCCTAGCCCGAACCCTAACCCTAACCCTTCCCCGAAGCCTGACCCTCACCCGTCCCCTCATCCTAACCCGTACGCTAACACTAACCCGCGCCCTCACACGTACGCTCCCCCTAAAGCATTATCGTACCCTCCCCTGGACCCTAAACCGTCCCCGTCCCCTAACCCTAACCCTAGCCTGAACCCTAACCCTAACCCTTCCCCGAAGCCTGACCCTCACCCGTCCCTTAATCCTAAGCCGTACGCTAACACTAACCCGCGCCCTCACACGTACACTCCCCCTAAAGCGTTGTCGTACCCTCCCCTGGACCCTAAACCGTCCCCGACCCCTAACCCTAACCCTAGCCCGAAACCTAACCCTAACACTTCCCCGAAGCCTGACCCTCACCCGTCCCCTAATCCTAACCCGTACGCTAACACTAACCCGCGCCGTCACGCGTACTCTCCCCCTAAAGCGTTGTCGTACCCTCCCCTGGACCCTAAACCGTCCCAGTCCCCTAACCCTAACCCTAGCCCGAACACTAACCCTAACTCTTCCCCGAAGGCTGACCCTCACCCGTCCCCTAATTCTAACCCGTATGCTAACACTAACCCGCGCCCTCACACGTACGCGCCCCCTAAAGCGTTGTCGTACCCTCCCATGGACCCTAAACCGTCCCCGTCCCCTAACCCTAACCCTAGCCCGAACCCTAACCCTTCCCCGAAGCCTGACCCTCACCCGTCCCCTAATCCTAACCGTAGGCTAACACTAACCCGCGCCCTCACACGTATGCTCCCCCTAAAGCATTGTCGTACCCTCCCCTGGACCCTAAAACGTCTCCGTCCCCTAACCCTAACCCTAGCCGGAACGCTAACCCTAACCCTTCCCCGAAGCCTGACCCTCACCCGACCCCTAATCCTAACCCGTACGCTAACCCTAACCCGCGCCCTCACACGTACGCTCCCCCTAAAGCGTTGTGGTACCCTCCCATGGACCCTAAACCGTCCCTGTCCCCTAAACCTAAACCTAGCCCGAACCCTAACCCTAACCCTTCCCCGAAGCCTGACCCTCACCCGTTCCCTAATCCTAACACGTACGCTAACACTAACCCGCGTCCTCACACGTACGCTCCCCCTAAAGCATTGTCGTACCCTCCCCTGGACCCTAAACCGTACCCGTCCCCTAACCCTAACCCTAGCCCGAACCCTAACCCTAACTTTTCCCCGAAGCCTGACCCTCACCAGTCCCCTAATCCTAACCCGTACGCTAACACTAACCCGCGCCCTCACACGTACGTTCCCCCTAAAGCGTTGTCTTACCCTACCCTGGACCCTAAAACGTCTCCGTCCCCTAACCCTAACCCTAGCCGGAACGCTAACCCTAACCCTTCCCCGAAGCCTGACCCTCACCCGTCCCCTAATCCTAACCCGTACGCTAACACTAATCCGCGCCCTCACACGTAAGCTCCACCTAAGGCGTTGTCGTACCCTCCCCTGGACCCTAAACCGTCCCCGTCCCGTAACCCTAACTCTAGCCCGAACCCTAACCCTAACCCTTTCCCAAAGCCTGACCCTCACCCGTCCCCTAATCGTAACCAGTACGCTAACACTAACCCACGCCCTCAGACGTACGCTCCCCCTAAAGCGTTGTAGTACCCTCCCCTGGACACTAAACAGTCCCTGTCCCCTACCCCTAACCCTAGCCCGAACCCTAACCCTAACCCTTCCCCGAAGGCTGACCCTCACCCGTCCCCTAATTCTAACCCGTACGCTAAAACTAACCCGCGCCCTCACACGTACGCTCCCCCTAAAGCGTTGTCGTACCCTCCCCTGGACCCTAAACCGTCCCCGTCCCCTAACCCTAACCCTAGCCCGAACCCTAAACCTAACCCTTCCACGAAGCCTGACCCTCACCTGTCCACTAATCCTAACCCGTACGCTAACCCTAACCCACGCCCTCACACGTACGCTCCCCCTAAAGCGTTGTGGTACCCTTCCCTGGATCCTAAACCTTCACCGTCCCCTAAACCTAACCCTAGCCCGAACCCTGACCCTAACCCTTCCCCGAAGCCTGACCCTCACCAGTCCCCTAATCCTAACCCGTACACTAACACTAACCTGCGCCCTCACACGTATGCTCCCCCTAAAGTGTTGTCCTACCCTCCCCTGGACCCTAAACGGTCCCCATCCCCTAACCCTAACCCTAGCCCGAACCCTAACCCTAACCCTTCCCTGAAGCCTGACCCTCACCCGTCCCCTAATCCTAACCCGTACGCTAACACTAACCCGCGCCCTCACACGTACGCTCTCCGTAAAGCGTTATCGTACCCTCCCCTGGACCCTAAATCGTCCCCGTCCCCTAACCCTAACCCTAGCCCGAACCCTAACCCTAACCCTTCCCTGAAGCCTGACCCTCACCCGTCCCTTAATCCTAAGCCGTACGCTAACACTAACCCGCGCCCTCACACGTACACTCCCCCTAAAGCGTTGTCGTACCCTCCCCTGGACCCTAAACCGTCCCCGACCCCTAACCCTAACCCTAGACCGAACCCTAACCCTAACACTTCCCCGAAGCCTGACCCTCACCCGTCCCCTAATCCTAACCCGTACGCTAACACTAACCCGCGCCGTCACACGTACTCTCCCCATAAAGCGTTGTCGTACCCTCCCCTGGACCCTAAACCGTCCCCGTCCCCAAACCCTAACCCTAGCCCAAACCCTAACCCTAACACTTCCCCGAAGCCTGACCCTCACCCGTCCCCTAATCCTAACACGTACGCTAACACTAACGAGCGCCCTCACACGTACGCTACCCCTAAAGTGTTGTCGTACCCTCCCGTGGACCCTAAACCGTCCCGTCCCCTAACCCTAACCCTAGCCCGAACCCTAACCCTAACACTTCCCCGAAGCCTGACCCTCACCCGTCCCCTAATCCTAAGCCGTACGCTAACACTAACCCGCGCCCTCACACGTACGCTCCCCCTAAAGCGTTGTTGTACCCTCCCCTGGACCCTAAACCGTCCCCGACTCCTAACCCTAACCCTAGCCCGAACCCTAACCCTAACACTTCCCCGAAGCCTGACCCTCACCATCCCCTAATCCTAACCCGTACGCTAACACTATCCCGCGCCCTCAGGCGTACTCTCCCCCTAAAGCGTTGTCGTACCCTCCCCTGGACCCTAAACCGTCCCCGTCCCCTAACCCTAACCCTAGACCGAACCCTAACCCTAAACCTTCCCCGAAGCCTGACCCTCACCCGTCCCCTAATCCTAACCCGTACGCTAACACTAACCAGCGCCCTCACAAGTACGCTACCCCTAAAGTGTTGTCGTACCCTCCCCTGGACCCTAAACCGTCCCCGTCCCCTAACCCTAACCCTAGCCCGAACCCTAACCCTAACCCTTCCCCAAAGCCTGACCCTCACCCGTCCCCTAATCCTAACCCGTACGCTAACACTAACCCGTGCCCTCACACGTACGCTCCCCCTAAAGCGTTGTCTTACCCTCCCCTGTACCCTAAACCGTCCCCGTCCCCTAACCCTAACCCTAGCCCGAACCCTAACCCTAACCCTTCCCCGAAGCCTGACCCTCACCCGTCCCCTAATCCTAACCCGTACGCTAACACTAACCCGCGCCCTCACACGTACGCTCCCCCTAAAGCATTATCGTACCTTCCCTTGGACCCTAAACCGTCCCCGTCCCCTAACCCTAACCCTAGCCCGAACCCTAACCCTAACCCTTCCCCGAAGCCTGACCCTCACCCGTCCCTTAATCCTAAGCCGTACGCTAACACTAACCCGCGCCCTCACACGTACACTCCCCCTAAAGCGTTGTCGTACCCTCCCCTGGACCCTAAACCGTCCCCGACCCCTAACCCTAACCCTAGCCCGAAACCTAACCCTAACACTTCCCCGAAGCCTGACCCTCACCCGTCCCCTAATCCTAACCCGTACGCTAACACTAACCCGCGCCGTCATGCGTACTCTCCCCCTAAAGCGTTGTCGTACCCTCCCCTGGACCCTAAACCGTCCCCGTCCCCTAACCCTAACCCTAGCCCGAACCCTAACCCTAACCCTTCCCCGAAGCCTGACCCTCACCCGTCCCCTAATCCTAACACGTACGCTAACACTAACCAGCGCCCTCACACGTACGCTACCCCTAAAGTGTTGTCGTACCCTCCCCTGGACCCTAAACCGTCCCGTCCCCTAACCCTAACCCTAGCCCGAACCCTAACCCTAACCCTTCCCCGAAGCCTGACCCTCACCCGTCCCCTAATCCTAACCCGTACGCTAACACTAACCCGCGCCCTCACACGTACGCTCCCCCTAAAGCGTTGTTGTACCCTCGCCTGGACCCTAAACCGTCCCCTACCCCTAACCCTAACCCTAGCCCGAACCCTAACCCTAACACTTCCCCGAAGCCTGACCCTCACCATCCCCTAATCCTAACCCGTACGCTAACACTATCCCGCGCCCTCACGCGTACTCTCCCCCTAAAGCGTTGTCGTACCGTCCCCTGGACCCTAAACCGTCCCCGTACCCTAACCCTAACCCTAGCCCGAACCCTAACCCTAACCTTTCCCCGAAGCCTGACCCTCACCCGTCCCCTAATCCTAACCCGTACGCTAACACTAACCAGCGCCCTCACAAGTATGCTACCCCTAAAGTGTTGTCGTACCCTCCCCTGGACCCTAAACCGTCCCCGTCCCCTAACCCTAACCCTAGCCCGAACCCTAAACCTAACCCTTCCCCAAAGCCTGACCCTCACCCGTCCCCTAATCCTAACCCGTACGCTAACACTAAACCGCGCCCTCACACGTACCCTCCCCCTAAAGCGTTGTTGTACCCTCCCCTGGACCCTAAACCGTCCCCATCCCCTAACCCTAACCCTAGCCCGAACCCTAACCCTAACCCTTCCCCGAAGCCTGACCCTCACCCGTCCCCTAATCCTAACCCGTACTCTAACACTAACCCGCGCCCTCACACGTACTCTCCCCCTAAAGCGTTGTTGTACCCTCCCCTGGACCCTAAACCGTACCCGTCCCCTAACCCTAACCCTAGCCCGAAACCTAACCCTAACCCTTCCCCGAAGCCTGACCCTCACCCGTCCCCTAATCCTAACACGTACGCTAACACTAACCCGCGCCCTCACACGTACAGTCCCCCTAAAGCGTTGTGGTACCCTCCTCTGGACCCTAAACCGTCCCCGTCCCCTAACCCTAACCCCAGCCCGAACGCTAACCCTAACACTTCCCCGAAGCCTGACCCTCACCCGTCCCATAATCCTAACCAGTACGCTAACACTAACCCGCGCCCTCACACGTACGCTCCCCCTAAAGCGTTGTCGTACCGTCCCCTGTACCCTAAACCGTCCCTGTCCCCTAACCCTAACCCTAGCCCGAACGCTAACCGTAACCCTTCCCCGAAGCCTGACACTCACCCTTCCCCTAATCCTGAGCCGTACGCTAACACTAACCTGCGCCCTCACACGTACGCTCCTCCTAAAGCATTGTCGTACCCTCCCCTGGACCCTAAGCCGTCCCCGTTCCCTAACCCTAACCCTAGCCCGAACCCTAACCCTAACCCTTCCCCGAAGGCTGACCCTCACCCATCCCCTAATCCTAACCCGTACGCTAACACTAACCCGCGCCCTCACATATACGCTCCCCTATAGCGTTGTCGTACCCTCCCCTGGATCCTAAACCGTCCCAGTCCCCTAACCCTAACCCTAGCCCGAACACTAACCCTAACCCTTCCCCGAAGGCTGACCCTCACCCGTCCCCTAATCCTAACCCGTATGCTAACACTAATCCGCGCCCTCACACGTACGTTCCCCCTAAAGCGTTGTCGTATCCTCCCCTGGACCCTAAACCGTCCCCGTCCCCTAACCCTAACCCTAGCCCGAACCCTAACCATTCCCCGAAGCCTGACCCTCACCCGTCCCCTAATCCTAACCGTACGCTAACACTAACCCGCGCCCTCACACATACGCTCCCCCTAAAGCGTTGTCGTACCCTCCCCTGGACCCTAAAACGTCTCCGTCCCCTAACCCTAATCCTAGCCGGAACGCTAACCCTAACCCTTTCCCGAAGCCTGACTCTCACCCGTCCCCTAATCCTAACCCGTACGCTAACACTAACCCGCGCCCTCACACGTACGCGCCCCCTAAAGCGTTGTCGTACCCTCCCGTGGACCCTAAACCGTCCCCGTCCCCTAATCCTAACCCTAGCCCGAACCCTAACCCTTCCCCGAAGCCTGACCCTCACCCGTCCCCTAATCCTAACCGTACGCTAACACTAACCCGCGCCCTCACACGTATGCTCCCCCTAAAGCGTTGTCGTACCCTCCCCTGGACCCTAAAACGTCTCCGTCCCCTAACCCTAACCCTAGCCGGAACGCTAACCCTAACCCTTCCCCGAAGCCTGACCCTCACCCGTCCCCTAATCCTAACCCGTACGCTAACACTAACCTGCGCCCTCTAACGTACTCTCCCCCTAAAGCGTTGTTGTACCCTCCCCTGGACCCTAAACCGTTCCCGTCCCCTAACCCTAACCCTATCCCGAACCCTAACCCTAACCCTTCCCCGAAGCCTGACCCTCACCCGTCCCCTAATCCTAACCCGTACGCTAACACTAACCCGCGCCCTCACACGTACGCTCCCCCTAAAGCGTTGTGGTACCCTCCCCTGGACCCTAAACCGTCACCGTCCCCTAAACCTAACCCTAGCCCGAACCCTAACCCTAACCCTTCCCCGAAGCCTGACCCTCACCCGTCCCCTAATCCTAACCCGTACACTAACACTAACCTGCGCCCTCACAGGTATGCTCCCCCTAAAGCGTTGTCCTACCCTCCCCTGGACCCTAAACGGTCCCCGTCCCCTAACCCTAACCCTAGCCCGAACCCTAACCCTAACCCTTCCCCGAAGCCTGACCCTCACCCGTCCCCTAATCCTAACCCGTACGCTAACCCTAACCCGCGCCCTCACACGTACGCTCCCCCTAAAGCGTTGTCGTACCCTCCCCTGGACCCTAAACCGTCCCTGTCCCCTAAACCTAACCCTAGCCCGAACCCTAACCCTAACCCTTCCCCGAAGCCTGACCCTCACCCATTCCCTAATCCTAACACGTACGCTAACACTAACCCGCGTCCTCACACGTACGCTCCCCCTAAAGCGTTGTCGTACCCTCCCCTGGACCCTAAACCGTCCCCGTCCCCTAACCCTAACCCTAGCCCGAACCCTAACCCTAACTTTTCCCCGAAGCCTGACCCTCACCAGTCCCCTAATCCTAACCCGTACGCTAACACTAACCCGCGCCCTCACACGTACGTTCCCCCTAAAGCGTGGTCTTACCCTCCCCTGGACCCTAAAACATCTCCGTCCCCTAACCCTAACCCTAGCCGGAACGCTAACCCTAACACTTCCCCGAAGCCTGATCCTCACCCGTCCCCTAATCCTAACCCGTACGCTAACACTAAACCGCGCCCTCTAACGTACTATCCCCCTAAAGCGTTGTCGTACCCTCCCCTGGACCCTAAACCGTTCCCGTCCCCTAACCCTAACCCTATCCCGAACCCTAACCCTAACCCTTCCCCGAAGCCTGACCCTCACCCGTCCCCTAATCCTAACCCGTACGCTAACACTAACCCACGCCCTCACACATACGCTCCCCCTAAAGCGTTGTCGTACCCTTCCCTGGACCCTAAACCGTCCCCGTCCCCTAACCCTAACCCTAGCCCGAACCCTAACCTTAACCCTTCCCCGAAGCCTGACGCTCACCCGTCCCCTAAACCTCACCCGTACGCTAACACTAACCCGCGCCCTCACACGTACGCTCCCCCTAAAGCGTTGTCGTACCCTCCCCTGGACCCTAAACCGTCCCCGTCCCCTAACCCTAACCGTAGCCCGAACCCTAACCCTAACCCTTCCCCGAAGCCTGACCCTCACACGTCCCCTAATCCTAACCCGTACGCTAACACTAACCCGCGCCCTCACACGTACCCTCCCCGTAAAGCGTTATCGGACCCTCCCCTGTACCCTAAACCGTCCCCGTCCCTAACCCTAACCCTAGCCCGAACCGTAACCCTAACACTTCCCCGAAGCCTGACCCTCACCCGTCCCCTAATCCTAACCCGTACGCTATCACTAACCCGTGACCTCACACGTAAGCTCCCCCTAAAGCGTTGTCGTACCCTCCCCTGGACCCTAAACCGTCCCCGTCCCCTAACCCTAACCCTAGCCCGAACCCTAACCCTAACTTTTCCCCGAAGCCTGACCCTCACCAGTCCCCTAATCCTAACCCGTACGCTAACACTAACCCGCGCCCTCACACGTACGCTCCCCCTAAAGCGTTGTCTTACCCTCCCCTGGACCCTAAAACGTCTCCGTCCCCTAACCCTTACCCTAGCCCGAACCCTAACCCTAACCCTTCCCCGAAGCCTGACCCTCACCCGTCCCCTAATCCTAACCCGTACACTAACACTAACCTGCGCCCTCACACGTATGCTCCCCCTAAAGCGTTGTCCTACCCTCCCCTGGACCCTAAACGGTCCCCGTCCCCTAACCCTAACCCTAGCCCGAACCCTAACCCTAACCCTTCCCCGTAGCCTGACCCTCACCCGTCCCCTAATCCTAACCCGTACGCTAACCCTAACCCGCGCCCTCACACGTACGCTCCCCCTAAAGCGTTGTGGTACCCTCCCCTGGACCCTAAACCGTCCCCGTTCCCTAAACCTAACGCTAGCCCGAACCCTAACCCTAACCCTTCCCCGAAGCCTGACCCTCACCCGTTCCCTAATCCTAACACGTACGCTAACACTAACCCGCGTCCTCACACGTACGCTCCCCCTAAAGCGTTGTCGTACCCTCCCCTGGACCCTAAACCGTCCCCGTCCCCTAACCCTAACCCTAGCCCGAACCCTAACCCTAACTTTTCCCCGAAGCCTGACCCTCACCAGTCCCCTAATCCTAACCCGTACGCTAACACTAACCCGCGCCCTCACACGTACGCTCCCCCTAAAGCGTTGTCTTACCCTCCCCTGGACCCTAAAACGTCTCCGTCCCCTAACCCTAACCCTAGCCGGAACGCTAACCCTAACCCTTCCCCGAAGCCTGACCCTCACCCGTCCCCTAATCCTAACCCGTACGCTAACACTAAACCGCGCCCTCTAACGTACTATCCCCCTAAAGCGTTGTCGTACCCTCCCCTGGACCCTAAACCGTTCCCGTCCCCTAACCCTAACCGTATCCCGAACCCTAACCCTAACCCTTCCCCGAAGCCTGACCCTCACCCGTCCCCTAATCCTAACCCGTACGCTAACACTAACCCGCGCCCTCACACGTACGCTCCCCCTAAAGCGTTGTCGTACCCTTCCCTGGACCCTAAACCGTCCCCGTCCCCTAACCCTAACCCTAGCCCGAACCCTAACCCTAACCCTTCCCCGAAGCCTGACGCTCACCCGTCCCCTAAACCTCACCCGTACGCTAACACTAACCCGCGCCCTCACACGTACGCTCCCCCTAAAGCGTTGTCGTACCCTCCCCTGGACCCTAAACCGTCCCCGTCCCCTAACCCTAACCGTAGCCCGAACCCTAACCCTAACCCTTCCCCGAAGCCTGACCCTCACACGTCCCCTAATCCTAACCCGTACGCTAACACTAACCCGCGCCCTCACACGTACCCTCCCCGTAAAGCGTTATCGGACCCTCCCCTGGACCCTAAACCGTCCCCGTCCCCTAACCCTAACCCTAGCCCGAACCCTAACCATTCCCCGAAGCCTGACCCTCACCCGTCCCCTAATCCTAACCGTACGCTAACACTAACCCGCGCCCTCACACATACGCTCCCCCTAAAGCGTTGTCGTACCCTCCCCTGGACCCTAAAACGTCTCCGTCCCCTAACCCTAACCCTAGACGGAACGCTAACCCTAACCCTTTCCCGAAGCCTGACCCTCACACGTCCCCTAATCCTAACCCGTACGCTAACACTAACCCGCGCCCTCACACGTACGCTACCCCTAAGGCGTTGTCGTACCCTCCCCTGGACCCTAAACCGTCCCCGTCCCCTAACCCTAACCCTAGCCCGAACCCTAACCCTTCCCCGAAGCCTGACCCTCACCCGTCCCCTAATCCTAACCGTACGCTAACACTAACCCGCGCCCTCTAACGTACTCTCCCCCTAAAGCGTTGTCGTACCCTCCCCTGGACCCTAAACCGTTCCCGTCCCCTAACCCTAACCCTATCCCGAACCCTAACCCTAACCCTTCCCCGAAGCCTAACCCTCACCCGTCCCCTAATCCTAACCCGTACGGTAACACTAACCCGCGCCCTCACACGTACGCTCCCCCTAAAGCGTTGTGGTACCCTCCCCTGGACCCTAAACCGTCACCGTCCCCTAAACCTAACCCTAGCCCGAACCCTAACCCTAACCCTTCCCCGAAGCCTGACCCTCACCCGTTCCCTAATCCTAACACGTACGCTAACACTAACCCGCGTCCTCACACGTACGCTCCCCCTAAAGCGTTGTCGTACCCTCCCCTGGACCCTAAATCGTCCCCGTCCCCTAACCCTAACCCTAGCCCGAACCCTAACCCTAACTTTTCCCCGAAGCCTGACCCTCACCAGTCCCCTAATCCTAACCCGTACGCTAACACTAACCCGCGCCCTCACACGTACGCTCCCCCTAAAGCGTTGTCTTACCCTCCCCTGGACCCTAAAACGTCTCCGTCCCCTAACCCTAACCCTAGCCCGAACCCTAACCCTAACCCTTGCCCAAAGCCTGACCCTCACCCGTCCCCTAATCCTAACCCGTACGCTAACACTAAACCGCGCCCTCTAACGTACTATCCCCCTAAAGCGTTGTCGTACCCTCCCCTGGACCCTAAACCGTTCCCGTCCCCTAACCCTAACCCTATCCCGTACCCTAACCCTAACCCTTACCCGAAGCCTGACCCTCACCCGTCCCCTAATCCTAACCCGTACGCTAACACTAACCCGCGCCCTCACACGTACGCTCCCCCTAAAGCGTTGTCGTACCCTTCCCTGGACCCTAAACCGTCCCCGTCCCCTAACCCTAACCCTAGCCCGAACCCTAACCCTAACCCTTCCCCGAAGCCTGACGCTCACCCGTCCCCTAAACCTCACCCGTACGCTAACACGAACCCGCGCCCTAAACGTACTCTCCCCCTAAAGCGTTGTCGTACCCTCCCCTGGACCCTAAACCGTTCCTATCCCCTAACCCTAACCCTATCCAGAACCGTAACCCTAACCCTTCCCCGAAGCCTCACCCTCACCCGTCCCCTAATTCTAACCCGTACGCTAACACTAACCCGCGCCCTCACACGTACGCTCCCCCTAAAGCATTGTCGTACCCTCCCCTGGACCCTAAACCGTCCCCGTCCCCTAACCCTAACCCTAGCCCGAACCCTAACCCTAAACTTCCCCGAAGCCTGACCCTTACCCGTCCCCTAATCCTAACCCGTACGCTAACACTAACCCACGCCCTCACACGTACGCTCCCCCTTAAGCGTTGTCGTACCCTCCCCTGGACCCTAAACCGTCCCCGTCCCTTAAACCTAACCCTAGCCCGAACCCTAACCCTAACCCTTCCCCGAAGCCTGACCCGCACACGTCCACTAATCCTAACCCGTACGCTAACACTAACCCACGCCCTCACAGGTACTCTCCCCCTAAAGCGTTGTCGTACCCTCCCCTGGACCCTAAACCGTCCCCGTTCCCTAATACTAACCCTAGCCCTAACCCTAACCCTAACCCTTTCCCGAAGCCTGACCCTCACCCGTCCCCTAAACCTCACCCGTATGCTAACACTAACCCGCGCCCTCACACGTACGCTCCCCCTAAAGCGTTGTCGTACCCTCCCCTGGACCCTAAACCGTCCCCGTCCCCTAAACCTAACCCTAGCCCGAACCCTAACCCTAACCCATCCCCGAAGCCTGACCCTCACCCGTCCCCTAATCCTAACCCGTACGCTAACACTAACCTGTGCCCTCACACGTACGCTCCCCCTAAGGCGTTGTCGTACCCTCCCCTGGACCCTAAACCGTCCCCGTCCCCTAACCCTAACCCTAGCCCGAAACCTAACCCTAACACTTCCCCGAAGCGTGACCCTCACCCGTCCCCTAATCCTAACCCGTACGCTAACACTAACCCGCGCCCTCACACGTACGCTCCCCCTAAAGCGTTGTCATACCCTCCCCTGTACCCTAAACTGTCCCCGTCCCCTAACCCTAACCCTAGCCCGAACCCTAACCCTAAACCTTCCCCGAAGCCTGACCCTCACCCGTCCACTAATCCTAACCCGTACGCTAACACTAACCCGCGCCCTCACACGTACGCTCCCCCTAAAGCGTTATCGTACCCTCCCCTGGACCCTAAACCGTCCCCGTCCCCTAACCCTAACCCTAGCCCGAACCCTAACCCTAAAACTTCCCCGAAGCCTGACCCTCACCCGTCCCCTAATCCTAAGCCGTACGCTAACACTAACCCGCGCCCTCACACGTACACTCCCCCTAAAGCGTTGTCGTACCCTCCCCTGGACCCTACACCGTCCCCGACCCCTAACCCTAACCCTAGCCCGAACCCTAACCCTAAACTTTCCCCGAAGCTTGACCCTCACCCGTCCCCTAATCCTAAGCCGTATGCTAACACTAACCCGCGCCATCACACGTACGCTCCCCCTAAAGCGTTGTCGTACCCTCCCCTGGACCCTAAAACGTCTCCGTCCCCTAACCCTAACCATAGCCGGAACGTCAACCCTAACCCTTCCCCGAAGCCTGACCCTCACCCGTCCCCTAATCCTAACCCGTACGCTAACACTAACCCGCGCCCTCACACGTACGCTCCCCCTAAAGCGTTGTCGTACCCTCCCCTGGACCCTAAACCGTCCCCGTCCCCGAACCCTAACCCTAGCCCGAACCCTAACCCTTCCCCGTAGCCTGACCCTCACCCGTCCCCTAATCCTAACCGTACGCTAACAATAACCCCCGCCCTCACACGTACGCTTCCCCTAAAGCGTTGTCGTACCCTCCCCTGGACCCTAAAACGTCTCCGTCCCCTAACCCTAACCCTAGCCGGAACGCTAACCCTAACCCTTCCCCGAAGCCTGACCCTCACCCGTCCCCTAATCCTAACACGTACGCTAACACTAACCCGCGCCCTCACACATACGCTCCCCCTAAAGCGTTGTCGTACCCTCCCGTGGACCCTAAACCGTCCCCGTCCCCTAACCCTAACCCTAGCCCGAAACCTAACCCTAACCCTTCCCCGAAACGTGACCCTCACCCGTCCCCTAATCCTAACCCGTACGCTAACACTAACCCGCGCCCTCACACGTACGCTCCCCCTAAAGAGTTGTCGTACCCTCCCCTGGACCCTAAACCGTCCCCGTCCCCTAACCCTAAACCTAGCCCGAACCCTAACCCTAACCCTTCCCCGAAGCCTGACCCTCACACTTCCACGAAGCCTGACCCTCACCCGTCCCCTAATCCTAACCGGACGCTAACCCTAACCCGCGCCCTCACACGTACACTCCCCCTAAAGCGTTGTGGTACCCTCCCCTGGACCCTAAACCGCCACCGTCCCCTAAACCTAACCCTAGCCCGAACCCTAACCCTAACCCTTCCCCGAAGCCTGACCCTCACCCGTCCCCTAATCCTAACACGTACGCTAACACTAACGCGCGCCTTCACACGTACGCTCCCCCTAAAGCGTTGTCGTACCCTCCCCTGGACCCTAAACCGTCCCCGTCCCCTAACCCTAACCCTAGCCTGAACCCTAACCCTAACCCTTCCCCGAAGCCTGACCCTCACCCGTCCCCTAATCCTAACCCGTACGCTAACACTAACCCGCGCCCTCACACATACGCTCCCCCTAAAGCGTTGTCGTACCCTCCCCTGGACCCTAAACTGTCCCCGTCCCCTAACCCTAACCCTAGCCCGAACCCTAACCCTAACCCTTCCCCGAAGCCTGACCCTCACCCGTCCCCTAATCCTAACCCGTACGCTAACACTAACCCGCGCCCTCACACGTACGCTCCCCCTAAAGCGTTGTCGTACCCTCCCCTGGACCCTAAACCGTCCCCGTCCCCTAACCCTAACCCTAGCCCGAACCCTAACCCTAACCCTTCCCCGAAGCCTGACACTCACCCGTCTCCTAACCCTAAACCGTACGCTAACATTAACCCGCGCCCTCACACGTACGCTCCCCCTAAAGCGTTGAAGTACCCTCCCCTGGAACCTAAACCGTCCCCGTCCAATAACCCTAACCCTAGCCCGAACCGTAACCCTAACACTTCCCCGAAGCCTGACCCTCACCCGTCCCCTAATCCTAACCCGTACGCTAACACTAAACCGCGCCCTCACACGTTCGCTCCCCCTAAAGCGTTGTCGTACCCTCCCCTGGACCCTAAACCGTCCCCGTCCCCTAACCCTAACCCTAGCCCGAACCCTAACCCTAACCCTTCCCTGAAGCCTGACCCTCACACGTCCCCTAATCCTAACCCGTACGCTAACACTAACCCGCACCCTCACACGTACGCTCCCGCTAAAGCGTTGTCGTACCCTCCCCTGGACCCTAAACCGTCCCCGTCCCCTAACCCTAACCCTAGCCCGAACCCTAACCCTAACACTTCCCCGAAGCCTGACCCTCACCCGTCCCCTAATCCTAACACGTACGTTAACACTAACCAGCGCCCTCACACGTACGCTACCCCTAAAGTGTTGTTGTACCCTCCCCTGGACCCTAAACCGTCCCCGTCCCCTAACCCTAACCCTAGCCCGAACCCTAACCCTAACCCTTCCCCGAAGCCTGACCCTCACCCGTCCCCTAATCCTAACCCGTACGCTAACACTAACCCACGCCCTCACACGTACGCTCCCCCTAAAGCGTTGTTGTACCCTCGCCTGGACCCTAAACCGTCCCCGACCCCTAACCCTAACCCTAGCCCGAACCCTAACCCTAACACTTCCCCGAAGCCTGACCCTCACCATCCCCTAATCCTAACCCGTACGCTAACACTAACCCGCGCCCTCACGCGTACTCTCCCCCTAAAGCGTTGTCGTACACTCCGCTGGATCCTAAACCGTCCCCGTCCCCTAACCCTAACCCTAGCCCGAACCCCAACCCTAACCCTTCCCCGAAGCCTGACCCTCACCCTTCCCCTAATCCTAAGCCGTACGCTAACACTAACCCGCGCCCTCACATGTACGCACCCCCTAAAGCGTTGTCGTACCCTCCCCTGGACCCTAAAACGTCTCCGTCCCCTAACCCTAACCATAGCCGGAACGCTAACCCTAACCCTTCCCCGAAGCCTGACCCTCACCCGTCCCCTAATCCTAACCCGTACGCTAACACTAACCCACGCCCTCACACGTACGCTCCCCCTAAAGCGTTGTCGTACCCTCTCCTGGACCCTAAACCGTCCCCGTCCCCTAACCCTAACCCTAAACCGTCCCCGTTCCCTAACACTAACCCTAGCCCTAACCCTAACCCTAACCCTTCCCCGAAGACTGACCCTCACCCGTCTCCTAACCCTAACTCGTACGCTAACATTAACCCGCGCCCTCACACGTACGCTCCCCCTAAAGCGTTGTCGTTCCCTCCCTTGGACCCTAAACCGTCCCCTTCCCCTAACCCTAAGCCTAGCCAGAACCGTAACCCTAACACTTCCCCGAAGCCTGACCCTCACCCGTCCCCTAATCCTAACCCGTACGCTAACACTAACCCGCGCCCTCACAGCTACGCTCCCCCTAAAGCGTTGTCGTACCCTTCCCTGGAACCTAAACCGTCCCCGTCCCCTAACCCTAACCCTAGCCCGAACCCTAACCCTAACCCTTCCCTGAAGCCTGACGCTCACCCGTCCCCTAAACCTCACCCGTACGCTAACACTAACCCGCGCCCTCACACGTACGCTCCCCCTAAAGCGTTGTCGTACCCTCGCATGGACCCTAAACCGTCCCCGTCCCCTAACCCTAACCCTAGCCCGAACCCTAACCCTAACCCTTCCCCGAAGCCTGACCCTCACACGTCCCCTAATCCTAACCCGTACGCTAACACTAACCCGCGCCCTCACACGTACCCTCCCTGTAAAGCGTTATCGTACCCTCCCCTGGACCCTAAACCGTCCCCGTCCCCTAACCGTAACCCTAGCCCGAGCCCTAACCCTAACCCTTCCCCGAAGCCTGACCCTCACCCTTCCACGAAGCCTGACCCTCACCCGTCCCCTAATCCTAACCCGTACGCAAACCCTAACCCACGCCCTCACACGTACGCTCCCCCTAAAGCGTTGTGGTACCCTCCCCTGGACCCTAAACCGTCACCGTCCCCTAAACCTAACCCTAGCCCGAACCCTAACCCTAACACTTTCCCGAAGCCTGACCTCCACACGTCCCCTAAACCTCACCCGTACGCTAACACTATCCCGCGCCCTCACACGTACGCTCCCCCTAAAGCGTTGTCGTACCCTCCCCTGGACCCTAAACCGTCCCCGTCCCCTAACCCTAACCCTAGCCCGAACCCTAACCGTAACCCTTCCCCGAAGCCTCACCCTCACCCGTCCCCTAATCCTAACCCGTACGCTAACACTAACCCGCACCCTCAGACGTACGCTCCACCTAAAGCGTTGTCGTACCCTCCCCTGGACCCTAAACCGTTCCCGTCCCCTAACCCTAACCCTATCCCGAACCCTAACCCTAACACTTCCCCGAAGCCTGACCCTCACCCGTCCCCTAATCCTAACCCGTATGCTAACACTAACCCACGCCCTCACACGTACGCTCCCCCTAAAGCGTTGTCGTACCCTCCCCTGGACCCTAAACCGTCCCCGTCCCCTAACCATAACCCTAGCCCGAACCCTAACCCTAACCCTTCCCCGAAGCCTGACCCTCACCCGTCCCCTAATCCTAACCCGTACGCTAACACTAACCCGCGCCCTCGCACGTACGCTCCCCCTAAAGCGTTGTCGTACCCTCCCCTGGAGCCAAAACCGTCCCCGTTCCCTAACACTAACCCTAGCCCTAACCCTAACACTAACCCTTCCCCGAAGCCTGACCCTCACCCGTCTCCTAACCCTAAACCGTACGCTAACATTAACCCGCGCCCTCACACGTACGCTCTCCCTAAAGCGTTGTCGTACCCTCCCTTGGAACCTAAACCGTCCCCGTCCCGTAACCCTAACCCTAGCCCGAACCGTAACCCTAACACTTCCCCGAAGCCTGACACTCACCCGTCCCCTAATCCTAACCCGTACGCTAACACTAACCCGCGCCCTCACACGTACGCTCCCCCTAAAGCGTTGTCGTACCCTCCCCTGGACCCTAAACCGTCCCCGTCCCCTAACCCTAACCCTAGCCCGAGCCCTAACCCTAACCCTTCCCCGAAGCCTGACCCTCACCCTTCCATGAAGCCTGACCCTCACCCGTCCCCTAATCCTAACCCGTACGCTAACCCTAACCCGCGCCCTCACACGTACGCTCCCCCTAAAGCGTTGTGGTACCCTCCCCTGGATCCTAAACCGTCAACGTCCCCTAAACCTAACCCTAGCCCGCACCCTAACCCTAACCCTTCCCCGAAGCCTGACCCTCACCCGGCCCCTAATCCTAACACGTACGCTAACACTAACCCGCGCCCTCACACGTACGCTCCCCCTAAAGCGTTGTCGTACCCTCCCCTGGACCCTAAACCGTCCCCGTCCCCTAACCCTAACCCTAGCCCGAAACCTAACCCTAACACTTCCCCGAAGCGTGACACTCACCCGTCCCCTAAACCTAACCCGTACGCTAACACTAATCCGCGCCCTCACACGTACACTCCCCCTAAAGCGTTGTCATACCCTCCCCTAGACCCTAAACCGTCCCCGTCCCCTAAACCTAACCCTAGCCCGAACCCTAACCCTAACCCTTCCCCGAAGCCTGACCCTCACACGTCCCCTAATCCTAACCCGTATGCTAACACTAACCCGCGCCCTCACACGTACCCTCCCTGTAAAGCGTTATCGTACACTCCCCTGGACCCTAAACCGTCCCCGTCCCCTAACCCTAACCCTAGCCCAAACCGTAACCCTAACCCTTCCCCGAAGCCTGACCCTCACACGTCCCCTAATCCTAACCCGTACGCTAACACTAACCCGCGCCCTCACACGTACGCTCCCGCTAAAGCGTTGTCGTACCCTCCCCTGGACCCTAAACCGTCCCCGTCCCCTAACCCTAACCCTAGCCCGAACCCTAACCCTTCCCCGAAGCCTGACCCTCACCCGTCCCCTAATCCTAACCCGTACGCTAACAATAACCCACGCCCTCACACGTACGTTCCCCCTAAAGCGTTGTAGTACCCTCTCCTGGACCCTAAAACGTCTCCGTCCCCTAACCCTAACTCTAGCCGGAACGCTAACCCTAACCCTTCCCCGAAGGCTGACCCTCACCCTTCCCCTAATCCTAACCCGTACGCTAACACTAACCCGCGCCCTCACACATACGCTCCCCCTAAAGCGTTGTCGTACCCTCCCCTGGACCCTAAACCGTCCCCGTCCCCTAACCCTAACCCTAGCCCGAACCCTAACCGTAACCCTTCTCCGAAGCCTGACCCTCACCCGTCCCCTAATCCTAACCCGTACGCTAACACTAACCCGCGCCATCACGCGTACTCTCCCCCTAAAGCGTTGTCGTACCCTCCCCTGGACCCTAAACCGTCCCCGTCCCCTAACCCTAACCCTAGCCCGAACCCTAACCCTAGCCCTTCCCCGAAGCCTGACCCTCACCCGTCCCCTAATCCTAACACGTACGCTAACACTAAGCAGCGCCCTCACACGTACGCTACCCCTAAAGTGTTGTCGTACCCTCCCCTGGACCCTAAACCGTCCCGTCCCCTAACCCTAACCCTAGCCCGAACCCTAACCCTAACCCTTCCCCGAAGCCTGACCCTCACCCGTCCCCTAATCCTAACCCGTACGCTAACACTAACCCGCGCCCTCACACGTACTCTCCCCCTAAAGCATTGTTGTACCCTCCCCTGGACCCTAAACCGTCCCCGTCCCCTAACCCTAACCCTAGCCCGAACCCTAACCCTAACCCTTCCCCGAAGCCTGAACCTCACCCGTCCCCTAATCCTAACCCGTACGCTAACACTAACCCGCGCCCTCACACGTACGGTCCCCCTAAAGCGTTGTGGTACCCTCCTCTGGACCCTAAACCGTCCCCGTACCCTAACCCTAACCCTAGCCCGAACGCTAACCCTAACCCTTCCCCGAGCCTGACCCTCACCCGTCCCATAATCCTAACCCGTACGCTAACACTGACCCGCGCCCTCACACGTACACTCCCCCTAAAGCGTTGTCGTACCCTCCCCTGGACCCTAAACCGTCCCTGTCCCCTAACCCTAACCCTAGCCCGAACGGTAACCGTAACCCTTCCCCGAAGCCTGACCCTCACCCTTGACCTAATCCTAAGCCGTACGCTAACACTAACCCGCGCCCTCACACGTACGCTCCTCCTAAAGCGTTGTCGTACCCTCCCCTGGACACTAAGCCGTCCCCGTTTCCTAACCCTAACCCTAGCCCGAACCCTAACCCTAACCCTTCCCCTAAGGCTGACGCTCACCCGTCCCGTAATCCTAACCCGTACGCTAACACTAACCCGCGCCCTCACACATACGCTCCCCCTAAAGCGTTGTCGTACCCTCCCCTGGACCCTAAACCGTCCCCGTCCCCTAACCCTTACCCTAGCCGGAACGTTAACCCTAACCCTTCCCCGAAGCCTGACCCTCACCCGTCCCCTAATCCTAACCCGAACGCTAACACTAACCCGCGCCCTCACACGTACGCTCCCCCTAAAACGTTGTCGTACCCTCCCCTGGACCCTAAACCGTCCCCGTCCCATAACCCTAACCCTAGGCCGAACCCTAACCCTTCCCCGAAGCCTGACCCTCACCAGTCCCCTAATCCTAACCGTACGCTAACACTAACCCGCGCCCTCACACGTACGCTCCCCCTAAAGCGTTGTCGTACCCTCCGCTGGACCCTAAAACGTCTCCGTCCCCTAACCCTAACCCTAGCCGGAACGCTAACCCTAACCCTTCCCCGAAGCCTGACCCTCACCCGTCCCCTAATTTTAACCCGTACGCTAACACTAACCCGCGCCCTCTAACGTACACTCCCCCTAAAGCGTTGTCATACCCTCCCCTGGACCCTAAACCGTTCCCGTCCCCTAACCCTAACCCTATCCCGAACCCTAACCCTAACCCTTCCGCGAAGCCTGACCCTCACCCGTCCCCTAATCCTAACCCGTACGCTAACACTAACCCGCGCCCTAACACGTACGCTCCCCATAAAGCGTCGTCGTACCCTCCCCTGGTCCCTAAACCGTCCCCGTCCCCTAACCCTAACCCTAGCCCGAACCCTAACCCTAACCCTTCCCCGAAGCCTGACCCTCACACGTCCCCTAATCCTAACCCGTACGAAAACACTAACCCGCGCCCTCACACGTACCCTCCCCGTAAAGCGTTATCGTACCCTCCCCTGGACCCTAAACCGTCCCCGTCCCCTAACCCTAACCCTAGCCCGAACCCTAACCCTAACCCTTCCCCGAAGCCAGACCCTCACCCGTCCCCTAATCCTAACCCGTACGCTATCACTAACCCGTGACCTCACACGTACGCTCCCGCTAAAGCGTTGTCGTACCCTCCCCTGGACCCTAAACCGTCCCCGTCCCCTAACCCTAACCCTAGCCCGAACCCTAAACTTAACCCTTCCCCGAAGCCTGACCCTCACCCGTCCCCTAATCCTAACCCGTACGCTAACAATAACCCGCGCCGTCACGCGTACTCTCCCCCTAAAGCGTTGTCGTACCCTCCCCTGGACCCTAAGCCGTCCCCGTCCCCTAACCCTAACCCTAGTCCGAACCCTAACCCTAACCCTTCCCCGAAGCCTGACCCTCACCCGTCCCCTAATCCTAACCCGTACGCTAACACTAACCCGCGCCCTCACACGTACGCTCCCCCCTAAAGCGTTGTCGTACCCTCCCCTGGACCCTAAACCGTCCCCGTCCCCTAACCCTAACCCTAGTCCGAACCCTAACCCTAACCCTTCCCCGAAGCCTGACCCTCACCCGTCCCCTAATCCTAACCCGTACGCTAACACTAACCCCCGCCCTCACACGTACGCTCCCCCTAAAGCGTTGTCGTACCCTTCCCTGGACCCTAAACCGTCCCCGTCCCCTAACCCTAACCCTAGCCCGAACCCTAACCCTAACCCTTCCCCGAAGCCTGACGCTCACCCGTCCCCTAAACCTCACCCGTACGCTAACACTAACCCGCGCCCTCACACGTACGCTCCCCCTAAAGCGTTGTCGTACCCTCCCCTGGACCCTAAACCGTCCCCGTCCCCTAACCCTAACCCTAGCCCGAACCCTAACCCTAACCCTTCCCCGAAGCCTGACCCTCACACGTCCCCTAATCCTAACCCGTACGAAAACACTAACCCGCGCCGTCACACGTACCCTCCCCGTAAAGCGTTATCGTACCCTCCCCTGGACCCTAAACCGTCCCCGTCCCCTAACCCTAACCCTAGCCCGAACCCTAACCCTAACCCTTCCCCGAAGCCAGACCCTCACCCGTCCCCTAATCCTAACCCGTACGCTATCACTAACCCGTGACCTCACACGTACGCTCCCGCTAAAGCGTTGTCGTACCCTCCCCTGGACCCTAAACCGTCCCCGTCCCCTAACCCTAACCCTAGTCCGAACCCTAACCCTAACCCTTCCCCGAAGCCTGACCCTCACCCGTCCCCTAATCCTAACCCGTACGCTAACACTAACCCGCGCCCTCACACGTACGCTCCCCCCTAAAGCGTTGTCGTACCCTCCCCTGGACCCTAAACCGTCCCCGTCCCCTAACCCTAACCCTAGTCCGAACCCTAACCCTAACCCTTCCCCGAAGCCTGACCCTCACCCTTCCCCTAATCCTAAGCCGTACGCTAACACTAACCCGCGCCCTCACACGTACTCTCCTCCTAAAGCGTTGTCGTACCCTCCCCTGGACCCTAAACCGTCCCTGGCCCCTAACCCTAACTCTAGCCCGAACCCTAACCCTAACCCTTCCCCGAAGGCTGATCCTCACCCGTCCCCTAATCCTAACCCGTACGCTAACACTAACCCGCGCCCTCACACGTACGGTCCCCCTAAAGCGTTGTGGTACCCTCCTCTGGACCCTAAACCGTCCCCGTACCCTAACCCTAACCCTAGCCCGAAGGCTAACCCTAACCCTTCCCCGAAGCCTGACCCTCACCCTTGCCCTAATCCTAACCCGTACGCTAACACTAACCCGCGCCCTCACACGTACGCTCCCCCTAAAGCGTTGTCGTACCCTCCCCTGGACCCTAAACCGTCCCTGTCCCCTAACCCTAACCCTAGCCCGAACGGTAACCGTAACCCTTCCCCGAAGCCTGACCCTCACCCTTGCCCTAATCCTAAGCCGTACGCTAACACTAACCCGCGCCCTCACACGTACGCTCCTCCTAAAGCGTTGTCGTACCCTCCCCTGGAAACTAAGCCGTCCCCGTTTCCTAACCCTAACCCTAGCCCGAACCCTAACCCTAACCCTTCCCCTAAGGCTGACGCTCACCCGTCCCGTAATCCTAACCCGTACGCTAACACTAAGCCGCGCCCTCACACATACGCTCCCCCTAAAGCGTTGTCGTACCCTCCCCTGGACCCTAAACCGTCCCCGTCCCCTAACCCTTACCCTAGCCGGAACGCTAACCCTAACACTTCCCCGAGGCCTGACCCTCACCCGTCCCCTAATCCTAACCCGAACGCTAACACTAACCTGCGCCCTCACACGTACGCTCCCCCTAAACCGTCGTCGTACCCTCCCCTGGACCCTAAACCGTCCCCGTCCCCTAACCCTAACCCTAGCCCGAACCCTAACCCTTCCCCGAAGCCTGACCCTCACCCGTCCCCTAATCCTAACCGTACGCTAACACTAACCCGCGCCCTCACACGTACGCTCCCCCTAAAGCGTTGTCGTACCCTCCCCTGGACCCTAAAACGTCTCCGTCCCCTAACCCTAACCCTAGCCGGAACGCTAACCCTAACCCTTCCCCGAAGCCTGACCCTCACCCGTCCCCTAATCCTAACCCGTACGCTAACACTAACCCGCGCCCTCTAACGTACACTCCCGCTAAAGCGTTGTCATACCCTCCCCTGGACCCTAAACCGTTCCCGTCCCCTAACCCTAACCCTATCCCGAACCCTAACCCTAACCCTTCCCCGAAGCCTGACCCTCACCCGTCCCCTAATCCTAACCCGTACGATAACACTAACCCCCGCCCTCACACGTACGCTCCCCCTAAAGCGTTGTCGTACCCTTCCCTGGACCCTAAACCGTCCCCGTCCCCTAACCCTAACCCTAGCCCGAACCCTAACCCTAACACTGCCCCGAAGCCTGACGCTCACCCGTCCCCTAAACCTCAGCCGTACGCTAACACTAACCCGCGCCCTCACACGTACGCTCCCCCTAAAGCGTTGTCGTACCCTCCCCTGGACCCTAAACCGTCCCCGTCCCCTAACCCTAACCCTAGCCCGAACCCTAACCCTAACCCTTCCCCGAAGCCTGACCCTCACACGTCCCCTAATCCTAACCCGTATGAAAACACTAACCCGCGCCCTCACACGTACCCTCCCCGTAAAGCGTTATCGTACCCTCCCCTGGACCCTAAACCGTCCCCGTCCCCTAACCCTAACCCTAGCCCGAACCCTAACCCTAACCCTTCCCCGAAGCCAGACCCTCACCCGTCCCCTAATGCTAACCCGTACGCTAACAATAACCCGCGCCGTCACGCGTACGCTCCCCCTAAAGCGTTGTCGTACCCTCCCCTGTACCCTAAACCGTCCCCGTCCCCTAACCCTAACCCTAGTCCGAACCCTAACCCTAACCCTTCCCCGAAGCCTGACCCTCACCCGTCCCCTAATCCTAACCCGTACGCTAACACTAACCCGCGCCCTCACACGTACGCTCCCCCCTAAAGCGTTGTCGTACCCTCCCCTGGACCCTAAACCGTCCCCGTCCCCTAACCCTAACCCTAGTCCGAACCCTAACCCTAACCCTTCCCCGAAGCCTGACCCTCACCCTTCCCCTAATCCTAAGCCGTACGCTAACACTAACCCGCGCCCTCACACGTACTCTCCTCCTAAAGCGTTGTCGTACCCTCCCCTGGACCCTAAACCGTCCCCGTCCCCTAACCCTAACCCTAGCCCGAACCCTAACCCTAACCCTTCCCCGAAGGCTGACCCTCACCCGTCCCCTAATCCTAACCCGTACGCTAACACTAACCCGCGCCCTCACACGTACGCTCCCCCTAAGGTGTTGTCGTACCCTCCCCTGGACCCTAAACCGTCCCCGTCCCCTAACACTAACCCTAGCCCGAACCCTAACCCTAACCCTTCCCCGAAGCCTGACCCTCACCCGTCCCCTAATCCTAACCCGTACGCTAACCCTAACCCGCGCCCTCACACGTACCCTCCCACTAACGCATTGTCGTACCCTCCCCTGGACCCTAAACCGTCCCCGTCCCCTAACCCTAACCCTAGCCCGAACTCTAACCCTAACCCTTCCCCGAAGCCTGACCCTCACCCGTCCCCTAATCCTAACCCGTACGCTAACAGTAACCTGAGCTTTCACACGTACGCTCCCCCTAAAGCGTTGTCGTACCCTCCCCTGGACCCTAAACCGTCCCCGTCCCCTAACCCTAACCCTAACCCGAACCCTAACCCTAACCCTTCCCCGAAGTCTGACCCTCACCCGTCCCATAATCCTAACCCGTACGCTAACACTAACCCGCGCCCTCACACGAACGCTCCCCCTAAAGCGTTGTCGTACCCTCCCCTGGACCCTAAACCGTCCCCGTCCCCTAACCCTAACCCTAGCCCGAACCCTAACCCTAACCCTTCCCCGAAGCCTGACCCTCACCTGTCCCCTAATCCTAACCCGTACGCTAACACTAACCCGCGCCCTCACACGTACGCTCCCCCTAAAACGTTGTCGTACCCTCCCCTGGACCCTAAACCATCCCCGTCCCCTAACCCTAACCCTAGCACGAACCATAACACTAACCCTACCGCGAAGCCTGACCCTCACCCGTCCCCTAATCCTAACCCATACGCTAACACTAACCCGCGCCCTCACACGTACGCTCCCCCTAAAGCGTTGTCGTAACCTCCCCTGGACCCTAAACCGTCCCCGTCCCATAACCCTAACCCTAGCCCGAACCCTAACCTTAACCCTTCCCCGAAGCCTGACCCTCACCCGTCCCCTAACCCTAACCCGTACGCTAACACTAACCCGCGCACTCATACGTATGCTCCCCCTAAAGCATTGTCGTACCCTCCCCTGGACCCTAAACCGTCCCCGTGCCCTATCCCTAACCCTAGCCTGAACCCTAACCCTAACCCTTCCCCGAAGCCTGCCCCTCAACCGTCCCCTAAATCTAACCCGTACGCTAACACTAACCCGCGCCCTCACACGTACGCTCCGCATAAAGCGTTGTCGTACCCTCCCCTGTTCCCTAAACCGTCCCCGTCCCCTAACCCTAACCCTAGCCCGAACCCTAACCCTAACCTTCCCCGAAGCCTGACCCTCACCCGTCCCCTAATCCTAACCCGTACGCTAACACTAACCCGCGCCCTGACACATACGCTCCCCCTAAAGCGTTGTCGTACCCTCCCCTGGACCCTAAACTGTCCCCGTCCCCTAACCCTAACCCTAGCCCGAACCCTAACCCTAACCCTTTCCCGAAGCCTGACCCTCAGCCGTCCCCTAAACCTCACCCGTACGCTAACACTAACCCACGCCCTCACACGTACGCTCCCCCTAAAGCGATGTCGTACCCTCCCCTGGCCCCTAAACCGTCCCCGTCCCCTAACCCTAACCCTAGCCCGAACCCTAACCCTAACCCTTCCCCGAAGCTTGACCCTCACCCTTCCACGAAGCCTGACCCCACCCGTCCCCTAATCCTAACCCGTACGCTAACCCTAACCCGCGCCCTCACACGTACGCTCCCCCTAAAGCTTTGTGGTACCCTCCCCTGGACCCTAAACCGTCACCGTCCCCTAAACCTAACCCTAGTCCGAACCCTAACCCTAACACTTCCCCGAAGCCTGACCCTCACCCGTCCCCTAATCCTAACACGTACGCTAACACTAACCCGCGCCCTCACACGTACGCTCCCCCTAAAGCGTTGTCGTAACCTCCCCTGGACCCTAAACCGTCCCCGTGCCCTAACCCTAACCCTAGCCCGAAACCTAACCCTAACACTTCCCCGAAGCGTGACCCTCACCCGTCCCCTAAACCTAACCCGTACGCTAACACTAACCCGCGCCCTCACACGTACGCTCCCCCTAAAGCGTTGTCATACCCTCCCCTAGACCCTAAACCGTCCCCGTCCCCTAACCCTAACCCTAGCCCGAACCCTAACCCTAACCCTTCCCCGAAGCCTGACCCTCACACGTCCCCTAATCCTAACCCGTACGCTAACACTAACCCGCGCCCTCACACGTACCCTCCCTGTAAAGCGTTATCGTACCCTCCCCTGGACCCTAAACCGTCCCCGTCCCCTAACCCTAACGCTAGCCCGAACCCTAACACTAACCCTTCCCCGAAGCCTGACCCTCACCCTTCCACGAAGCCTGACCCTCAACCGTCCCCTAATCCTAACCCGTACGCTAACACTAAACCGCGCCCTCACACGTACGCTCCCCCTAAAGCGTTGTCGTACCCTCCCCTGGACCCTAAACTGTCACCGTCCCCTAAACCTAACCCTAGCCCGAACCCTAACCCTAACCCTTCCCCGAAGCCTGACCCTCACCCGTCCCCTAATCCTAACCCGTACGCTAACACTAACCCGCGCCCTCACACGTACGCTCCCCATAAAGCGTTGTCGTACCCTCCCCTGGTCCCTAAACCGTCCCCGTCACCTAACCCTAACCCTAGCCCGAACCCTAACCCTAACCCTTCCCCGAAGCGTGACCCTCACCCGTCCCCTAATCCTAAACCGTACGCTAACACTAACACGCGCCCTCACACGTACTCTCCCCCTAAAGCGTTGTCGTACCCTCCCCTGGACCCTAAACCGTCCCCGTCCCCTAACCCTAACCCTAGCCCGAACCCTAACCCTAACCCTTCCCCGAAGCCTGACCCTCACCTGTCCCCTAATCCTAACCCGTACGCTAACACTAACCCGCGCCCTCAGACGTACGCTCCCCCTAAAGCGTTGTCGTACCCTCCCCTGGACCCTAAACCGTCCCCGTCCCCAAACCCTAACCCTAGCCCGAACCCTAACCCTAACCCTTCCCCGAAGCCTGACCCTCACCCGTCCCCTAATCCTAACACGTACGCTAACACTAACCCGCGCCCTCACACATACGCTCCCCCTAAAGCGTTGTCGTACCCTCCCGTGGACCCTAAACCGTCCCCGTCCCCTAACCCTAACCCTAGCCCGAAACCTAACCCTAACCCTTCCCCGAAACGTGACCCTCACCCGTCCCCTAATCCTAACCCGTACGCTAACACTAACCCGCGCCCTCACACGTACGCTCCCCCTAAAGAGTTGTCGTACCCTCCCCTGGACCCTAAACCGTCCCCGTCCCCTAACCCTAAACCTAGCCCGAACCCTAACCCTAACCCTTCCCCGAAGCCTGACCCTCACACTTCCACGAAGCCTGACCCTCACCCGTCCCCTAATCCTAACCGGACGCTAACCCTAACCCGCGCCCTCACACGTACACTCCCCCTAAAGCGTTGTGGTACCCTCCCCTGGACCCTAAACCGCCACCGTCCCCTAAACCTAACCCTAGCCCGAACCCTAACCCTAACCCTTCCCCGAAGCCTGACCCTCACCCGTCCCCTAATCCTAACACGTACGCTAACACTAACCCGCGCCTTCACACGTACGCTCCCCCTAAAGCGTTGTCGTACCCTCCCCTGGACCCTAAACCGTCCCCGTCCCCTAACCCTAACCCTAGCCTGAACCCTAACCCTAACCCTTCCCCGAAGCCTGACCCTCACCCGTCCCCTAATCCTAACCCGTACGCTAACACTAACCCGCGCCCTCACACATACGCTCCCCCTAAAGCGTTGTCGTACCCTCCCCTGGACCCTAAACTGTCCCCGTCCCCTAACCCTAACCCTAGCCCGAACCCTAACCCTAACCCTTCCCCGAAGCCTGACCCTCACCCGTCCCCTAATCCTAACCCGTACGCTAACACTAACCCACGCCCTCACACGTACGCTCCCCCTAAAGCGTTGTCGTACCCTCCCCTGGACCCTAAACCGTCCCCGTCCCCTAACCCTAACCCTAAACCGTCCCCGTTCCCTAACACTAACCCTAGCCCTAACCCTAACCCTAACCCTTCCCCGAAGACTGACCCTCACCCGTCTCCTAACCCTAACTCGTACGCTAACATTAACCCGCGCCCTCACACGTACGCTCCCCCTAAAGCGTTGTCGTTCCCTCCCTTGGACCCTAAACCGTCCCCGTCCCCTAAACCTAAGCCTAGCCCGAACTGTAACCCTAACACTTCCCCGAAGCCTGACCCTCACCCGTCCCCTAATCCTAACCCGTACGTTAACACTAACCCGCGCCCTCACAGGTACGCTCCCCCTAAAGCGTTGTCGTACCCTTCCCTGGAACCTAAACCGTCCCCGTCCCCTAACCCTAACCCTAGCCCGAACCCTAACCCTAACCCTTCCCTGAAGCCTGACGCTCACCCGTCCCCTAAACCTCACCCGTACGCTAACACTAACCCGCGCCCTCACACGTACGCTCCCCCTAAAGCGTTGTCGTACCCTCCCCTGGACCCTAAACCGTCCCCGTCCCCTAACCCTAACCCTAGCCCGAACACTAACCCTAGCCCTTCCCCGAAGCCTGACCCTCACACGTCCCCTAATCCTAACCCGTACGCTAACCCTAACCCGCGCCCTCACACGTACACTCCCCCTAACGCGTTGTCGTACCCTCCCCTGGACCCTAAACCGTCCCCGTCCCCTAAACCTAACCCTAGCCCGAACCCTAACCCTAACCCTTCCCCGAAGCCTGACCCTCACCCGTCCACTAATCCTAACCCTTACGCTAACACTAACCTGCGCCCTCACACGTACGCTCCCACTAAAGCGTTGTCGTACCCTCCCCTGGACCCTAAACCGTCCCCGTCCCCTAACCCTAACCCTAGCCCGAACCCTAACCCTAACCCTTCCCCGAAGCCTAACCCTCACCCTTCCACGAAGCCTGACCCTCACCTGTCCCCTAATCCTAACCCGTACGCTAACCCTAACCCGCGCCCTCACACGTACGCTCCCCCTAAAGCGTTGTGGTACCCTCCCCTGGACCCTAAACCGTCACCGTCCCCTAAACCTAACCCTAGCCCGAACCCTAACCCTAAACCTTCCCCGAAGCCTGACCATCACCCGTCCCCTAATCCTAACCCGTACGCTAACACTAACCCGCGCCCTCACACGTACGCTCCCCCTAAAGCATTGTCGTACCCTCCCCTGGACCCTGAACTGTCCCCGTCCCCTAACCCTAACCCTAGCCCGTCACCTAACCCTAACACTTCCCCGAAGCGTGACCCTCACCCGTCCCCTAAACCTAACCCGTACGCTAACACTAACCCGCGCCCTCACACGTACGCTCCCCCTAAAGCATTGTCGTACCCTCCCCTGGACCCTAAACCGTCCCCGTCCCCTAACCCTAACCCTAGCCCGAACCTTAACCCTAACCCTTCCCCGAAGCCTGACCCTCACACGTGCCCTAATCCTAATCCGTACGCTAACACTAACCCGCGCCCTCACACGTACCCTCCCTGTAAAGCGTTATCGTACCCTCCCCTGGACCTTAAACCGTCCCCGTCCCCTAACCGTAACCCTAGCCCGAGCCCTAACCCTAACCCTTCCACGAAGCCTGACCCTCACCCGTCCCCTAATCCTAACCCGTACGCTAACCCTAACCCACGCCCTCACACATACGCTCCCCCTAAAGCGTTGTGGTACCCTCCCCTGGACCCTAAACCGTCACCGTCCCCTAAACTAACCCTAGCCCGAACCCTAACCCTAACCCTTTCCCGAAGCCTGACCCTCACCCGTCCCCTAATCCTAACACGTACGCTAACACTAACCCGCGCCCTCACACGTACGCTCCCCCTAAAGCGTTGTCGTACCCTCCCCTGGACCCTAAACCGTCCCAGTCCCCTAACCCTAACCCTAGCCAGAAACCTAACCCTAACACTTCCCCGAAGCGTGACACTCACCCGTCTCCTAATCCTAACACGTACGCTAACACTAACCCGCGCCCTCACACGTACGCTCCCCCTAAAGCGTTGTCGTACCCTCCCCTGGACCCTAAACCGTCCCAGTCCCCTAACCCTAAACCTAGCCCGAACCCTAACCCTAACCCTTCCCCGAAGCCTGACCCTCACACTTCCACGAAGCCTGACCCTCACCCGTCCCCTAATCCTAACCGGACGCTAACCCTAACCCGCGCCCTCACACGTACACTCCCCCTAAAGAGTTGTGGTACCCTCCCCTGGACCCTAAACCGCCACCGTCCACTAAACCTAACCCTAGCCCGAACCCTAACCCTAACCCTTCCCCGAAGCCTGACACTCACCCGTCCCCTAATCCTAACACGTACGCTAACACTAACCCGCGCCCTCACACGTACGCTCCCCCTAAAGCGTTGTCGTACCCTCCCCTGGACCCTAAACCGTCCCCGTCCCCTAACCCTAACCCTAGCCTGAACCCTAACCCTAACCCTTCCCCGAAGCCTGACCCTCACCCGTTCCCTAATCCTAACCCGTACGCTAACACTAACCCGGGCCCTCACACATACGCTCCCCCTAAAGCGTTGTCGTACCCTCCCCTGGACCCTAAACTGTCCCCGTCCCCTAACCCTAACCCTAGCCCGAACCCTAACCCTAACCCTTCCCCGAAGCCTGACCCTCACCCGTCCCCTTATCCTAACCCGTACGCTAACACTAACCCGCGCCCTCACACGTACTCTCGCCCTAAAGCGTTGTTGTACCCTCCCCTGGACCCTAAACCGTCCCCGTCACCTAACCCTAACCCTAGCCCGAACCCTAACCCTAACCCTTCCCCGAAGGCTGACCCTCACCCGTCCCCTAATCCTAACCCGTACGCTAAAACTTACCCGCGCCCTCACACGTACGCTCCCCCTAAAGTGTTGTCGTTCCCTCCCCTGGACCCTAAACCGTCCCCGTCCCCTAACCCTAACCCTAGCCCGAACCCTAAACCTAACCCTTCCACGAAGCCTGACCCTCACCCGTCCACTAATCCTAACCCGTACGCTAACCCTAACCCGCGCTCTCACACGTACGCTCCCCCTAAAGCGTTGTGGTACCCTCCCCTGGACCCTGAACCGTCACCGTCCCCTAAACCTAACCCTAGCCCGAACCCTAACCCTAACCCTTCCCCGAAGCCTGACCCTCACCCGTCCCCTAATCCTAACCCGTACACTAACACTAACCTGTGCCCTCACACGTATGCTCCCCCTAAAGCGTTATCCTATCCTCCCCTGGACCCTAAACCGTCCCCGTCCCCTAACCCTAACCCTGGCCCGAACCCTAACCCTAACCCTTCCCCGAAGCCTGACCCTCACCCGTCCCCTAATCCTAAAACGTACGCTAATCCTAACCCACGCCCTCACACGTACGCTCCCCCTAAAGCGTTGTGGTACCCTCCCCTGGACCCTAAACCGTCACCGTCCCCTAAACCTAACCCTAGCCCGAACCCTAACCCTAACCCTTCCCCAAAGCCTGACCCTCACCCGTCCCTTAATCCTAACACGTACGCTAACACTAACCCGCGTCCTCACACGTACGCTCCCCCTAAAGCGTTGTCGTACACTCCCCTGGACCCTAAACCGTCCCCGTCCCCTAACCCTAACCCTAGCCCGAACCCTAACCCTAACTTTTCCCCGAATCCTGACCCTCACCCTACCCCTAATCCTAACCCGTACGCTAACACTAACCCGCGCCCTCACACGTACTCTCGCCCTAAATCGTTCTCGTACCCTCCCCTGGACCCAAAACCGTCCCCGTCCCCTAACCCTAACCCTAGCCCTAACCGTCCCCGTCCCCTAACCCTAACCCTAACCCTTCCCCGAAGCCTGACCCTCACCCGTCCCCTAATCCTAACCCGTACGCTAACACTAACCAGCGCCCTCACAAGTACGCTACCCCTAAAGTGTTGTCGTACCCTCTCCTGAACCCTAAACCGTCCCCGTCCCCTAACCCTAGCCCTAGCCCGAACCCTAACCCTAACCCTTCCCCGTAGCCTGACCCTCACCCGTCCCCTAATCCTAACCAGTACGCTAACACTAACCCGCGCCCTCACACGTACCCTCTCCCTAAAGCGTTGTCGTACCCTCCCCTGGACCCTAAACCATCCCCGTCCCCTAACCCTAACCCTAGCCCGAACACTAACCCTAACACTTCCCCGAAGCCTGACTCTCACCCGTCCCCTAATCCTAACCCGTACGCTAACACTAACCCGCGCCCTCACACGTACTCTCGCCCTAAAGCGTTGTCGTACCCTCCCCTGGACCCTAAACCGTCCCCGTCCCCTAACCCTAACCCTAGCCCGAACCCTAACCCTAACACTTCCCCGAAGCCTGACCCTCACCTGTCCCTTAATCCTAACCCGTACGCTAACACTAACCGCACCCTCACACGTACGCTCCCCCTAAAGCGTTGTCGTACCCTCCCCTGGACCCTAAACGGTCCCCGTCCCCTAACCCTAACCCTAGCCCGAACCCTAACCCTAACCCTTCCCCGAAGCCTGACCCTCACCATTCCCCTAATCCTAACCCGTACGCTAACAATAACCCGCGCCCTCACACGTACGCTCCCCCTAAAGCGTTGTCGTACCCTCCCCTGGACCCTAAACCGTCCCCGTCCCCTAACCCTAACCCTAGCCCGAACCCTAACCCTAACACATCCCCGAAGCCTGACACTCACCCGTCCCATAATCCTAACCCGTACGCTAACACTAATCCGCGCCCTCACACGTAAGCTCCACCTAAGGCGTTGTCGTACCCTCCCCTGGACCCTAAACCGTCCCCGTCCCCTAACCCTAACCCTAGCCCGAACCCTAACCCTAACCCTTTCCCAAAGCCTGACCCTCACCCGTCCCCTAATCGTAACCAGTACGCTAACACTAACCCACGCCCTCACACGTACGCTCCCCCTAAAGCATTGTAGTACCCTCCCCTGGACACTAAACAGTCCCTGTCCCCTAACCCTAACCCTAGCCCGAACCCTAACCCTAACCCTTCCCCGAAGGCTGACCCTCACCCGTCCCCTAATTCTAACCCGTACGCTAAAACTAACCCGCGCCCTCACACGTACGCTCCCCCTAAAGCGTTGTCGTACCCTCCCCTGGACCCTAAACCGTCCCCGTCCCCTAACCCTAACCCTAGCCCGAACCCTAAACCTAACCCTTCCACGAAGCCTGACCCTCACCTGTCCACTAATCCTAACCCGTACGCTAACCCTAACCCGCGCCCTCACACGTACGCTCCCCCTAAAGCGTTGTGGTACCCTCCCCTGGATCCTAAACCGTCACCGTCCCCTAAACCTAACCCTAGCCCGAACCCTAACCCTAACCCTTCCCCGAAGCCTGACCCTCACCCGTCCCCTAATCCTAACCCGTACACTAACACTAACCTGCGCCCTCACACGTATGCTCCCCCTAAAGTGTTGTCCTACCCTCCCCTGGACCCTAAACGGTCCCCGTCCCCTAACCCTAACCCTAGCCCGAACCCTAACCCTAACACTTCCCCGAAGCCTGACCCTCACCCGTCCCCTAATCCTAACCCGTACGCTAACCCTAACCCGCGCCCTCACACGTACGCTCCCCCTAAAGCTTTGTGGTACCCTCCCCTGGACCCTAAACCGTCACCGTCCCCTAAACCTAACCCTAGCCCGAACCCTATCCCTAACCCTTCCCCGAAGCCTGACCCTCACCCGTTCCCTAATCCTAACACGTACGCTAACACTAACCCACGTCCTCACACGTACGCTCCCCCTAAAGCATTGTCGTACCCTCCGCTGGACCCTAAACCGTCCCCGTCCCTTAACCCTAACCCTAGCCCGAACCTTAAACCTAACTTTTCCCCGAAGCCTGACCCTCACCAGTCCCCTAATCCTAACCCGTACGCTAACACTAACCCGCGCCCTCACACGTACGCTCCCCCTAAAGCGTTGTCGTACCCTCCCCTGGACCCTAAACCGTCCCCGTCCCCTAACCCTAACCCTAGCCCGAACCCTAACCCTAACCCATCCCCGAAGCCTGACCCTCACCCGTCCCCTAATCCTAACCCGTACGCTAACACTAACCCGCGCCCTCACACGTACGCTACACCTAAGGCGTTGTCGTACCCTCCCCTGGACCCTAAACCGTCCCCGTTCCCTAACCCTAACCCTAGCCCGAAACCTAACCCTAACACTTCCCCGAAGCCTGACCCTCACCCGTCCCCTAATCCTAACCCGTACGCTAACACTAACCCGCGCCCTGACACGTACGCTCCCCCTAAAGCGTTGTCGTACCCTCCCCTGGACCCTAAACCGTCCCCGTCCCCTAACCCTAACCCTAGCCCTAACCCTAACCCTAACCCTTCCCTGAAGCCTGACCCTCACCCGTCCCCTAATCCTAACCCGTACGCTAACACTAACCCGCGCCCTCACACGTACATTCCCCCTAAAGCGTTGTCGTACCCTCCCCTGATCCCTAAACCGTCCCCGACCCCTAACCCTAACCCTAGCCCGAACCCTAACCCTAACACTTCCCCGAAGCCTGACCCTCACCCGTCCCCTAATCCTAACCCGTACGCTAACACTAACCCGCGCCGTCACGCGTACTCTCCCCCTAAAGCGTTGTCGTACCCTCCCCTGGACCCTAAACCGTCCCCGTCCCCTAACCCTAACCCTAGCCCGAACCCTAACCCTAACCCTTCCCCGAAGCCTGACCCTCACCCGTCCCCTAATCCTAACACGTACACTAACACTAACCAGCGCCCTCACACGTACGCTACCCCTAAAGCGTTGTCGTACCCTCCCCTGGACCCTAAACCATCCCGTCCCCTAACCCTAACCCTAGCCCGAACCCTAACCCTAACCCTTCCCCGAAGCCTGACCCTCACCCGTCCCCTAATCCTAAGCCATACGCTAACACTTACCCGCGCCCTCACACGTACGCTCCCCCTAAAGCTTTGTTGTACCCTCGCCTGGACCCTAAACCGTCCCCGACTCCTAACCCTAACCCTAGCCCGAACCCTAACCCTAACACTTCCCCGAAGCCTGACCCTCACCATCCCCTAATCCTAACCCGTACGCTAACACTATCCCGCACCCTCAGGCGTACTCTCCCCCTAAAGCGTTGTCGTACCCTCCCCTGGACCCTAAACCGTCCCCGTCCCCTAACCCTAACCCTAGCCCGAACCCTAACCCTAACACTTCCCCGAAGCCTGACCCTCACCCGTCCCCTAATCCTAACCCGTACGCTAACACTAACCAGCGCCCTCACAAGTACGCTACCCCTAAAGCGTTGTCGTACCCTCCCCTGGACCTTAAACCGTCCCCGTCCCCTAACCCTAACCCTAGCCCGAACCCTAACCCTAACCCTTCCCCGAAGCCTGACCCTCACCCGTCCCCTAATCCTAACCCGTACGCTAACACTAACCCGTGCCCTCACACGTACGCTCCCTCTAAAGCGTTGTCGTACCCTCCCCTGTACCCTAAACCGTCCCCGTCCCCTAACCCTAACCCTAGCCCGAACCCTAACCCTAACACTTCCCCGAAGCCTGACCCTCACCCGTCCCCTAATCCTAACACGTACGCTAACACTAACTCGCGCCCTCACACGTACGCTCCCCCTAAAGCATTGTCGTACCCTCCCCTGGACCCTAAACCGTCCCCGTCCCCTAACCCTAACCCTAGCCCGAACCCTAACCCTAACACTTTCCCGAAGCCTGACCCCCACACGTCCCCTAAACCTCACCCGTACGCTAACACTATCCCGCGCCCTCACACGTACGCTCCCCCTAAAGCGTTGTCGTACCCTCGCATGGACCCTAAACCGTCCCCGTCCCCTAACCCTAACCCTAGCCCGAACCCTAACCCTAACCCTTCCCCGAAGCCTGACCCTCAGACGTCCCCTAATCCTAACCCGTACGCTAACACTAACCCGCGCCCTCACACGTACCCTCCCTGTAAAGCGTTATCGTACCCTCCCCTGGACCCTAAACCGTCCCCGTCCCCTAACCGTAACCCTAGCCCGAGCCCTAACCCTAACCCTTCCCCGAAGCCTGACCCTCACCCTTCCACGAAGCCTGACCCTCACCCGTCCCCTAATCCTAACCCGTACGCAAACCCTAACCCACGCCCTCACACGTACGCTCCCCCTAAAGCGTTGTGGTACCCTCCCCTGGACCCTAAACCGTCACCGTCCCCTAAACCTAACCCTAGCCCGAACCCTAACCCTAACCCTTCCCCGAAGCCTGACCATCACCCGTCCCCTAATCCTAACACGTACGCTAACACTAACCCGCGCCCTCACACGTACGCTCCCCCTAAAGCGTTGTCGTACCCTCCCCTGGACCCTAAACCGTCCCGTCCACTAACCCTAGCCCGAAACCTAACCCTAACACTTCCCCGAAGCGTGACCCTCACCAGTCCCCTAATACTAACCCGTACGCTAACACTAACCCGCGCCCTCACACGTACGCTCCCCCTAAAGCGTTGTCGTACCCTCCCCTGGACCCTAAACCGTCCCCGTCCCCTAACCCTAACCCTAGCCCTAACCGTAACCCTAACACTTCCCTGAAGCCTGACCCTCACCAGTCCCCTAATCCTAACCCGTACGCTAACACTAATCCCCGCCCTCACACGTACGCTCCCCCTAAAGCGTTGTCGTACCCTTCCCTGGACCCTAAACCGTCCCCGTCCCCTAACCCTAACCCTAGCCCGAACCCTAACCCTAACCCTTCCCCGAAGCCTGACCCTCACCCGTCCCCTAAACCTCACCCGTACGCTAACACTAACCCGCGCCCTCACACGTACGCTCCCCCTAAAGCGTTGTCGTACACTCCCCTGGACCCTAAACCGTCCCCGTCCCCTAACCCTAACCCTAGCCCGAACCCTAACCCTAACCCTTCTCCGAAGCCTGACCCTCACACGTCCCCTAATCCTAACCCGTACGAAAACACTAACCCGCGCCCTCACACGTACCCTCCCCGTAAAGCGTTATCGTACCCTCCCCTGGACCCTAAACCGTCCCCGTCCCCTAACCCTAACCCTAGCCCGAACCCTAACCCTAACCCTTCCCCGAAGCCAGACCCTCACCCGTCCCCTAATCCTAACCCGTACGCTATCACTAACCCGTGACCTCACACGTACGCTCCCGCTAAAGCGTTGTCGTACCCTCCCCTGGACCCTAAACCGTCCCCGTCCCCTAACCCTAACCCTAGCCCGAACCCTAAACTTAACCCTTCCCCGAAGCCTGACCCCCACCCGTCCCCTAATCCTAACCCGTACGCTAACAATAACCCGCGCCGTCACGCGTACTCTCCCCCTAAAGCGTTGTCGTACCCTCCCCTGGACCCTAAACCGTCCCCGTCCCCTAACCCTAACCCTAGTCCGAACCCTAACCCTAACCCTTCCCCGAAGCCTGACCCTCACCCGTCCCCTAATCCTAACCCGTACGCTAACACTAACCCGCGCCCTCACACGTACGCTCCCCCCTAAAGCGTTGTCGTACCCTCCCCTGGACCCTAAACCGTCCCCGTCCCCTAACCCTAACCCTAGTCCGAACCCTAACCCTACCCCTTCCCCGAAGCCTGACCCTCACCCGTCCCCTAATCCTAACCCGTACGCTAACACTAACCCCCGCCCTCACACGTACGCTCCCCCTAAAGCGTTGTCGTACCCTTCCCTGGACCCTAAACCGTCCCCGTCCCCTAACCCTAACCCTAACCCGAACCCTAACCCTAACCCTTCCCCGAAGCCTGACGCTCACCCGTCCCCTAAACCTCACCCGTACGCTAACACTAACCCGCGCCCTCACACGTACGCTCCCCCTAAAGCGTTGTCGTACCCTCCCCTGGACCCTAAACCGTCCCCGTCCCCTAACCCTAACCCTAGCCCGAACCCTAACCCTAACCCTTCCCCGAAGCCTGACCCTCACACGTCCCCTAATCCTAACCCGTACGAAAACACTAACCCGCGCCCTCACACGTACCCTCCCCGTAAAGCGTTATCGTACCCTCCCCTGGACCCTAAACCGTCCCCGTCCCCTAACCCTAACCCTAGCCCGAACCCTAACCCTAACCCTTCCCCGAAGCCAGACCCTCACCCGTCCCCTAATCCTAACCCGTACGCTATCACTAACCCGTGACCTCACACGTACGCTCCCGCTAAAGCGTTGTCGTACCCTCCCCTGGACCCTAAACCGTCCCCGTCCCCTAACCCTAACCCTAGTCCGAACCCTAACCCTAACCCTTCCCCGAAGCCTGACCCTCACCCGTCCCCTAATCCTAACCCGTACGCTAACACTAACCCGCGCCCTCACACGTACGCTCCCCCCTAAAGCGTTGTCGTACCCTCCCCTGGACCCTAAACCGTCCCCGTCCCCTAACCCTAACCCTAGTCCGAACCCTAACCCTAACCCTTCCCCGAAGCCTGACCCTCACCCTTCCCCTAATCCTAAGCCGTACGCTAACACTAACCCGCGCCCTCACACGTACTCTCCTCCTAAAGCGTTGTCGTACCCTCTCCTGGACCCTAAACCGTCCCCGTCCCCTAACCCTAACCCTAGCCCGAACCCTAACCCTAACCCTTCCCCGAAGGCTGATCCTCACCCGTCCGCTAATCCTAACCCGTACGCTAACACTAACCCGCGCCCTCACATGTACGGTCCCCCTAAAGCGTTGTGGTACCCTCCTCTGGACCCTAAACCGTCCCCGTACCCTAACCCTAACCCTAGCCCGAACGCTAACCCTAACCCTTCCCCGAAGCCTGACCCTCACCCGTCCCATAATCCTAACCCGTACGCTAACACTAACCCGCGCCCTCACACGTACGCTCCCCCTAAAGCGTTGTCGTACCCTCCCCTGGACCCTAAACCGTCCCTGTCCCCTAACCCTAAACCTAGCCCGAACGGTAACCGTAACCCTTCCCCGAAGCCTGACCCTCACCCTTGCCCTAATCCTAAGCCGTACGCTAACACTAACCCGCGCCCTCACACGTACGCTCCTCCTAAAGCGTTGTCGTACCCTCCCCTGGAAACTAAGCCGTCCCCGTTTCCTAACCCTAACCCTAGCCCGAACCCTAACCCTAACCCTTCCCCGAAGCCTGACCCTCACCCGTCCCCTAATCCTAACCGTACGCTAACACTAACCCGCGCCCTCACACGTACGCTCCCCCTAAAGCGTTGTCGTACCCTCCCCTGGACCCTAAAACGTCTCCGTCCCCTAACCCTAACCCTAGCCGGAACGCTAACCCTAACCCTTCCCCGAAGCCTGACCCTCACCCGTCCCCTAATCCTAACCCGTACGCTAACACTAACCCGCGCCCTCTAACGTACACTCCCCCTAAAGCGTTGTCATACCCTCCCCTGGACCCTAAACCGTTCCCGTCCCCTAACCCTAACCCTATCCCGAACCCTAACCCTAACCCTTCCCCGAAGACTGACCCTCACCCGTCCCCTAATCCTAACCCGTACGCTAACACTAACCCGCGCCCTAACACGTATGCTCCCCATAAAGCGTCGTCGTACCCTCCCCTGGTCCCTAAACCGTCCCCGTCCCCTAACCATAACCCTAGCCCGAACCCTAACAGTAACACTTCCCCGAAGCCTGACCCTCACCCGTCCCCTAATCCTAACCCGTACGCTAACACTAACCCGCGCCCTCACACGTACACTCCCCCTAAAGCGTTGTCGTACCCTCCCCTGGACCCAAAACCGTCCCCGTTCCCTAACACTAACCCTAGCCCTAACCCTAACCCTTCCCCGAAGACTGACCCTCACCCGTCTCCTAACCCTAACTCGTACGCTAACATTAACCCGCGCCCTCACACGTACGCTTCCCCTAAAGCGTTGTCGTTCCCTCCCTTGGACCCTAAACCGTCCCCGTCCCCTAACCCTAACCCTAGCCCGAACCGTAACCCTAACACTTCCCCGAAGCCTGACCCTCACCCGTCCCCTAATCCTAACCCGTACGCTAACACTAACCCCCGCCCTCACACGTACGCTCCCCCTAAAGCGTTGTCGTACCCTTCCCTGGACCCTAAACCGTCCCCATCCCCTAACCCTAACCCTAGCCCGAACCCTAAACCTAACCCTTCCCCGAAGCCTGACGCTCACCCGTCCCTTACACCTCACCCGTACGCTAACACTAACCCGCGCCCTCACACGTACGCTCCCCCTAAAGCGTTGTCGTACCCTCCCCTGGACCCTAAACCGTCCCCGTCCCCTAACCCTAACCCTAGCCCGAACCCTAACCCTAACCCTTCCCCGAAGCCTGACCCTCACACGTCCCCTAATCCTAACCCGTACGAAAACACTAACCCGCGCCCTCACACGTACCCTCCCCGTAAAGCGTTATCGTACCCTCCCCTGGACGCTAAACCGTCCCCGTCCCCTAACCCTAACCCTAGCCCGAACCCTAACCCTAACCCTTCCCCGAAGCCAGACCCTCACCCGTCCGCTAATCCTAACCCGTACGCTATCACTAACCCGTGACCTCACACGTACGCTCCCGCTAAAGCGTTGTCGTACCCTCCCCTGGACCCTAAACCGTCCCCATCCCCTAACCCTAACCCTAGTCCGAACCCTAACCCTAACCCTTCCCCGAAGCCTGACCCTCACCCGTCCCCTAATCCTAACCCGTACGCTAACACTAACCCGCGCCCTCACACGTACGCTCCCCCCTAAAGCGTTGTCGTACCCTCCCCTGGACCCTAAACCGTCCCCGTCCCCTAACCCTAACCCTAGTCCGAACCCTAACCCTAACCCTTCCCCGAAGCCTGACCCTCACCCGTCCCATAATCCTAACCCGTACGATAACACTAACCCCCGCCCTCACACGTACGCTCCCCCTAAAGCGTTGTCGTACCCTTCCCTGGACCCTAAACCGTCCCCGTCCCCTAACCCTAACCCTAGCCCGAACCCTAACCCTAACACTTCCCCGAAGCCTGACGCTCACCCGTCCCCTAAACCTCAGCCGTACGCTAACACTAACCCGCGCCCTCACACGTACGCTCCCCCTAAAGCGTTGTCGTACCCTCCCCTGGACCCTAAACCGTCCCCGTCCCCTAACCCTAACCCTAGCCCGAACCCTAACCCTAACCCTTCCCCGAAGCCTGACCCTCACACGTCCCCTAATCCTAACCCGTACGAAAACACTAACCCGCGCCCTCACACGTACCCTCCCCGTAAAGCGTTATCGTACCCTCCCCTGGACCCTAAACCGTCCCCGTCCCCTAACCCTAACCCTAGCCCGAACCCTAACCCTAACCCTTCCCCGAAGCCAGACCCTCACCCGTCCCCTAATCCTAACCCGTACGCTATCACTAACCCGTGACCTCACACGTACGCTCCCGCTAAAGCGTTGTCGTACCCTCCCCTGGACCCTAAACCGTCCCCGTCCCCTAACCCTAACCCTAGCCCGAACCCTAAACTTAAACCTTCCCCGAAGCCTGACCCTCACCCGTCCCCTAATGCTAACCCGTACGCTAACAATAACCCGCGCCGTCACGCGTACTCTCCCCCTAAAGCGTTGTCGTACCCTCCCCTGGACCCTAAACCGTCCCCGTCCCCTAACCCTAACCCTAGTCCGAACCCTAACCCTAACCCTTCCCCGAAGCCTGACCCTCACCCGTCCCCTAATCCTAACCCGTACGCTAACACTAACCCGCGCCCTCACACGTACGCTCCCCCCTAAAGCGTTGTCGTACCCTCCCCTGGACCCTAAACCGTCCCCGTCCCCTAACCCTAACCCTAGTCCGAACCCTAACCCTAACCCTTCCCCGAAGCCTGACCCTCACCCTTCCCCTAATCCTAAGCCGTAGGCTAACACTAACCCGCACCCTCACACGTACTCTCCTCCTAAAGCGTTGTCGTACCCTCCCCTGGACCCTAAACCGTCCCCGTCCCCTAACCCTAACCCTAGCCCGAACCCTAACCCTAACCCTTCCCCGAAGGCTGACCCTCACCCGTCCCCTAATCCTAACCCGTACGCTAACACTAACCCGCGCCCTCACACGTACGCTCCCCCTAAGGTGTTGTCGTACCCTCCCCTGGACCCTAAACCGTCCCCGTCCCCTAACACTAACCCTAGCCCGAACCCTAACCCTAACCCTTCCCCGAAGCCTGACCCTCACCCGTCCCCTAATCCTAACCCGTACGCTAACCCTAACCCGCGCCCTCACACGTACGCTCCCACTAACGCATTGTCGTACCCTCCCCTGGACCCTAAACCGTCCCCGTCCCCTAACCCTAACCCTAGCCCGAACTCTAACCCTAACCCTTCCCCGAAGCCTGACCCTCACCCGTCCCCTAATCCTAACCCGTACGCTAACAGTAACCTGAGCTTTCACACGTACGCTCCCCCTAAAGCGTTGTCGTACCCTCCCCTGGACCCTAAACCGTCCCCGTCCCCTAACCCTAACCCTAACCCGAACCCTAACCCTAACCCTTCCCCGAAGTCTGACCCTCACCCGTCCCATAATCCTAACCCGTACGCTAACACTAACCCGCGCCCTCACACGAACGCTCCCCCTAAAGCGTTGTCGTACCCTCCCCTGGACCCTAAACCGTCCCCGTCCCCTAACCCTAACCCTAGCCCGAACCCTAACCCTAACCCTTCCCCGAAGCCTGACCCTCACCTGTCCCCTAATCCTAACCCGTACGCTAACACTAACCCGCGCCCTCACACGTACGCTCCCCCTAAAACGTTGTCGTACCCTCCCCTGGACCCTAAACCATCCCCGTCCCCTAACCCTAACCCTAGCACGAACCATAACACTAACCCTACCGCGAAGCCTGACCCTCACCCGTCCCCTAATCCTAACCCATACGCTAACACTAACCCGCGCCCTCACACGTACGCTCCCCCTAAAGCGTTGTCGTAACCTCCCCTGGACCCTAAACCGTCCCCGTCCCATAACCCTAACCCTAGCCCGAACCCTAACCTTAACCCTTCCCCGAAGCCTGACCCTCACCCGTCCCCTAACCCTAACCCGTACGCTAACACTAACCCGCGCACTCATACGTATGCTCCCCCTAAAGCATTGTCGTACCCTCCCCTGGACCCTAAACCGTCCCCGTGCCCTAACCCTAACCCTAGCCTGAACCCTAACCCTAACCCTTCCCCGAAGCCTGCCCCTCAACCGTCCCCTAAATCTAACCCGTACGCTAACACTAACCCGCGCCGTCACACGTACGCTCCCTCTAAAGTGTTGTCGTACACTCCCCTGGACCCTAAACCGTCCCCGTCCCCTAACACTAACCCTAGCCCGAACCTTAACCCCAACCCTTCCCCGAAGCCTGACACTCACCCGTCCCCTAAGCCCAACACGTACGCTAACACTAACCCGCGCCCTCACACGTACGCTCCCCCTAAAGCATTGTCGTACTCTCCCCTGGACCCTAAACCGTCCCCATCCCCTAACCCTAACCCTAGCCCGAACCCTAACCCTAACCCTTCCCCGAAGGCTGACCCTCACCTGTCCCCTCATCCTAACCCGTACGCTAACACTAACCCGCGCCCTCACACGTACGCTCCTCCTAAAGCGTTGTCGTACCCTCCCCTGGACCCTAAACCGTCCCCGTCCCCTAACCCTAACCCTAGCCCGAACCCTAACCCTTCCCTGAAGCCTGACCCTCACCCTTCCCATAATCCTAAGCCGTACGCTAACACTAAACCGCGCCCTCACACGTACGCTCCCCCTAAAGCGTTGTCGTACCCTCCCCTGGACCCTAAACCGTCCCCGTCCCCTAACCCTAACCCTAGCCCGAACGCTAACCCTAACCCTTCCCCGAAGCCTGACCCTCACCCGTCCCCTAATCCTAACCCGTACGCTAACACTAACCCGCGCCCTCACACGTACGCTCCCCATAAAGCGTTGTCGTACCCTCCCCTGTTCCCTAAACCATCCCCGTCCCTTAACCCTAACCCTAGCCCGAACCCTAACCCTAACCTTCCCCGAAGCCTGACACTCACACGTCCACTAATCCTAACCCGTACGCTAACACTAACCCACGCCCTCACACGTACGCTCCCCCTAAAGCGTTGTCGTACCCTCCCCTAGACCCTAAACCGTCCCCGTCCCCTAACCCTAACACTAGCCCGAACCCTAACCCTAACCCTTCCCCGAAGCCTGACCCTCACCCGTCCCCTAATCCTAACCCGTACGCTAACACTAACCCGCGCCCTCGCACGTACGCTCCCCCTAAAGCGTTGTCGTACCCTCCCCTGGACCCAAAACCGTCCCCGTTCCCTAACACTAACCCTAGCCCTAACCCTAACCCTAACCCTTCCGCGAAGCCTGACCCTCACCCGTCTCCTAACCCTAACCCGTACGCTAACATTAACCCGCGCCCTCACACGTCCGCTCCCCCTAAAGCGTTGTCGTACCCTCCCCTGGACCCTAAACCGTCCCAGTCCCCTAACCCTAACCCTAGCCCGAACCGTAACCCTAACACTTCCCCGAAGCCTGACCCTCACCCGTCCCCTAATCCTAACCCGTACGCTAACACTAACCCGCGCCCTGACACATACGCTCCCCCTAAAGCGTTGTCGTACCCTCCCCTGGACCCTAAACTGTCCCCGTCCCCTAACCCTAACCCTAGCCCGAACCCTAACCCTAACCCTTTCCCGAAGCCTGACCCTCAGCCGTCCCCTAAACCTCACCCGTACGCTAACACTAACCCACGCCCTCACACGTACGCTCCCCCTAAAGCGATGTCGTACCCTCCCCTGGCCCCTAAACCGTCCCCGTCCCCTAACCCTAACCCTAGCCCGAACCCTAACCCTAACCCTTCCCCGAAGCTTGACCCTCACCCTTCCACGAAGCCTGACCCCACCCGTCCCCTAATCCTAACCCGTACGCTAACCCTAACCCGCGCCCTCACACGTACGCTCCCCCTAAAGCTTTGTGGTACCCTCCCCTGGACCCTAAACCGTCACCGTCCCCTAAACCTAACCCTAGTCCGAACCCTAACCCTAACACTTCCCCGAAGCCTGACCCTCACCCGTCCCCTAATCCTAACACGTACGCTAACACTAACCCGCGCCCTCACACGTACGCTCCCCCTAAAGCGTTGTCGTAACCTCCCCTGGACCCTAAACCGTCCCCGTCCCCTAACCCTAACCCTAGCCCGAAACCTAACCCTAACACTTCCCCGAAGCGTGACCCTCACCCGTCCCCTAAACCTAACCCGTACACTAACACTAACCCGCGCCCTCACACGTACGCTCCCCCTAAAGCGTTGTCATACCCTCCCCTAGACCCTAAACCGTCCCCGTCCCCTAACCCTAACCCTAGCCCGAACCCTAACCCTAACCCTTCCCCGAAGCCTGACCCTCACACGTCCCCTAATCCTAACCCGTACGCTAACACTAACCCGCGCCCTCACACGTACCCTCCCTGTAAAGCGTTATCGTACCCTCCCCTGGACCCTAAACCGTCCCCGTCCCCTAACCCTAACGCTAGCCCGAACCCTAACACTAACCCTTCCCCGAAGCCTGACCCTCACCCTTCCACGAAGCCTGACCCTCAACCGTCCCCTAATCCTAACCCGTACGCTAACACTAAACCGCGCCCTCACACGTACGCTCCCCCTAAAGCGTTGTGGTACCCTCCCCTGGACCCTCAACTGTCACCGTCCCCTAAACCTAACCCTAGCCCGAACCCTAACCCTAAACCTTCCCCGAAGCCTGACCCTCACCCGTCCCCTAATCCTAACCCGTACGCTAACACTAACCCGCGCCCTCACACGTACGCTCCCCATAAAGCGTTGTCGTACCCTCCCCTGGTCCCTAAACCGTCCCCGTCCCCTAACCCTAACCCTAGCCCGAACCCTAACCCTAACCCTTTCCCGAAGCGTGACCCTCACCCGTCCCCTAATCCTAAACCGTACGCTAACACTAACACGCGCCCTCACACGTACTCTCCCCCTAAAGCGTTGTCGTACCCTCCCCTGGACCCTAAACCGTCCCCGTCCCCTAACCCTAACCCTAGCCCGAACCCTAACCCTAACCCTTCCCCGAAGCCTGACCCTCACCTGTCCCCTAATCCTAACCCGTACGCTAACACTAACCCGCGCCCTCAGACGTACGCTCCCCCTAAAGCGTTGTCGTACCCTCCCCTGGACCCTAAACCGTCCCCGTCCCCAAACCCTAACCCTAGCCCGAACCCTAACCCTAACCCTTCCCCGAAGCCTGACCCTCACCCTTCCACGAAGCCTGACCCTCACCCGTCCCCTAATCCTAACCCGTACGCTAACCCTAACCCGCGCCCTCACACGTACGCTCCCCCTAAAGCGTTGTGGTACCCTCCCCTGGACCCTAAACGGTCACCGTCCCCTAAACCTAACCCTAGCCCGAACCCTAACCCTAACCCTTCCCCGAAGCCTGACCCTCACCCGTCCCCTAATCCTAACACGTACGCTAACACTAACCCGCGCCCTCACACGTACGCTCCCCCTAAAGCGTTATCGTACCCTCCCCTGGAGCCTAAACCGTCCCCGTCCCCTAACCCTAACCCTAGCCCGAACCCTAACACTAACCCTTCCCCGAAGCCTGACCCTCACCCTTCCACGAAGCCTGACCCTCACCCGTCCCCTAATCCTAACCCGTACGCTAACCCTAACCCGCGCCCTCACACGTACGCTCCCCCTAAAGCGTTGTGGTACCCTCCCCTGGATCCTAAACCGTCACCGTCCCCTAACGCTAACCCCAGCCCGAACCCTAACCCTAACACTTCCCCGAAGCGTGACCCTCACCCGTCCCCTAATCCTAACCCGTACGCTAACACTAACCCGCGCCCTCACACGTACGCTCCCCCTAAAGCGTTGTGGTACCCTCCCCTGGACCCTAAACCGTCCCCGTCCCCTAACCCTAACCCTAGCCCGCACCCTAACCCTAACACTTCCCCGAAGCCTGACCCTCAACCGTCCCCTAATCCTAACCCGTACGCTAACACTAACCCGCGCCCTCACACGTACTCTCCCCCTAAAGCGTTGTCGTACCCTCCCCTGGACCCTAAACCGTCCCCGTCCCCTAACCCTAACCCTAGCCCGAACCCTAACCCTTCCCTGAAGCCTGACCCTCACCCTTCCCATAATCCTAAGCCGTACGCTAACACTAAACCGCGCCCTCACACGTACGCTCCCCCTAAAGCGTTGTCGTACCCTCCCCTGGACCCTAAACCGTCCCCGTCCCCTAACCCTAACCCTAGCCCGAACGCTAACCCTAACCCTTCCCCGAAGCCTGACCCTCACCCGTCCCCTAATCCTAACCCGTACGCTAACACTAACCCGCGCCCTCACACGTACGCTCCCCATAAAGCGTTGTCGTACCCTCCCCTGTTCCCTAAACCATCCCCGTCCCTTAACCCTAACCCTAGCCCGAACCCTAACCCTAACCTTCCCCGAAGCCTGACACTCACACGTCCACTAATCCTAACCCGTACGCTAACACTAACCCACGCCCTCACACGTACGCTCCCCCTAAAGCGTTGTCGTACCCTCCCCTAGACCCTAAACCGTCCCCGTCCCCTAACCCTAACACTAGCCCGAACCCTAACCCTAACCCTTCCCCGAAGCCTGACCCTCACCCGTCCCCTAATCCTAACCCGTACGCTAACACTAACCCGCGCCCTCGCACGTACGCTCCCCCTAAAGCGTTGTCGTACCCTCCCCTGGACCCAAAACCGTCCCCGTTCCCTAACACTAACCCTAGCCCTAACCCTAACCCTAACCCTTCCGCGAAGCCTGACCCTCACCCGTCTCCTAACCCTAACCCGTACGCTAACATTAACCCGCGCCCTCACACGTCCGCTCCCCCTAAAGCGTTGTCGTACCCTCCCCTGGACCCTAAACCGTCCCAGTCCCCTAACCCTAACCCTAGCCCGAACCGTAACCCTAACACTTCCCCGAAGCCTGACCCTCACCCGTCCCCTAATCCTAACCCGTACGCTAACACTAACCCGCGCCCTGACACATACGCTCCCCCTAAAGCGTTGTCGTACCCTCCCCTGGACCCTAAACTGTCCCCGTCCCCTAACCCTAACCCTAGCCCGAACCCTAACCCTAACCCTTTCCCGAAGCCTGACCCTCAGCCGTCCCCTAAACCTCACCCGTACGCTAACACTAACCCACGCCCTCACACGTACGCTCCCCCTAAAGCGATGTCGTACCCTCCCCTGGCCCCTAAACCGTCCCCGTCCCCTAACCCTAACCCTAGCCCGAACCCTAACCCTAACCCTTCCCCGAAGCTTGACCCTCACCCTTCCACGAAGCCTGACCCCACCCGTCCCCTAATCCTAACCCGTACGCTAACCCTAACCCGCGCCCTCACACGTACGCTCCCCCTAAAGCTTTGTGGTACCCTCCCCTGGACCCTAAACCGTCACCGTCCCCTAAACCTAACCCTAGTCCGAACCCTAACCCTAACACTTCCCCGAAGCCTGACCCTCACCCGTCCCCTAATCCTAACACGTACGCTAACACTAACCCGCGCCCTCACACGTACGCTCCCCCTAAAGCGTTGTCGTAACCTCCCCTGGACCCTAAACCGTCCCCGTCCCCTAACCCTAACCCTAGCCCGAAACCTAACCCTAACACTTCCCCGAAGCGTGACCCTCACCCGTCCCCTAAACCTAACCCGTACACTAACACTAACCCGCGCCCTCACACGTACGCTCCCCCTAAAGCGTTGTCATACCCTCCCCTAGACCCTAAACCGTCCCCGTCCCCTAACCCTAACCCTAGCCCGAACCCTAACCCTAACCCTTCCCCGAAGCCTGACCCTCACACGTCCCCTAATCCTAACCCGTACGCTAACACTAACCCGCGCCCTCACACGTACCCTCCCTGTAAAGCGTTATCGTACCCTCCCCTGGACCCTAAACCGTCCCCGTCCCCTAACCCTAACGCTAGCCCGAACCCTAACACTAACCCTTCCCCGAAGCCTGACCCTCACCCTTCCACGAAGCCTGACCCTCAACCGTCCCCTAATCCTAACCCGTACGCTAACACTAAACCGCGCCCTCACACGTACGCTCCCCCTAAAGCGTTGTGGTACCCTCCCCTGGACCCTCAACTGTCACCGTCCCCTAAACCTAACCCTAGCCCGAACCCTAACCCTAAACCTTCCCCGAAGCCTGACCCTCACCCGTCCCCTAATCCTAACCCGTACGCTAACACTAACCCGCGCCCTCACACGTACGCTCCCCATAAAGCGTTGTCGTACCCTCCCCTGGTCCCTAAACCGTCCCCGTCCCCTAACCCTAACCCTAGCCCGAACCCTAACCCTAACCCTTTCCCGAAGCGTGACCCTCACCCGTCCCCTAATCCTAAACCGTACGCTAACACTAACACGCGCCCTCACACGTACTCTCCCCCTAAAGCGTTGTCGTACCCTCCCCTGGACCCTAAACCGTCCCCGTCCCCTAACCCTAACCCTAGCCCGAACCCTAACCCTAACCCTTCCCCGAAGCCTGACCCTCACCTGTCCCCTAATCCTAACCCGTACGCTAACACTAACCCGCGCCCTCAGACGTACGCTCCCCCTAAAGCGTTGTCGTACCCTCCCCTGGACCCTAAACCGTCCCCGTCCCCAAACCCTAACCCTAGCCCGAACCCTAACCCTAACCCTTCCCCGAAGCCTGACCCTCACCCTTCCACGAAGCCTGACCCTCACCCGTCCCCTAATCCTAACCCGTACGCTAACCCTAACCCGCGCCCTCACACGTACGCTCCCCCTAAAGCGTTGTGGTACCCTCCCCTGGACCCTAAACGGTCACCGTCCCCTAAACCTAACCCTAGCCCGAACCCTAACCCTAACCCTTCCCCGAAGCCTGACCCTCACCCGTCCCCTAATCCTAACACGTACGCTAACACTAACCCGCGCCCTCACACGTACGCTCCCCCTAAAGCGTTATCGTACCCTCCCCTGGAGCCTAAACCGTCCCCGTCCCCTAACCCTAACCCTAGCCCGAACCCTAACACTAACCCTTCCCCGAAGCCTGACCCTCACCCTTCCACGAAGCCTGACCCTCACCCGTCCCCTAATCCTAACCCGTACGCTAACCCTAACCCGCGCCCTCACACGTACGCTCCCCCTAAAGCGTTGTGGTACCCTCCCCTGGATCCTAAACCGTCACCGTCCCCTAACGCTAACCCCAGCCCGAACCCTAACCCTAACACTTCCCCGAAGCGTGACCCTCACCCGTCCCCTAATCCTAACCCGTACGCTAACACTAACCCGCGCCCTCACACGTACGCTCCCCCTAAAGCGTTGTGGTACCCTCCCCTGGACCCTAAACCGTCCCCGTCCCCTAACCCTAACCCTAGCCCGCACCCTAACCCTAACACTTCCCCGAAGCCTGACCCTCAACCGTCCCCTAATCCTAACCCGTACGCTAACACTAACCCGCGCCCTCACACGTACTCTCCCCCTAAAGCGTTGTCGTACCCTCCCCTGGACCCTAAACCGTCCCCGTCCCCTAACCCTAACCCTAGCCCGAACCCTAACCCTAACCCTTCCCCGAAGCCTGACCCTCACACGTCCCCTAATCTTAACCCGTACGCTAACACTAACCCGCGCCCTCACACGTACCCTCCCCGTAAAGCGTTATCGTACCCTGCCCTGGACCCTAAACCGTCCCCGTCCCCTAACCCTAACCCTAGCCCGAACCCTAACCCTAACCCTTCCCCGAAGCCTGACCATCACACTTCCACGAAGCCTGACCCTCACCCGTCCCCTAATCCTAACCCGTACGCTAACCCTAACCCGCGCCCTCACACGTACACTCCCCCTAAAGCGTTGTGGTACCCTCCCCTGGACCCTAAACCGCCACCGTCCCCTAAAGCTAACCCTAGCCCGAACCCTAACCCTAACCCTTCCCCGAAGCCTGACCCTCACCCGTCCCCTAATCCTAACACGTACGCTAACACTAACCCGCGCCCTCACACGTACGCTCCCCCTAAAGCGTTGTCGTACCCTCCCCTGGACCCTAAACCGTCCCCGTCCCCTAACCCTAACCCTAGCCCGAACCCTAACCCTAACCCTTCCCCGAAGCCTGACCCTCACCCGTCCCCTAATCCTAACCCGTACGCTAACACTAACCCACGCCCTCACATGTACGCTCCCCATAAAGCGTTGTCGTACCCTCCCCTGGTCCCTAAACCGTCCCCGTCCCCTAACCCTAACCCTAGCCCGAACCCTAACCCTAACCCTTCCCCGAAGCCTGACCCTCACCCTTCCACGAAGCCTGACCCTCACCCGTCCCCTAATCCTAACCCGTACGCTAACCCTAACCCGCGCCCTCACACGTACGCTCCCCCTAAAGCGTTGTGGTACCCTCCCCTGGACCCTAAACCGTCACCGTCCCTTAAATCTAACCCTAGCCCGAACCCTAACCCTAACCCTTCCCCGAAGCCTGACCCTCACCCGTCCCCTAATATTAACAAGTACGCTAACACTAACCCGCGCCCTTACACGTACGCTCCCCCTAAAGCGTTGTCGTACCCTCCCCTGGACCCTAAACCGTCCCCGTCCCCTAACACTAACCCTAGCCCGAACCCTAACCCTAACACTTCCCCGAAGCGTGACCCTCACCCATCCCCTAATCCTAACCCGTACGCTAACACTAACCCGCGCCCTCACACGTACGATCCCCCTAAAGTGTTGTCGTACCCTCCCCTGGACCCTAAACCGTCCCCGTCCCCTAACCCTAACCCTAGCCCGCACCCTAACCCTAACCCTTCCCCGAAGCCTGACCCTCACCCGTCACCTAATCCTAACCCGTACGCTAACACTAACCCGCACCCTCACACGTACGGTCCCCCTAAAGCGTTGTCGTACCCTCCCCTGGACCCAAAACCGTCCCCGTTCCCTAACACTAACCCTAGCCCTAACCCTAACCCTAACCCTTCCCCGAAGCCTGACCCTCACCCGTCTCCTAACCCTAACCCGTACGCTAACATTAACCCACGCCCTCACACGTACGCTCCCCCTAAAGCTTTGTCGTACCCTCCCTTGGAACCTAAACCGTCCCCGTCCCCTAACCCTAACCCTAGCCCGAACCGTAACCCTAACACTTCCCCGAAGCCTGACCCTCAACCATCCCCTAATCCTAACCCGTACGCTAACACTAACCCGCGCCCTCACACGTACGCTCCCCCTAAAGCGTTGTCGTATCCTCCCCTGGACCCTAAACCGTCCCCATCCCCTAACCCTAACCCTAGCCCGAACCCTAACCCTAACCCTTCCCCGAAGCCTGACCCTCACACGTCCTCTAATCCTAACCCGTACGCTAACACTAACCCGCGCCCTCACACGTACCCTCCCCGTAAAGCGTTATCGTACCCTGCCCTGGACCCTAAACCGTCCCCGTCCCCTAACCCTAACCCTAGCCCGAACCCTAACCCTAACCCTTCCCCGAAGCCTGACCATCACACTTCCACGAAGCCTGACCCTCACCCGTCCCCTAATCCTAACCCGTACGCTAACCCTAACCCGCGCCCTCACACGTACACTCCCCCTAAAGCGTTGTGGTACCCTCCCCTGGACCCTAAACCGCCACCGTCCCCTAAACCTAACCCTAGCCCGAACCCTAACCCTAACCCTTCCCCGAAGCCTGACCCTCACCCGTTCCCTAATCCTAACACGTACGCTAACACTAACCCGCGCCCTCACACGTACGCTCCCACTAAAGCGTTGTCATACCCTCCCCTGGACCCTAAACCATCCCCGTCCCCTAACCCTAACCCTAGCCCGAACCCTAACCCTAACCCTTCCCCGAAGCCTGACCCTCACCGGTCCCCTAATCCTAACCCGTACGCTAACACTAACCCGCGCCCTCACACATACGCTCCCCCTAAAGCGTTGTCGTACCCTCCCCTGGACCCTAAACCGTCCCCGTCCCCTAACCCAAACCCTAGCCCGAACCCTAACCCTAAACCTTCTCCGAAGGCTGACCCTCACCCGTCCCCTAATCCTAACACGTACGCTAACACTAACCATCGCCCTCACACGAACGCTACCCCTAAAGTGTTGTCGTACCCTCCCCTGGACCCTAAACCGTCCCCGTCCCCTAACCCTACCCCTAGCCCGAACGCTAACCCTAACACTTTCCCGAAGCCTGACCCTCACATGTCCCCTAATCCTAACCCGTACGCTAACACTAACCCGCGTCCTCACACGTACGCTCCCACTAAAGTGTTGTCGTACACTCCTCTGGACCCTAAACCGTCCCCGTCCCCTAACCCTAGTCCGAACCCTAACCCTAACCCTTCCCCGAAGCCTGACCCTCACCCGTCCCCTAATCCTAACCCGTACATTAACACTAACCCACGCCCTCACACGTACGCTCCCCCTAAAGCGTTGTCGTACCCTCCCCAGGACCCTAAACCGTCCCCAGCCCCTAACCCTAACCCTAGCCCGAACGCTACCCGTAACCCTTCCCCGAAGCCTGACCCTCACCCTTTCCCTAATCCTAAGCCGTACGCTAACACTAACCCGCGCCCTCACACGTACTCTCCTCCTAAAGTGTTGTCGTACCCTCCCCTGGACCCTAAACCGTCCCCGTCCCCTAACCCTAACCCTAGCCCAAACCCTAACCCTAACCCTTCCCTGAAGCCTGACCCTCACCCGTCCCCTAATCCTAACCCGTACGCTAACACTACCCCGCGCCCTCACACGTACGCTCCCCCTAAGGCGTTGTCGTACCCTCCCCTGGACCCAAAACCGTCCCCATCCCCTAACCCTAACCCTAGCCAGAACCCTAACCCTAACCCTTCCCCGAAGCCTGACCCTCACCCGTCCCCTAATCCTAACCGGTACGCTAACACTAACCTGTGCCCTCACACGTACGCTCCCCCTAAAGCGCGTCGTACCCTCCCCTAGACCCTAAACTGTCCCCGTCCCCTAACTCTAACCCTAGCCCGAACCCTAACTAACCCAGGCCCTCACACGTACGCTCCCCCTAAAGCGTTGTCGTACCCTCCCCTGGACCCTAAACCGTCCCCGTCCCCTAACCCTAACCCTAGCCTGAACCCTAACACTTCCCCGAAGCCTGACCCTCACCCGTCCCCTAATCCTAACCCGTACGCTAACACTAACCCGCGCCCTCTAACGTACTCTCCCCCTAAAGCATTGTCGTACCCTCCCCTGAACCCTACACCGTTCCCGTCCCCTAACCCTAACCCTATCCCGAACCCTAACCCTAACCATTCCCCGAAGCCTGATCCTTACCCGTCCCCTAATCCTAACCCGTACGCTAACACTAACCCGTGCCCTCACACGTACGCTCCCACTAAAGCGTTGTCGTACCCTCCCCTGGACCCTAAACCGTCCCCGTCCGCTAACCCTAACCCTAGCCCGAACCCTAACCCTAACCCTTCCCCGAAGCCTGACCCTCACACGTCCCCTAATCCTAACCTGTACGCTAACACTAACCCGCGCCCTCACACGTACGCTCCCCATAAAGCGTTGTCGTACCCTCCCCTGGTCCCTAAACCGTCCCCGTCCCCTAACCCTAACCCTAGCCCGAACCCTAACCGTAACCCTTCCCCGAAGCCTGACCCTCACACGTCCCCTAATCCTAACCCGTACGCTAACACTAACCCGCGCCCTCACACGTACGCTCCCCCTAAAGCGTTGTCGTACCCTCCCCTGGACCCTAAACCGTCCCCGTCCCCTAAACCTAACCCTAGCCCAAACCCTAACCCTAACCCTTCCCCGAAGCCTGACCCTCACCCGTCCCCTAATCCTAACCGGTACGCTAACACTAACCTGTGCCCTCACACGTACGCTCCCCCTAAAGCGTGTCGTACCCTCCCCTAGACCCTAAACCGTCCCCGTCCCCTAACCCTAACCCTAGCCCGAACCCTAACCCTAACCCTTCCCCGAAACCTGACCCTCACCCTTCCATGAAGCCTGACCCTCACCCGTCCCCTAATCCTAACCTGTACGCTAACCCTAACCCGCACCCTCTCACGTACGCTCCCCCTAAAGCGTTGTGGTACCCTCCCCTGCACCCTAAACCGTCACCGTTCCCTAAACCTAACCCTAGCCCGAACCCTAACCCTAACCCTTCCCCGAAGCCTGACCCTCACCCGTCCCCTAATCCTAACCCGTACGCTAACACTAACCCGCGCCCTCACACGTACGCTCCCCATAAAGCGTTGTCGTACCCTCCCCTGGTCCCTAAACCTTCCCCGTCCCCTAACCCTACCCCTAGCCCGAACGCTAACCCTAACACTTTCCCGAAGCCTGACCCTCACATGTCCCCTAATCCTAACCCGTACGCTAACACTAACCCGCGTCCTCACATGTACGCTCCCTCTAAAGTGTTGTCGTACACTCCTCTGGTCCCTAAACCGTCCCCGTCCCCTAACCCTAGTCCGAACCCTAACCCTAACCCTTCCCCGAAGCCTGACCCTCACCCGTCCCCTAATCCTAACCCGTACGTTAACACTAACCCACGCCCTCACACGTACGCTCCCCCTAAAGCGTTGTCGTACCCTCCCCTGGACCCCAAACCGTCCCCGTCCCCTAACACTAACCCTAGCCCGAACCCTAACCCTAACCCTTCCCCGAAGCCTGACTCTCACCCGTCCCCTAATCCTAACCCGTACGGTAACACTAACCCGTGCCCTCACACGTATGCTCCCCCTAAAGCGTTGTCGTACCCTCCCTTGGACCCTAAACCGTCCCTGTCCCCTAACCCTAACCCTAGCCCGAACACTAACCGTAACCCTTCCCCGAAGCCTGACCCTCACCCTTCCCCTAATACTAAGCCAGACGCTAACACTAACCCGCGCCCTCACACGTACGCTCCACCTAAAGCGTTGTCGTACCCTCCCCTGGACCCTAAGCCGTCCCCGTCCCCTAACCCTAACCCTAGCCCGAACCCTAACCCTAACCCTTCCCCGAAGGCTAACCCTCACCCGTCCCCTAATTCTAACCCGTACGCTAACACTAAGCCACGCCCTCACACATACGCTCCCCCTAAAGCGTTGTCGTACCCTCCCCTGGACCCTAAACCGTCCCCGTCCCCTAACCCTAACCCTAGCCCGAATCCTAACCCTAACCCTTCCCCGAAGGCTGACCCTCACCTGTCCCCTAATCCTAACCCGTACGCTAACACTAACCCGCGCCCTCACACGTATGCTCCCCCTAAAGCGTTCTCGTATCCTCCCCTGGACCCTAAACCGTCCCCGTCCCCTAACCCTAACCCTAGCCCGAAACCTAACCCTAACCCTTCCCCGAAGCCTGACCCTCACACGTCCCCTAATCCTAACCCGTACGCTAACACTAACCCGCGCCCTCACACGTACGCTCCCCCTAAAGCGTTGTCGTACCCTCCCCTGGACCCTAAACCGTCCCCGTCCCCTAACCCTAACCCTAGCCCGAACCCTAACCCTAACCCTTCCCCGAAGCCTGACCCTCACCCGTCCCCTAATCCTAACCCGTACGCTAACACTAACCCGCTCCCTCACACGTACGCTCCCCATAAAGCGTTGTCGGACCCTCCCCTGGTCCCTAAAGCGTCCCCGTCCCCTAACCCTAACCCTAGCCCGAACCCTAACCATAACCCTTCCCCGAAGCCTGACCCTCACCCGTCCCCTAATCCTAACCCGTACGCTAACACTAACCCGCGCCCTCACACGTACGTTCCCCCTAAAGCGTTGTCGTACCCTCCCCTGGACCCTAAAACGTCTCCGTCCCCTAACCCTAACCCTAGCCGGAACGCTAATCCTAACACTTCCCCGAAGCCTGACCCTCACCCGTCCCCTAATCCTAACCCGTATGCTAACACTAACCCGCGCCCTCTAACGTACTCTCTCCCTAAAGCGTTGTCGTACCCTCCCCTGGACCCTAAACCGTGCCCGTCCCCTAACCCTAACCCTATCCCGAACCCTAACCCTAACACTTCCCCGAAGCCTGACCCTCACCCGTCCCCTAATCCTAACCCGTACGCTAACACTAACCCGCGCCCTCACACGTTCGCTCCCCCTAAAGCGTTGTCGTACCCTCCCCTGGACCCTGAACCGTCCCCATCCCCTAACCCTAACCCTAGCCCGAACCCTAACCCTAACCCTTCCCCGAAGGCTGACCCTCACCCGTCCCCTAATCCTAACCCGTACGCTAACACTAACCCGCGCCCTCACACGTACGCTCCCCCTAAAGCGTTGTCGTACCCTCCCCTGGACCCTAAACCGTCCCCGTCCCCTAACCCTAACCCTAGCCTGAACCCTAACCCTTCCCCGAAGCCTGACCCTCACCCGTCCCCTAATCCTAACCCGTACGCTAACACTAACCCGCGCCCTCTAATGTACTCTCCCCCTAAAGCGTTGTCGTACCCTCCCCTGGACCCTAAACCGTTCCCGTCCCCTAACCCTAACCCTATCCCGAACCCTAACCCTAACCATTCCCCGAAGCCTGATCCTTACCCGTCCCCTAATCCTAACCCGTACGCTAACACTAACCCGCGCCCTCACACGTACGCTCCCACTAAAGCGTTGTCGTACCCTCCCCTGGACCCTAAACCGTCCCCGTCCCCTAACCCTAACCCTAGCCCGAACCCTAACCCTAACCCTTCCCCGAAGCCTGACCGTCACCCGTCCCCTAATCCTAACCCGTACGCTAACACTAACCCGCGCCCTCACACGTACGCTCCCCATTAAGCGTTGTCGTACCCTCCCCTGGTCCCTAAACCGTCTCCGTCCCCTAACCCTAACCCTAGCCCGAACCCTAACCCTAACCCTTCCCCGAAGCCTGACCCTCACACGTCCCCTAATCCTAACCCGTACGCTAACACTAACCCGCGCCCTCACACGTACCCTCCCCGTAAAGTGTTATCGTACCCTCCCCTGGACCCTAAACCGTCCCCGTCCCCTAACACTAATCCTAGCCCGAACCCTAACCCTAACCCTTCCCCGAAGCCTGACCCTCACCCGTCCCCTAATCCTAACCCGTACGCTATCACTAACCCGTGCCCTCACACGTACGCTCCCCCTAAAGCGTTGTCGTACCCTCCCCTGGACCCCAAACCGTCCCCGTTCCCTAACCCTAACCCTAGCCCGAACCCTAACCCTAACACTTCCCCGAAGCCTGACCCTCACACGTCCCCTAATCCTAACCCGTACGCTAACACTAACCCGCGCCCTCACACGTACGCTCCCGCTAAAGCGTTGTCGTACCCTCCCCTGGACCCTAAACCGTCCCCATCCCCTAACCCTAACCGTAGCCCGAACCCTAACCCTTCCTCGAAGCCTGACCCTCACCCGTCCCCTAATCCTAACCCGTACGCTAACACTAACCCGCGCTCTCACACGTACGCTCCCGCTAAAGCGTTGTCGTACCCTCCCCTGGACCCTAAACCGTCCCCGTCCCCTAACCCTAACCCTAGCCCGAACCCTAACACTAACCCTTCCCCGAAGCCTGACCCTCACCCGTCCCCTAATCCTAACCCGTACGCTAACACTAACCCGCGCCCTCACACGTACTCTCCCCCTAAAGCGTTGTCGTACCCTCCCCTGGACCCTAAACCGTCCCCGTCCCCTAACCCTAACCCTAGCCCGAACCCTAACCCTAACCCTTCCCCGAAGCCTGACCCTCACCCTTCCACGAAGCCTGACCCTCACCCGTCCCCTAATCCTAACCCGTACGCTAACCCTAACCGGCGCCCTCACACGTACGCTCCCCCTAAAGCGTTGTCGTACCCTCCCCTGGACCCTAAACCGTCCCCGTCCCCTAACCCTAACCCTAGCCCGAACCCTAACCCTAACCCTTCCCCGAAGCCTGACCCTCACCCGTCCCCTAATCCTAACCCGTACGTTAACACTAACCCACGCCCTCACACGTACTCTCCCACTAAAGCGTTTTTGTACCCTCCCCTGGACCCCAAACCGTCCCCGTTCCCTAACCCTAACCCTAGCCCGAACCCTAACCCTAACCCTTCCTTGAAGCCTGACCCTCACCAGTCCCCTAATCCTAACCCGTACGCTAACACTAACCCGCGCCCTCACACGTATGCTCCCCCTAAAGCGTTGTCGTACCCTCCCCTGGACCCTAAACCGTCCCTGTCCCCTAACCCTAACCCTAGCCCGAACGCTAACCGTAACCCTTCCCCGAAGCCTGACCCTCACCCTTCCCCTAATCCTAAGCCAGACGCTAACACTAACACGCGCCCTCACACGTACGCTCCACCTAAAGCGTTGTCGTACCCTCCCCTGGACCCTAAGCCGTCCCCGTCCCCTAACCCTAACCCTAGCCCGAACCCTAACCCTAACCCTTCCCCGAAGGCTGACCCTCAGCCGTCCCCTAATCCTAACCCGTACGCTAACACTAACCCGCTCCCTCACACATACGCTCCCCCTAAAGCGTTGTCGTACCCTCCCCTGGACCCTAAACCGTCCCCGTCCCCTAACCCTAACCCTAGCCCGAATCCTAACCCTAACCCTTCCCCGAAGGCTGACACTCACCTGTCCCCTAAACCTAACCCGTACGCTAACACTAACACGCACCCTCACACGTACGCTCCCCCTAAAGCGTTGTCGTATCCTCCCCTGGACCCTAAACCGTCCCCGTCCCCTAACCCTAACCCTAGCCCGAACCCTAACCCTAACACTTCCCCGAAGCCTGACCCTCACACGTCCCCTAATCCTAACCCGTACGCTAACACTAACCCGCGCCCTCACACGTACGCTCCCCCTAAAGCGTTGTCGTACCCTCCCCTGGACCCTAAACCGTCCCCGTCCCCTAACCCTAACCCTAGCCCGAACCCTAACCCTAACCCTTCCCCGAAGCCTGACACTCACCCGTCCCCTAATCCTAACCCGTACACTAACACTAACCCGCGCCCTCACACGTACGCTCCCCATAAAGCGTTGTCGTACCCTCCCCTGGTCCCTAAACCGTCCCCGACCCCTAATCCTTACCCAGCCCGAACCATAACCCTAACCCTTCCCCGAAGCCTGACCCTCACCCGTCCCCTAATCCTAACCCGTACGCTAACCCTAACCCGCGCCCTCACACGTACACTCCCCCTAAAGCGTTGTGGTACCCTCCCCTGGACCCTAAACCGCCACCGTCCCCTAAACCTAACCCTAGCCCGAACCCTAACCCTAACCCTTCTCCGAAGCCTGACCCTCACCCGTCCCCTAATCCTAACACGTACGCTAACACTAACCAGCGCCCTCACACGAACGCTACCCCTAAAGTGTTGTCGTACCCTCCCCTGTACCCTAAACCGTCCCCGTCCCCTAACCCTACCCCTAGCCCGAACGCTAACCCTAACACTTTCCCGAAGCCTGACCCTCACATGTCCCCTAATCCTAACCCGTACGCTAACACTAACCCGCGTCCTCACACGTACGCTCCCCCTAAAGTGTTGTCGTACACTCCTCTGGACCCTAAACCGTCCCCGTCCCCTAACCCTAGTCCGAACCCTAACCCTAACCCTTCCCCGAAGCCTGACCCTCACCCGTCCCATAATCCTAACCCGTACGTTAACACTAACCCACGCCCTCACACGTACGCTCCCCCTAAAGCGTTGTCGTACCCTCCCCTGGACCCCAAACCGTCCCCGTCCCCTAACCCTAACCCTAGCCCGAACCCTAACCCTAACCCTTCCCCGAAGGCTAACCCTCACCCGTCCCCTAATCCTAACCCGTATGCAAACACTAACCCGCGCCCTCACACATACGCTCCCCCTAAAGCGTTGTCGTACCCTCCCCTGGACCCTAAACCGTCCCCGTCCCCTAACCCTAACCCTAGCCCGAATCCTAACCCTAACCCTTCCTCGAAGGCTGACCCTCACCTGTCCCATAATCCTAACCCGTACGCTAACAATAACCCGCGCCCTCACACGTACGCTCCCCCTACAGCGTTGTCGTACCCTCCCATGGACCCTAAACCGTCCCCGTCCCCAAACCCTAACCCTAGCCCGAACCCTAACCCTAACCCTTCCCCGAAGCCTGACCCTCACCTGTCCCCTAATCCTAACCCGTACGCTAACACTAACCCGCGCCCTCAGACGTACGCTCCCCCTAAAGCGTTGTCGTACCCTCCCCTGGACCCTAAACCGTCCCCGTCCCCAAACCCTAACCCTAGCCCGAACCCTAACCCTAACCCTTCCCCGAAGCCTGACCCTCACCCTTCCACGAAGCCTGACCCTCACCCGTCCCCTATTCCTAACCCGTACGCTAACCCTAACCCGCGCCCTCACACGTACGCTCCCCCTAAAGCGTTGTGGTACCCTCCCCTGGACCCTAAACCGTCACCGTCCCCTAAACCTAACCCTAGCCCGAACCCTAACCCTAACCCTTCCCCGAAGCCTGACCCTCACCCGTCCCCTAATCCTAACACGTACGCTAACACTAACCCGCGCCCTCACACGTAGGCTCCCCCTAAAGCGTTATCGTACCCTCCTCTGGAGCCTAAACCGTCCCCGTCCCCTAACCCTAACCCTAGCCCGAACCCTAACACTAACCCTTCCCCGAAGCCTGACCCTCACCCATCCACGAAGCCTGACCCTCACCCGTCCCCTAATCCTAACCCGTACGCTAACCCTAACCCGCGCCCTCACACGTACGCTCCCCCTAAAGCGTTGTGGTACCCTCCCCTGGACCCTAAACCGTCACCGTCCCCTAAGCCTAACCCTAGCCCGAACCCTAACCCTAACCCTTCCCCGAAGCCTGACCCTCACCCGTCCCCTAATCCTAACACGTACGGTAACACTAACCCGCGCCCTTACACGTACGCTCCCCCTAAAGCATTGTCGTACCCTCCCCTGGACCCTAAACCGTCCCCGTCCCCTAACCCTAACCCTAGCCCGCACCCTAACCCTAACACTTATCCGAAGCCTGACCCTCACCCGTCCCCTAATCCTAACCCGTACGCTAACACTAACCCGCGCCCTCACACGTACGCTCCCCCTAAAGCGTTGTCGTACCCTCCCCTGGACCCTAAACCGTCCCCGTCCCCTAACCCTAACCCTAGCCCGAACCCTAACCCTAACCCTTCCCCGAAGCCTGACCCTCACACGTCCCCTAATCCTAACCCGTACGCTAACACTAACCCGCGCCCTCACACGTACCCTCCCCGTAAAGCGTTATCGTACCCTGCCCTGGACCCTAAACCGTCCCCATCCCCTAACCCTAACCCTAGCCCGAACCCTAACCCTAACCCTTCCCCGAAGCCTGACCATCACACTTCCACGAAGCCTGACCCTCACCCGTCCCCTAATCCTAACCCGTACGCTAACCCTAACCCGCGCCCTCACACGGACACTCCCCCTAAAGCGTTGTCGTACCCTCCCCTGGACCCTAAACCGTCCCCGTCCCCTAACCCTAACCCTAGCCCGAACCCTAACCCTAACCCTTCCCCGAAGCCTGACCCTCACCCGTCCCCTAATCCTAACCCGTACGCTAACACTAACCCACGCCCTCACACGTACGCTCCCCATAAAGCGTTGTCGTACCCTCCCCTGGTCCGTAAACCGTCCCCGTCCCCTAACCCTAACCCTAGCCCGAACCCTAACCCTAACCCTTCCCCGAAGCCTGACCCTCACCCTTCCACGAAGCCTGACCCTCACCCGTCCCCTAATCCTAACCCGTACGCTAACCCTAACCCGCGCCCTCACACGTACGCTCCCCCTAAAGCGTTGTGGTACCCTCCCCTGGACCCTAAACCGTCACCGTCCCTTAAACCTAACCCTAGCCCGAACCCTAACCCTAACCCTTCCCCGAAGCCTGACCCTCACCCGTCCCCTAATCCTAACACGTACGCTAACACTAACCCGCGCCCTTACACGTACGCTCCCCCTAAAGCGTTGTCGTACGCTCCCCTGGTCCCTAAACCGTCCCCGTCCCCTAACCCTAACCCTAGCCCGAACCCTAACCCTAACACTTCCCCGAAGCGTGACCCTCACCCATCCCCTAATCCTAACCCGTACGCTAACACTAACCCGCGCCCTCACACGTACGCTCCCCCTAAAGCGTTGTCGTACCCTCCCCTGGACCCTAAACCGTCCCCGTCCCCTAACCCTAACCCTAGCCCGCACCCTAACCCTAACCCTTCCCCGAAGCCTGACCCTCACCCGTCCCCTAATCCTAACCCGTACGCTAACACTAACCCGCACCCTCACACGTACGCTCCCCCTAAAGCGTTGTCGTACCCTCCCCTGGACCCAAAACCGTCCCCGTTCCCTAACACTAACCCTAGCCCTAACCCTAACCCTAACCCTTCCCCGAAGCCTGACCCTCACCCGTCTCCTAACCCTAACCCGTATGCTAACATTAGCCCACGCCCTCACACGTACGCTCCCCCTAAAGCGTTGTCGTACCCTCCCTTGGAACCTAAACCGTCCCCGTCCCCTAACCCTAACCCTAGCCCGAACCGTAACCCTAACACTTCCCCGAAGCCTGACCCTCAACCATCCCCTAATCCTAACCCGTACGCTAACACTAACCCGCGCCCTCACACGTACGCTCCCCCTAAAGCATTGTCGTATCCTCCCCTGGACCCTACACCGTCCCTATCCCCTAACCCTAACCCTAGCCCGAACCCTAACCCTAACCCTTCCCCGAAGCCTGACCCTCACACGTCCCCTAATCCTAACCCGTACGTTAACACTAACCCACGCCCTCACACGTACCCTCCCCGTAAAGCGTTATCGTACCCTGCCCTGAACCCTAAACAGTCCCCGTCCCCTAACCCTAACCCTAGCCCGAACCCTAACCCTAACCCTTCCCCGAAGCCTGACCATCACACTTCCACGAAGCCTGACCCTCACCCGTCCCCTAATCCTAACCCGTACGCTAACCCTAACCCGCGCCCTCACACGTACACTCCCCCTAAAGCGTTGTGGTACCCTCCCCTGGACCCTAAACCGCCACCATCCCCTAAACCTAACCCTAGCCCGAACCCTAACCCTAACCCTTCCCCGAAGACTGACCCTCACCCGTCCCCTAATCCTAACACGTACGCTAACACTAACCCGCGCCCTCACACGTACGCTCCCACTAAAGCGTTGTCGTACCCTCCCCTGGACCCTAAACCGTCCCCGTCCCCTAACCCTAGTCCGAACCCTAACCCTAACCCTTCCCCGAAGCCTGACCCTCACCCGTCCCCTAATCCTAACCCGTACGTTAACACTAACCCACGCCCTCACACGTACGCTCCCCCTAAAGCGTTGTCGTACCCTCCCCTGGACCCCAAACCGTCCCCGTCCCCTAACCCTAACCCTAGCCCGAACCCTAACCCTAAACCTTCCCCGAAGCCTGACCCTCACCCGTCCCCTAATCCTAACCCGTACGGTAACACTAACCCGCGCCCTCACACGTATGCTCCCCCTAAAGCGTTGTCGTACCCTCCCCTGAACCCTAAACCGTCCCTGTCCCCTAACCCTAACCCTAGCCCGAACACTAACCGTAACCCTTCCCCGAAGCCTGACCCTCACCCTTCCCCTAATCCTAAGCCAGACGCTAACACTAACCCGCGCCCTCACACGTACGCTCCCCCTAAAGCGTTGTCGTACCCTCCCCTGGACCCTAAGCCGTCCCCGTCCCCTAACCCTAACCCTAGCCCGAACCCTAACCCTAACCCTTCCCCGAAGGCTAACCCTCACCCGTCCCCTAATCCTAACCCGTACGCAAACACTAACCCGCGCCCTCACACATACGCTCCCCCTAAAGCGTTGTCGTACCCTCCCCTGGACCCTAAACCGTCCCCGTCCCCTAACCCTAACCCTAGCCCGAATCCTAACCCTAACCCTTCCTCGAAGGCTGACCCTCACCTGTCCCCTAATCCTAAACCGTACGCTAACACTAACCCGCGCCCTCACACGTACGCTCCCCCTACAGCGTTGTCGTACCCTCCCATGGACCCTAAACCGTCCCCGTCCCCAAACGCTAACCCTAGCCCGAACCCTAACCCTAAACCTTCCCCGAAGCCTGACCCTCACCCTTCCACGAAGCCTGACCCTCACCCGTCCCCTAATCCTAACCCGTACGCTAATCCTAACCCGCGCCCTCACACGTACGTTCCCCCTAAAGCGTTGTGGTACTCTCCCCTGGACCCTAAACCGTCACCGTCCCCTAAACCTAACCCTAGCCCGAACCCTAACCCTAACCCTTCCCCGAAGGCTGACCCTCACCCGTCCCCTAATCCTCACACGTACGCTAACACTAACCCGCGCCCTCACACGTACGCTCCCCTTAAAGCGTTATCGTACCCTCCCCTGGAGCCTAAAACGTCCCCGTCCCCTAACCCTAACCCTAGGCCGAACCCTAACACTAACCCTTCCCCGAAGCCTGACCCTCACCCTTCCACGAAGCCTGACCCTCACCCGTCCCCTAATCCTAGCCCGTACGCTAACCCTAACCCGCGCCCTCACACGTACGCTCCCCCTAAAGCGTTGTGGTACCCTCCCCTGGACCCTAAACCGTCACCATCCCCTAAACCTAACCCTAGCCCGAACCCTAACCCTAACACTTCCCCGAAGCGTGACCCTCACCCGTCCCCTAATTCTAACCCGTACGATAACACTAACCCGCGCCCTCACACGTACGCTCCCCCTAAAGCGTTGTCGTACCCTCCCCTGGACCCTAAACCGTCCCCGTCCCCTAACCCTAACACTTCCCCGAAGCCTGACCCTCAACCGTCCCCTAATCCTAACCCGTACGCTAACACTAACCCGCGCCCTCACACGTACGCTCCCCCTAAAGCGTTGTCGTACCCTCCCCTGGACCCTAAACCGTCCCCGTCCCCTAACCCTAACCCTAGCCCGAACCCTAACCCTAACCCTTCCCCGAAGCCTGACCCTCACACGTCCCCTAATCCTAACCCGTACGCTAACACTAACCCGCGCCCTCACACGTACGCTCCCCATAAAGCGTTGTCGTACCCTCCCCTGGTCCCTAAACCGTCCCCGTCCCCTAAACCTAACCCTAGCCCGAACCCTAACCCTAACCCTTCCCCGAAGCCTGACCCTCATCCTTCCACGAAGCCTGACCTTCACCCGTCCCCTAATCCTAACCCGTACGCTAACCCTAACCCGCGCCCTCACACGTACGCTCCCCCTAAAGCGTTGTGGTACCCTCCCCTGGACCCTAAACCGTCACCGTCCCTTAAACCTAACCCTAGCCCGAACCCTAACCCTAACCCTTCCCCGAAGCCTGACCCTCACCCGTCCCCTAATCCTAACACGTACGCTAACACTAACCCGCGCCCTTACACGTACGCTCCCCCTAAAGCGTTGTCGTACCCTCCCCTGGACCCTAAACCGTCCCCGTCCCCTAACCCTAACCCTAGCCCGCACCCTAACCCTAACCCTTCCCCGAAGCCTGACCCTCACCCGTCCCCTAATCCTAACCCGTACGCTAACACTAACCCGCGCCCTCACACGTACGCTCCCCCTAAAGCGTTGTCGTATCCTCCCCTGGACCCAAAACCGTCCCCGTTCCCTAACACTAACCCTAGCCCTAACCCTAACCCTAACCCTTCCCCGAAGCCTGACCCTCACCCGTCTCCTAACCCTAACCCGTACGCTAACATTAACCCACGCCCTCACACGTACGCTCCCCATAAAGCGTTGTCGTACCCTCCCTTGGAACCTAAACCGTCCCCGTCCCCTAACCCTAACCCTAGCCCGAACCGTAACCCTAACACTTCCCCGAAGCCTGACCCTCAACCATCCCCTAATCCTAACCCGTACGCTAACACTAACCCGCGCCCTCACACGTACGCTCCCCCTAAAGCGTTGTCGTATCCTCCCCTGGACCCTAAACCGTCCCCATCCCCTAACCCTAACCCTAGCCCGAACCCTAACCCTAACCCTTCCCCGAAGCCTGACCCTCACACGTCCCCTAATCCTAACCCGTACGCTAACACTAACCCACGCCCTCACTCGTACCCTCCCCGTAAAGCGTTATCGTACCCTGCCCTGGACCCTAAACCGTCCCCGTCCCCTAACCCTAACCCTAGCCCGAACCCTAACCCTAACCCTACCCCGAAGCCTGACCATCACACTTCCACGAAGCCTGACCCTCACCCGTCCCCTAATCCTAACCCGTACGCTAACCCTAACCCGCGCCCTCACACGTACACTCCCCCTAAAGCGTTGTGGTACCCTCCCCTGGACCCTAAACCGCCACCGTCCCCTAAACCTAACCCTAGCCCGAACCCTAACCCTAACCATTCCCCGAAGCCTGACCCTCACCCATCCCCTAATCCTAACACGTACGCTAACACTAAACCGCGCCCTCACACGTACGCTCCCACTAAAGCGTTGTCGTACCCTCCCCTGGACCCTAAACCGTCCCCGTCCCCTAACCCTAACCCTAGCCCGAACCCTAACCCTAACCCTTCCCCGAAGCCTGACCCTCACCGGTCCCCTAATCCTAACCCGTACGCTAACACTAACCCGCGCCCTCACACATACGCTCCCCCTAAAGCGTTGTCGTACCCTCCCCTGGACCCTAAACCGTCCCCGTCCCCTAACCCTAACCCTAGCCCGAACCCTAACCCTAACCCTTCCCCGAAGCCTGACCCTCACCCGTCCCCTAATCCTAACCCGTACGCTAACACTAACCCGCGCCCTCAGACGTACGCTCCCCCTAAAGCATTGTCGTACCCTCCCCTGGACCCTAAACCGTCCCCGTCCCCTAACCCTAACCCTAGCCCGAACACTAACCCTAACCCTTCCCCGAAGCCTGACCCTCACCGTCCCCTAATCCTAAGCCGTACGCTAACACTAACCCGCGCCCTCACACGTACGCTCCCCCTAAAGCGTTGTCGTACCCTCCCCTGGACCCTAAACCGTCCCCGACCCCTAACCCTAACCCTAGCCCGAACCCTAACCCTAACACTTCCCCGAAGCCTGACCCTCACCCGTCCCCTAATCCTAACCCGTACACTAACACTAACTAGCGCCCTCACGCGTACTCTCCCCCTAATGCGTTGTCGTACCCTCCCCTGGACCCTAAACCGTCCCCGTCCCCTAACCCTAACCCTAGCCCGAACCCTAACCCTAAACCTTCCCCGAAGCCTGACCCTCACCCGTCCCCTAATCCTAACACGTACGCTAACACTAACCAGCGCCCTCACACGAACGCTACCCCTAAAGTGTTGTCGTACCCTCCCCTGGACCCTAAACCGTCCCCGTCCCCTAACCCTACCCCTAGCCCGAACGCTAACCCTAACACTTTCCCGAAGCCTGACCCTCACATGTCCCCTAATCCTAACCCGTACGCTAACACTAACCCGCGTCCTCACACGTACGCTTCCCCTAAAGTGTTGTCGTACACTCCTCTGGACCCTAAACCGTCCCCGTCCCCTAACCCTAGTCCGAACCCTAACCCTAACCCTTCCCCGAAGCCTGACCCTCACCCGTCCCCTAATCCTAACCCGTACGTTAACACTAACCCACGCCCTCACACGTACGCTCCCCCTAAAGCGTTGTCGTACCCTCCCCTGGACCACAAACCGTCCCCGTCCCCTAACCCTAACCCTAGCCCGAACCCTAACCCTAACCCTTCCCCGAAGCCTGACCCTCACCCGTCCCCTAATCCTAACCCGTACGGTAACACTAACCCGCGCCCTCACACGTATGCTCCCCCTAAAGCGTTGTCGTACCCTCCCCTGAACCCTAAACCGTCCCTGTCCCCTAACCGTAACCCTTCCCCGAAGCCTGACCCTCACCCTTCCCCTAATCCTAAGCCAGACGCTAACACTAACCCGCGCCCTCACACGTACGCTCCCCCTAAAGCGTTGTCGTACCCTCCCCTGGACCCTAAGCCGTCCCCGTCCCCTAACCCTAACCCTAGCCCGAACCATAACCCTAACCCTTCCCCGAAGGCTAACCCTCACCCGTCCCCTAATCCTAACCCGTACGCAAACACTAACCCGCGCCCTCACACATACGCTCCCCCTAACGCGTTGTCGTACGCTCCCCTGGACCCTAAACCATCCCCGTCCCCTAACCCTAACCCTAGCCCGAATCCTAACCCTAACCCTTCCTCGAAGGCTGACCCTCACCTGTCCCCTAATCCTAACCCGTACGCTAACACTAACCCGCGCCCTCACACGTACGCTCCCCCTAAAGCGTTGTCGTATCCTCCCCTGGACCCTAAACCGTCCCCGTCCCCTAACCCTAACCCTAGCCCGAACCCTAACCCTAACCCTTCCCCGAAGCCTGACCCTCACACGTCCCCTAATCCTAACCCGTACGCTAACACTAAACCACGCCCTCACACGTACGCTCCCGCTAAAGCGTTGTCGTACCCTCCCCTGGACCCTAAACCGTCCCCGTCCCCTAAACCTAACCCTAGCCCGAACCCTAACCCTTCCCCGAAGACTGACCCTCACCCGTCCCCACATCCTAACCCATATGCTAACACTAACCCGCGCCCTCACACGTACGTTCCCCCTAAAGCGTTGTCGTACCCTCCCCTGGACCCTAAAACGTCTCCGTCCCCTAACCCTAACCCTAGCCGGAACGCTAACCCTAACCCTTCCCCGAAGCCTGACCCTCACCCGTCCCATAATCATAACCCGTACGCTAACACTAACCCGCGCCCTCTAACGTACTCTCTCCCTAAAGCGTTGTCGTACCCTCCCCTGGACCCTAAACCGTGCCCGTCCCCTAACCCTAACCCTAGCCCGAACCCTAACCCTAACCCTTCCCCGAAGCCTGAACCTCACCCGTCCCCTAATCCTAACCCGTACGCTAACACTAACACGCGCCCTCACACGTACGCTCCCCATAAAGCGTTGTCGTACCCTCCCCTGGTCCCTAAAGCGTCCCCGTCCCCTAACCCTAACCCTAGCCCGAACCCTAACCCTAACCCTTCCCCGAAGCCTGACCCTCACCCATCCCCTAATCCTAACCCGTACGCTAACATTAACCCGCGCCCTCAAACGTACGCTCCCCCTAAAGCGTTGTCGTACCCTCCCCTGGACCCTAAACTGTCCCCGTCCCCTAACCCTAACCCTAGCCCGAACCCTAACCCTAACCCTTCCCCGAAGCCTGACCCTCACCCGTCCCATAATCCTAAGCCGTACGCTAACACTAATCCGCGCCCTCACACGTACGCTCCCCCTAAAGCGTTGTCGTACCCTCCCCTGGACCCTAAACCGTCCCCGTCCCCTAACCCTAACCCTAGCCCGAATCCTAACCCTTCCCCGAAGCCTGACCCTCACCCGTCCCCTAATCCTAACCCGTACGCTAACACTAACCCGCGCCCTCACACGTACGTTCCCCCTAAGGCGTTGTCGTACCCTCCCCTGGACCCTAAAACGTCTCCGTCCCCTAACCCTAACCCTAGCCGGAACGCTAACCCTAACACTTCCCCGAAGCCTGACCCTCACCCGTCCTCTAATCCTAACCCGTACGCTAACACTAACCCGCGCCCTCTAACGTACTCTCTCCCTAAAGCGTTGTCGTACCCTCCCATGGACCCTAAACCGTGCCTGTCCCCTAACCCTAACCCTATCCCGAACCCTAACCCTAACCCTTCCCCGAAGCCTGACCCTCACCCGTCCCCTAATCCTAACCCGTACGCTAACACTAACCCGCGCTCTCACACGTACGCTCCCCCTAAAGCGTTGTTGTACCCTCCCCTAGACCCTAAACCGTCCCCGTCCCCTAACCCTAACCCTAGCCCGAACCCTAACCCTAAACCTTCCCCGAAGCCTGACCCTCACCTGTCCCCTAATCCTAACCCGTACGCTAACACTAACCCGCGCCCTCACACGTACGCTCCCCATAAAGCGTTGTCGTACCCTCCCCTGGTCCCTAAACCGTCCCCGTCCCCTAACCCTAACCCTAGCCAGAACCCTAACCCTAACCCTTCCCCGAAGCCTGACCCTCACCCGTCCCCTAATCCTAACCCGTACGCTAACACTAACCCGCGCCCTCACACGTACGCTCCCCCTAAAGCGTTGTCGTACCCTCCCCTGGACACTAAACCGTCCCCATCCCCTAACCCTAACCCTAGGCCGAACGCTACCCGTAACCCTTCCCCGAAGCCTGACCCTCACACTTTCCCTAATCCTAAGCCGTACGCTAACACTAACCCGCGCCCTCACACGTACTCTCCTCCTAAAGTGTTGGCGTACCCTCCCCTGGACCCTAAACCGTCCCCGTCCCCTAACCCTAACCCTAGCCCGAACCCTAACCCTAACCCTTCCCCGAAGCCTGATCCTCACCCGTCCCTTAATCCTAACCCGTACGCTAACACTAACCCGCGCCCTCACACGTACGCTCCCCCTAAAGCGTTGTCGTACCCTCCCCTGGACCCTAAACCGTCCCCGTCCCCTAAACCTAACCCTAGCTCGAACCCTAACCCTAACACTTCCCCTAAGCCTGACCCTCACCCGTCCCCTAATCCTAACCGGTACGCTAACACTAACCTGTGCCCTCACACGTACGCTCCCTCTGAAGCGTGTCGTACCCTCCCCTAGACCCTAAACCGTCCCCGTCCCCTAACCCTAACCCTAGCCCGAACCCTAACCCTTCCCGAAAGCCTGCCCCTCACCCGTCCCCAAATCCTAACCCGTACGCTAACACTAACCCGCGCCCTCACACATACGCTCCCCCTAAAGCGTTGTCGTACCCTCCCCTGGACCCTAAACCGTCCCCGTCCCCTAACCCTAACCCTAGCCCGAACCCTAACCCTAACCCTTCCCCGAAGCCTGACCCTCACCCGGTCCCTAATCCTAACCCGTACGCTAATACTAACCCGCGCCCTCACACGTACGCTCCCCCTAAAGCGTTGTCGTACCCTCCCCTGGACCCTAAACCGTCCCCGTCCCCTAACCCTAACCCTAGCCCGAACCCTAACCCTTCCCCGAAGCCTGACCCTCACCCGTCCCCTAATCTTAACCCGTACGCTAACACTAACCCGCGCCCTCTAACGTACTCTCCCCCTAAAGCGTTGTCGTACCCTCCCCTGGACCCTTAACCGTCCCCGTCCCCTAACCCTAACCCTATCCCGAACCCTAACCCTAACCATTCCCCGAAGCCTGATCCTTACCCGTCCCCTAATCCTAACCCGTACGCTAACACTAACCCGCGCCCTCACACGTACGCTCCCACTAAAGCGTTGTCGTACCCTCCCCTGGACCCTAAACCGTCCCCGTCCCCTAACCCTAACCCTAGCCCGAACCCTAACCCTAACCCTTCCCCTAAGCCTGACCCTCACCCGTCCCCTAATCCTAACCCGTACGCTAACACTAACCTGCGCCCTCACACGTACGCTCCCCCTAAAGCGTTGTCGTACCCTCCCCTGGTCCCTAAACCGTCCCCGTCCCCTAACCCTAACCCTAGCCCGAACCCTAACCCTGACCCTTCCCCGAAGCCTGACACTCACACGTCCCCTAATCCTAACCCGTACGCTATCACTAACCCACGCCCTCTAACGTACTCTCTCCCTAAAGCGTTGTCGTACCCTCCCCTGGACCCTAAACCGTGCCCGTCCCCTAACCCTAACCCTAGCCCGAACCCTAACCTTAACCCTTCCCCGAAGCCTGACCCTCACCCGTCCCCTAATCCTAACCCGTACGCTAACACTAACCCGCGCCCTCACACGTACGCTCCCACTAAAGCGTTGTCGTACCCTCCCCTGGACCCTAAACCGTCCCCGTCCCCTAACCCTAACCCTAGCCCGAACCCTAACACTTCCCCGAAGCCTGACCCTCACCCGTCCCCTAATCCTAACCCGTACGCTAACACTAACCCGCGCCCTCACACGTACGCTCCCCCTAAAGCGTTGTCGTACCCTCCCCTGGACCCTAAACCGTCCCCGTCCCCTAACCCTAACCCTAGCCCGAACCCTAACCCTAACCCTTCCCCGAAGCCTGACACTCACCCGTCCCCTAATCCTAACCCGTACGCTAACACTAACCTGCGCCCTCACACGTACGCTCCCCATAAAGCGTTGTCGTACCCTCCCCTGGTCCCTAAACCGTCCCCGTCCCCTAATCCTAACCCTAGCCCGAACCCTAACCCTAACCCTTCCCCGAAGCCTGACCCTCACCCGTCCCCTAATCCTAACCCGTACGCTAACACTAACCCGCGCCCTCACACGTACTCTCGCCCTAAAGCGTTGTCGTACCCTCCCCTGGACCCTAAACCGTCCCCGTCCCCTAACCCTAACCCTAGCCCGAACCCTAACCCTAACCCTTCCCCGAAGCCTGACCCTCACACGTCCCCTAATCCTAACCCGTACGCTAACACTAACCCGCGCCCTCACACGTACGCTCCCGCTAAAGCGTTGTCGTACCCTCCCCTGGACCCTAAACCGTCCCCGTCCCCTAAACCTAACCCTAGCCCGAACCCTAACCCTTCCCCGAAGCCTGACCCTCACCCGTCCCCTAATCCTAAACCGTACGCTAACACTAACCCGCGCCCTCACACGTACGCTTCCCCTAAAGCGTTGTCGTACCCTCCCCTGGACCCTAAACCGTCCCCGTCCCCTAACCCTAACCCTAGCCCGAACCCTAACCCTAACACTTCCCCGAAGCCTGACCCTCACCCGTCCCGTAATCCTAACCCGTACGCTAACATTAACCCGCGCCCTCAAACGTACGCTCCCCCTAAAGCGTTGTCGTACCCTTCCCTGGACCCTAAACCGTCCCCGTCCCCTAACCCTAACCCTAGCCCGAACCCTAACCCTAACCCTTCCCCGAAGCCTGACCCTCACCCGTCCCATAATCCTAAGCCGTACGCTAACACTAATCCGCGCCCTCACACGTACGCTCCCCCTAAAGCGTTGTCGTACCCTCCCCTGGACCCTAAACCGTCCCCGTCCCCTAACCCTAAACCTAGCCCGAATCCTAACCCTCCCCCGAAGCCTGACCCTCACCCGTCCCCTAATCCTAACCCGTACGCTAACACTAACCCGCGCCCTCACACGTACGCTCCCCCTAAAGCGTTGTCGTACCCTCCCCTGGACCCTAAACCGTCCCCGTCCCCTAACCCTAACACTAGCCAGAACCCTAACCCTAACCCTTCCCCGAAGCCTGACCCTCACCCGTCCCCTAATCCTAACCCGTACGCTAACACTAACCCGCGCCCTCACACGTACGCTCCCCCTAAAGCGTTGTCGTACCCTCCCCTGGACCCTAAACCGTCCCCGTCCCCTAACCCTAACCCTAGCCCGAACGCTACCCGTAACCCTTCCCCGAAGCCTGACCCTCACCCTTTCCCTAATCCTAAGCCGTACGCTAACACTAACCCGCGCCCTCACACGTACTCTCCTCCTAAAGTGTTGTCGTACCCTCCCCTGGACCCTAAACCGTCTCCGTCCCCTAACCCTAACCCTAGCCCGAACCCTAACCCTAACCCTTCCCCGAAGGCTGACCCTCACCCGCCCCCTAATCCTAACCCGTACGCTAACACTAACCCGCGCCCTCACACGTACGCTCCCCCTAAGGCGTTGTCGTACCCTCTCCTGGACCCTAAACCGTCCCCATCCCCTAACCCTAACCCTAACCCGAACCCTAACCCTAACCCTTCCCCGAAGCCTGATCCTCACCCGTCCCCTAATCCTAACCCGTACGCTAACCCTAACCCGCGCCCTCACACGTACGCTCCCCCTAAAGCGTTGTCGTACCCTCCCCTGGACCCTAAACCGTCCCCGTCCCCTAAACCTAACCCTAGCCCGAACCCTAACCCAAACCCTTCCCCGAAGCCTGACCCTCACCCGTCCCCTAATCCTAACCGGTACGCTAACACTAACCTGTGCCCTCACACGTACGCTCCCCCTAAAGCGTGTCGTACCCTCCCCTAGACCCTAAACCGTCCCCGTCCCCTAACCCTAACCCTAGCCCGAACCCTAACCCTAACCCTTCCCCGAAGCCTGACCCTCACCCTTCCATGAAGCCTGACCCTCACCCGTCCCCTAATCCTAACCTGTACGCTAACCCTAACCCGCGCCCTCTCACGTACGCTCCCGCTAAAGCGTTGTCGTACCCTCCCCTGGACCCTAAACAGTCCCCGTCCCCTAAACCTCACCCTAGCCCGAACCCAAACTCTTCCCCGAAGCCTGACCCTCACCCGTTCCCAAATCTAAACCGTACGCTAACACTAACCCGCGCCCTCACACGTACGCTCCCCCTAAAGCGTTGTCGTACCCTCCCCTGGAACCTAAACCGTCCCCGTCCCCTAACCCTAACCCTAGCCCGAACCCTAACCCTAACCCTTCCCCGAAGCCTGACACTCACCCGTCCCGTAATCCTAACCCGTACGCTAACATTAACCCGCGCCCTCAAACGTACGCTCCCCCTAAAGCGTTGTCGTACCCTCCCCTGGACCCTAAACCGTCCCCGTCCCCTAACCCTAACCCTAGCCCGAACCCTAACCCTAACCCTTACCCGAAGCCTGACCCTCACCCGTCCCATAATCCTAAGACGTACGCTAACACTAATCCGCGCCCTCACACGTACGCTCCCCCTAAAGCGTTGTCGTACCCTACCCTGGACCCTAAACCGTCCCCGTCCCCTAACCCTAACCCTAGCCCGAATCCTAACCCTTCCCCGAAGCCTGACCCTCACCCGTCCCCTAATCCTAACACGTACGCTAACACTAACCCGCGCCCTCACACGTACGTTCCCCCTAAGGCGTTGTCGTACCCTCCCCTGGACCCTAAAACGTCTCCGTCCCCTAACCCTAACACTAGCCGGAACGCTAACCCTAACACTTCCCCGAAGCCTGACCCTCACCCGTCCCCTAATCCTAACCCGTACGCTAACACTAACCCGCGCCCTCTAACGTACTCTCTCCCTAAAGCGTTGTCGTACCCTCCCCTGGACCCTAAACCGTGCCCGTCCCCTAACCCTAACCCTATCCCGAACCGTAACCCTAACCCTTCCCCGAAGCCTGACCCTCACCCGTCCCCTAATCCTAACCCGTACGCTAACACTAACCCGCGCTCTCACACGTACGCTCCCCCTAAAGCGTTGTCGTACCCTCCCCTGGACCCTAAACCGTCCCCGTCCCCTAACCCTAACCCTAGCCCGAACCCTAACCCTAACCCTTCCCCGAAGCCTGACCCTCACCCGTCCCCTAATCCTAACCCGTACGCTAACACTAACCCGCGCCCTCACACATACGCTCCCCCTAAAGCATTGTCGTACCCTCCCCTGGACCCTAAACCGTCCCCGTCCCCTAACCCTAACCCTAGCCTGAACCCTAACCCTTCCCCGAAGCCTGACCCTCACCCGTCCCCTAATCCTAACCGGTACGCTAACACTAACCCGCACCCTCTAACGTACTCTCCCCCTAAAGCGTTGTCGTACCCTCCCCTGGACCCTAAACCGTTCCCGTCCCCTAACCCTAACCCTATCCCGAACCCTAACCCTAACCATTCCCCGAAGCCTGATCCTTACCCGTCCCCTAATCCTAACCCGTACGCTAACACTAACCCGCGCCCTCACACGTACGCTCCCACTAAAGCGTTGTCGTACCCTCCCCTGGACTCTAAACCGTCCCCGTCCCCTAACCCTAACCCTAGCCCGAACCCTAACCCTAACACTTCCCCGAAGCCTGACCCTCACCCGTCCCCTAATCCTAACCCGTACGCTAACACTATCCCGCGCCCTCACACGTACGCTCCCCATAAAGCGTTGTCGTACCCTACCCTGGACCCTAAACCGTCCCCGTCCCCTAACCCTAACCCTAGCCCGAACCCTAACCCTAAACCTCCCCCGAAGCCTGACACTCACCCGTCCCCTAATCCTAACCCGTACGCTAACACTAACCCGCGCCCTCACACGTACGCTCCCCCTAAAGCGTTGTCGTACCCTCCCCTGGACCCTAAACCGTCCCCGTCCCCTAACCCTAACACTAGCCAGAACCCTAACCCTAACCCTTCCCCGAAGCCTGACCCTCACCCGTTCCCTAATCCTAACCCGTACGCTAACACTAACCCGCGCCCTCACACGTACGCTCCCCCTAAAGCGTTGTCGTACCCTCCCCTGGACCCTAAACCGTCCCCGTCCCCTAACCCTAACCCTAGCCCGAACGCTACCCGTAACCCTTCCCCGAAGCCTGACCCTCACCCTTTCCCTAATCCTAAGCCATACGCTAACACTAACCCGCGCCCTCACACGTACTCTCCTCCTAATGTGTTGTCGTACCCTCCCCTGGACCCAAAACCGTCTCCGTCCCCTAACCCTAACCTTAGCCCGAACCCTAACCCTAACCCTTCCCCGAAGGCTGACCCTCACCCGTCCCCTAATCCTAACCCGTACGCTAACACTAACCCGCGCCCTCACACGTACGCTCCCCCTAAGGCGTTGTCGTACCCTCCCCTGGACCCTAAACCGTCCCCATCCCCTAACCCTAACCCTAGCCCGAACCCTAACCCTAACCTTTCCCCGAAGCCTGATCCTCACCCGTCCCCTAATCCTAACCCGTACGCTAACCCTAACCCGCGCCCTCACACGTATGCTCCCCCTAAAGCGTTGTCGTACCCTCCCCTGGACCCTAAACCGTCCCCGTCCCCTAAACCTAACCCTAGCCCGAACCCTAACCCTAACCCTTCCCCGAAGCCTGACCCTCACCCGTCCCCTAATCCTAACCCGTACGCTAACACTAACCTGTGCCCTCACACGTACGCTCCCCCTAAAGCGTGTCGTACCCTCCCCTAGACCCTAAACCGTCCCCGTCCCCTAACCCTAACCCTAGCCCGAACCCTAACCCTATCCCTTCCCCGAAGCCTGACCCTCACCCTTCCATGAAGCCTGACCCTCACCCGTCCCCTAATCCTAACCTGTACGCTAACCCTAACCCGCGCCCTCTCACGTACGCTCCCCCTAAAGCGTTGTGGTACCCTCCCCTGGACCCTAAACCGTCACCGTCCCCTAAACCTAACCCTAGCCCGAACCCTAACCCTAACCCTTCCCCGAAGCCTGACCCTCACCCGTCCCCTAATCCTAACACGTACGCTAACACTAACCCGCGCCCTCACACGTACGCTCCCCCTAAAGCGTTGTCGTACCCTCCCCTGGACCCTAAACCGTCCCCGTCCCCTAACCCTAACCCTAGCCCGAAACCTAACCCTAACACTTCCCCGAAGCGTGACCCTCACCCGTCCCCTAAACCTAACCCGTACGCTAACACTAACCCGCGCACTCACACGTACGCTCCCCCTAAAGCGTTGTCATACCCTCCCCTAGACCCTAAACCGTCCCCGTCCCCTAACCCTAACCCTAGCCCGAACCCTAACCCTAACCCTTCCCCGAAGCCTGACCCTCACACGTCCCCTAATCCTAACCCGTACGCTAACACTAACCCGCGCCCTCACACGTACCCTCCCTGTAAAGCGTTATCGTACCCTCCCCTGGACCCTAAACCGTCCCCATCCCCTAACCCTAACCCTAGCCCGAACCCTAACCCTAACCCTTCCCCGAAGCCTGACCCTCACCCGTCTCCTAACCCTAACCCGTACGCTAACATTAACCCACGCCCTCACACGTACGCTCCCCATAAAGCGTTGTCGTACCCTCCCCTGGTCTCTAAACCGTCCCCGTCCCCTAACCCTAACCCTAGCCCGAACCCTAACCCTAACCCTTCCCCGAAGCCTGACCCTCACCCTTCCACGAAGCCTGACCCTCACCCGTCCCCTAATCCTAACCCGTACGCTAACCCTAACCCGCGCCCTCACACGTACGCTCCCCCTAAAGCGTTGTGGTACCCTCCCCTGGACCCTAAACCGTCACCGTCCCTTAAACCTAACCCTAGCCCGAACCCTAACCCTAACCCTTCCCCGAAACCTGACCCTCACACGTCCCCTAATCCTAACACGTACGCTAACACTAACCCGCGCCCTTACACGTACGCTCCCCCTAAAGCGTTGTCGTACCCTCCCCTGGACCCTAAACCGTCCCCGTCCCCTAACCCTAACCCTAGCCCGAACCCTAACCCTAAAACTTCCCCGAAGCGTGACCCTCACCCATACCCTAATCCTAACCCGTACGCTAACACTAACCCGCGCCCTCACACGTACGCTCCCCCTAAAGCGTTGTCGTACCCTCCCCTGGACCCTAAACCGTCCCCGTCCCCTAACCCTAACCCTAGCCCGCACCCTAACCCTAACCCTTCCCCGAAGCCTGACCCTCACCCGTCCCCTAATCCTAACCCGTACGCTAACACTAACCCGCACCCTCACACGTACGCTCCCCCTAAAGCGTTGTCGTACCCTCCCCTGGACCCAAAACCGTCCCCGTTCCCTAACACTAACCCTAGCCCTAACCCTAACCCTAACCATTCCCCGATGCCGGACCCTCACCCGTCTCCTAACCCTAACCCGTACGCTAACATTAACCCACGCCCTCACACGTACGCTCCCCCTAAAGCGTTGTCGTATCCTCCCCTGGACCCTAAACCGTCCCCATCCCCTAACCCTAACCCTAGCCCGAACCCTAACCCTAACCCTTCCCCGAAGCCTGACCCTCACACGTCCCCTAATCCTAACCCGTACGCTAACACTAACCCACGCCCTCACACGTACCCTCCCCGTAAAGCGTTATCGTACCCTGCCCTGGACCCTAAACCGTCCCCGTCCCCTAACCCTAACCCTAGCCCGAACCCTAACCCTAACCCTTCCCCGAAGCCTGACCATCACACTTCCACGAAGCCTGACCCTCACCCGTCCCCTAATCCTAACCCGTACGCTAACCCTAACCCGCGCCCTCACACGTACACTCCCCCTAAAGCGTTGTGGTACCCTCCCCTGGACCCTAAACCGCCACCGTCCCCTAAACCTAACCCTAGCCCGAACCCTAACCCTAACACTTCCCCGAAGCGTGACCCTCACCCATCCCCTAATCCTAACCCGTACGCTAACACTAACCCGCGCCCTCACACGTACGCTCCCCCTAAAGCGTTGTCGTACCCTCCCCTGGACCCTAAACCGTCCCCGTCCCCTAACCCTAACCCTAGCCCGCACCCTAACCCTAACCCTTCCCCGAAGCCTGACCCTCACCCGTCCCCTAATCCTAACCCGTACGCTAACACTAACCCGCACCCTCACACGTACGCTCCCCCTAAAGCGTTGTCGTACCCTCCCCTGGACCCAAAACCGTCCCCGTTCCCTAACACTAACCCTAGCCCTAACCCTAACCCTAACCCTTCCCCGAAGCCTGACCCTCACCCGTCTCCTAACCCTAACCCGTACGCTAACATTAACCCACGCCCTCACACGTACGCTCCCCCTAAAGCGTTGTCGTATCCTCCCCTGGACCCTAAACCGTCCCCATCCCCTAACCCTAACCCTAGCCCGAACCCTAACCCTAACCCTTCCCCGAAGCCTGACCCTCACACGTCCCCTAATCCTAACCCGTACGCTAACACTAACCCACGCCCTCACACGTACCCTCCCCGTAAAGCGTTATCGTACCCTGCCCTGGACCCTAAACCGTCCCCGTCCCCTAACCCTAACCCTAGCCCGAACCCTAACCCTAACCCTTCCCCGAAGCCTGACCATCACACTTCCACGAAGCCTGACCCTCACCCGTCCCCTAATCCTAACCCGTACGCTAACCCTAACCCGCGCCCTCACACGTACACTCCCCCTAAAGCGTTGTGGTACCCTCCCCTGGACCCTAAACCGCCACCGTCCCCTAAACCTAACCCTAGCCCGAACCCTAACCCTAACCCTTCACCGAAGCCTGACCCTCACCCGTCCCCTAATCCTAACACGTACGCTAACACTAACCCGCGCCCTCACACGTACGCTCCCACTAAAGCGTTGTCGTACCCTCCCCTGGACCCTAAACCGTCCCCATCCCCTAACCCTAACCCTAGCCCGAACCCTAACCCTAACCCTTCCCCGAAGCCTGACCCTCACCGGTCCCCTAATCCTAACCCGTACGCTAACACTAACCCGCGCCCTCACACATACGCTCCCCCTAAAGCGTTGTCGTACCCTCCCCTGGACCCTAAACCGTCCCCGTTCCCTAACCCTAACCCTAGCCCGAACCCTAACCCTAACCCTTCCCCGAAGCCTGACCCACACCCACCCCTAATCCTAACCCGTACGCTAACACTAACCCGCGCCCTCAGACGTACGCTCCCCCTAAAGCGTTGTCGTACCCTCCCCTGGACCCTAAACCGTCCCCGTCCCCTAACCCTAACCCTAGCCCGAACCCTAACCCTAACCCTTCCCCGAAGCCTGACCCTCACCCACCCCTAATCCTAACCCGTACGCTAACACTAACCCGCGCCCTCAGACGTACGCTCCCCCTAAAGCGTTGTCGTACCCTCCCCTGGACCCTAAACCGTCCCCGTCCCCTAACCCTAACCCTAGCCCGAACCCTAACCCTAACCCTTCCCCGAAGCCTGACCCTCACACGTCCCCTAATCCTAACCCGTACGCTAACACTAACCCGCGCCCTCACACGTACCCTCCCCGTAAAGCGTTATCGTACCCTGCCCTGGACCCTAAACCGTCCCCGTCCCCTAACCCTAACGCTAGCCCGAACCCTAACCCTAACCCTTCCCCGAAGCCTGACCATCACACTTCCACGAAGCCTGACCCTCACCCGTCCCCTAATCCTAACCCGTACGCTAACCCTAACCCGCGCCCTCACACGTACACTCCCCCTAAAGCGTTGTGTTACCCTCCCCTGGACCCTAAACCGCCACCGTCCCCTAAACCTAACCCTAGCCCGAACCCTAACCCTAACCCTTCCCCGAAGCCTGACTCTCACCTGTCCCTTAATCCTAACACGTACGCTAACACTAACCCGCGCCCTCACACGTACGCCACCCCTAAAGCGTTGTCGTACCTTCCCCTGGAACCTAAACCGTCCCCGTCACCTAACCCTAACCCTAGCCCGAACCCTAACCCTAACCCTTCCCCGAAGCCTGACCCTCACCCGTCCCCTAATCCTAACCCGAACGCTAACACTAACCCGCGCCCTCACACGTACGCTCCCCATAAAGCGTTGTCGTACCCTCCCCTGGTCTCTAAACCGTCCCCGTCCCCTAACCCTAACCCTAGCCCGAACCCTAACCCTAACCCTTCCCCGAAGCCTGACCCTCACCCTTCCACGAAGCCTGACCCTCACCCGTCCCCTAATCCTAACCCGTACGCTAACCCTAACCCGCGCCCTCACACGTACGCTCCCCCTAAAGCGTTGTGGTACCCTCCCCTGGACCCTAAACCGTCACCGTCCCTTAAACCTAACCCTAGCCCGAACCCTAACCCTAACCCTTCCCCGAAACCTGATCCTCACCCGTCCCCTAATCCTAACACGTACGCTAACACTAACCCGCGCCCTTACACGTACGCTCCCCCTAAAGCGTTGTCGTACCCTCCCCTGGACCCTAAACCGTCCCCGTACCCTAACCCTAACCCTAGCCCGAACCCTAACCCTAACACTTCCCCGAAGCGTGACCCTCACCCATCCCCTAATCCTAACCCGTACGCTAACACTAACCCGCGCCCTCACACGTACGCTCCCCCTAAAGCGTTGTCGTACCCTCCCCTGGACCCTAAACCGTCCCCGTTCCCTAACACTAACCCTAGCCCTAACCCTAACCCTAACCCTTCCCCGAAGCCTGACCCTCACCCGTCTCCTAACCCTAACCCGTACGCTAACATTAACCCACGCCCTCACACGTACGCTCCCCCTAAAGCGTTGTCGTACCCTCCCCTGGACCCTAAACCGTCCCCGTCCCCTAACCCTAACCCTAGCCCGAACCCTAACCCTAACACTTCCCCGAAGCGTGACCCTCACCCGTCCCCTAATCTTAACCCGTACGCTAACACTAACCCGTGCCCTCACACTTACGCTCCCCCTAAAGCGTTGTCGTACCCTCCCCTGGACCCTAAACCGTCCCCGTCCCCTAACCCTAACCCTAGCCCGAACCCTAACCCTAACCCTTCCCCGAAGCCTGACCCTCACACGTCCCCTAATCCTAACCCGTACGCTAACACTAACCCGCGCCCTCACACGTACCCTCCCCGTAAAGCGTTATCGTACCCTGCCCTGGACCCTAAACCGTCCCCGTCCCCTAACCCTAACCCTAGCCCGAACCCTAACCCTAACCCTTCCCCGAGCCTGACCATCACACTTCCACGAAGCCTGACCCTCACCCGTCCCCTAATCCTAACCCGTACGCTAACCCTAACCCGCGCCCTCACACGTACACTCCCCCTAAAGTGTTGTGTTACCCTCCCCTGGACCCTAAACCGCCACCGTCCCCTAAACCTAACCCTAGCCCGAACCCTAACCCTAACCCTTCCCCGAAGCCTGACTCTCACCTGTCCCCTAATCCTAACACGAACGCTAACACTAACCCGCGCCCTCACACGTACGCTACCCCTAAAGCGTTGTCGTACCCTCCCCTGGAACCTAAACCGTCCCCGTCCCCTAACCCTAACCCTAGCCCGAACCCTAACCCTAACCCTTCCCCGAAGCCTGACCCTCACCCGTCCCCTAATCCTAACCCGTACGCTAACACTAACCCGCGCCCTCACACGTACGCTTCCCATAAAGCGTTGTCGTACCCTCCCCTGGTCTCTAAACCGTCCCCGTCCCCTAACCCTAACCCTAGCCCGAACCCTAACCCTAACCCTTCCCCGAAGCCTGACCCTCACCCTTCCACGAAGCCTGACCCTCACCCGTCCCCTAATCCTAACCCGTACGCTAACCCTAACCCGCGCCCTCACACGTACGCTCCCCCTAAAGCGTTGTGGTACCCTCCCCTGGACCCTAAACCGTCACCGTCCCTTAAACCTAACCCTAGCCCGAACCCTAACCCTAACCCTTCCCCGAAACCTGACCCTCACCCGTCCCCTAATCCTAACACGTACGCTAACACTAACCCGCGCCCTTACACGTACGCTCCCCCTAAAGCGTTGTCGTACCCTCCCCTGGACCCTAAACCGTCCCCGTCCCCTAACCCTAACCCTAGCCCGAACCCTAACCCTAACACTTCCCCGAAGCGTGACCCTCACCCATCCCCTAATCCTAACCCGTACGCTAACACTAACCCGCGCCCTCACACGTACGCTCCCCCTAAAGCGTTGTCGTACCCTCCCCTGGACCCTAAACCGTCCCCGTCCCCTAACCCTAACCCTAGCCCGCACCCTAACCCTAACCCTTCCCCGAAGCCTGACCCTCACCCGTCCCCTAATCCTAACCCGTACGCTAACACTAACCCGCACCCTCACACGTACGCTCCCCCTAAAGCGTTGTCGTACCCTCCCCTGGACCCAAAACCGTCCCCGTTCCCTAACACTAACCCTAGCCCTAACCCTAACCCTAACCCTTCCCCGAAGCCTGACCCTCACCCGTCTCCTAACCCTAACCCGTACGCTAACATTAACCCACGCCCTCACACGTACGCTCCCCCTAAAGCGTTGTCGTATCCTCCCCTGGACCCTAAACCGTCCCCATCCCCTAACCCTAACCCTAGCCCGAACCCTAACCCTAACCCTTCCCCGAATCCTGACCCTCACCCGTCCCCTAATCCTAACCCGTACGCTAACACTAACCCACGCCCTCACACGTACCCTCCCCGTAAAGCGTTATCGTACCCTGCCCTGGACCCTAAACCGTCCCCATCCCCTAACCCTAACCCTAGCCCGAACCCTAACCCTAACCCTTCCCCGAAGCCTGACCCTCACCCTTCCACGAAGCCTGACCCTCACCCGTCCCCTAATCCTAACCCGTACGATAACCCTAACCCGCGCCCTCACACGTACACTCCCCCTAAAGCGTTGTGGTACCCTCCCCTGGACCCTAAACCGTCACCGTCCCTTAAACCTAACCCTAGCCCGAACCCTAACCCTAACCCTTCCCCGAAACCTGACCCTCACCCGTCCCCTAATCCTAACACGTACGCTAACACTAACCCGCGCCCTTACACGTACGCTCCCCCTAAAGCGTTGTCGTACCCTCCCCTGGACCCTAAACCGTCCCCGTCCCCTAACCCTAACCCTAGCCCGAACCCTAACCCTAACACTTCCCCGAAGCGTGACCCTCAACCATCCCCTAATCGTAACCCGTACGCTAACACTAACCCGCGCCCTCACACGTACGCTCCCCCTAAAGCGTTGTCGTACCCTCCCCTGGACCCTAAACCGTCCCCGTCCCCTAACCCTAACCCTAGCCCGCACCCTAACCCTAACCCTTCCCCGAAGCCTGACCCTCACCCGTCCCCTAATCCTAACCCGTACGCTAACACTAACCCGCACCCTCACACGTACGCTCCCCCTAAAGCGTTGTCGTACCCTCCCCTGGACCCAAAACCGTCCCCGTTCCCTAACACTAACCCTAGCCCTAACCCTAACCCTAACCCTTCCCCGAAGCCTGACCCTCACCCGTCTCCTAACCCTAACCCGTACGCTAACATTAACCCACGCCCTCACACGTACGCTCCCCCTAAAGCGTTGTCGTATCCTCCCCTGGACCCTAAACCGTCCCCATCCCCTAACCCTAACCCTAGCCCGAACCCTAACCCTAACCCTTCCCCGAAGCCTGACCCTCACACGTCCCCTAATCCTAACCCTTACGCTAACACTAACCCACGCCCTCACACGTACCCTCCCCGTAAAGCGTTATCGTACCCTGCCCTGGACCCTAAACCGTCCCCGTCCCCTAACCCTAACCCTAGCCCGAACCCTAACCCTAACCCTTCCCCGAAGCCTGACCATCACACTTCCACGAAGCCTGACCCTCACCCGTCCCCTAATCCTAACCCGTACGCTAACCCTAACCCGCGCCCTCACACGTACACTCCCCCTAAAGCGTTGTGGTACCCTCCCCTGGACCCTAAACCGCCACCGTCCCCTAAACCTAACCCTAGCCCGAACCCTAACCCTAACCCTTCCCCGAAGCCTGACCCTCACCCGTCCCCTAATCCTAGAACGTACGCTAACACTAACCCGCGCCCTCACACGTACGCTCCCACTAAAGCGTTGTCGTACCCTCCCCTGGACCCTAAACCGTCCCCGTCCCCTAACCCTAACCCTAGCCCGAACCCTAACCCTAACCCTTCCCCGAAGCCTCACCCTCACCGGTCCCCTAATCCTAACCCGTACGCTAACACTAACCCGTGCCCTCACACATACGCTCCCCCTAAAGCGTTGTCGTACCCTCCCCTGGACCCTAAACCGTCCCCGTTCCCTAACCCTAACCCTAGCCCGAACCCTAACCCTAACCCTTCCCCGAAGCCTGACCCTCACCCACCCCTAATCCTAACCCGTACGCTAACACTAACCTGCGCCCTCAGACGTACGCTCCCCCTAAAGCGTTGTCGTACCCTCCCCTGGACCCTAAACCGTCCCCGTCCCCTAACCCTAACCCTAGCCCGAACACTAACCCTAACCCTTCCCCGAAGCCTGACCCTCACCGTCCCCTAAATCTAAGCCGTACGCTAACACTAACCCGCGCCCTCACACGTACGCTCCCCCTAAAGCGTTGTCGTACCCTCCCCTGTACCCTAAACCGTCCCCGACCCCTAACCCTAACCCTAGCCCGAACCCTAACCCTAACACTTCCCCGAAGCCTGACCCTCACCCTTCCCCCAATCCTAACCCGTACGCTAACACTAACCCGCGCCCTCACGCGTACTCTCCCCCTAAAGCGTTGTCGTACCCTCCCCTGGACCCTAAACCGTCCCCGTCCCCTAACCCTAACCCTAGCCCGAACCCTAACCCTAAACCTTCCCCGAAGCCTGACCCTCACCCGTCCCCTAATCCTAACACGTACGCTAACGCTAACCAGCGCCCTCACACGAACGCTACCCCTAAAGTGTTGTCGTACCCTCCCCTGGACCCTAAACCGTCCCCGTCCCCTAACCCTACCCCTAGCCCGAACGCTAACCCTAACACTTTCCCGAAGCCTGACCCTCACATGTCCCCTAATCCTAACCCGTACGCTAACACTAACCCGCGTCCTCACACGTACGCTCCCCCTAAAGTGTTGTCGTACACTCCTCTGGACCCTAAACCGTCCCCGTCCCCTAACCCTAGTCTGAACCCTAACCCTAACCCTTCCCCGAAGCCTGACCCTCACCCGTCCCCTAATCCTAACCCGTACGGTAACACTAACCCGCGCCCTCACACGTATGCTCCCCCTAAAGCGTTGTTGTACCCTCCCCTGAACCCTAAACCGTCCCTGTCCCCTAACCCTAACCCTAGCCCGAACACTAACCGTAACCCTTCCCCGAAGCCTGACCCTCACCCTTCCCCTAATCCTAAGCCAGACGCTAACACTAACCCGCGCCCTCACACGTACGCTCCCCCTAAAGCGTTGTCGTACCCTCCCCTGGACCCTATGCCGTCCCCGTCCCCTAACCCTAACCCTAGCTCGAACCCTAACCCTAACCCTTCCCCGAAGCCTGACCCTCACCCGTCCCCTAATCCTAACCCGTACGCTAACACTAACCCGCGCCCTCTAACGTACTCTCTCCCTAAAGCGTTGTCGTACCCTCCCCTGGACCCTAAACCGTGCCCGTCCCCTAACCCTAACCCTATCCCGAACCCTAACCCTAACCCTTCCCCGAAGCCTGACCCTCACCCGTCCCCTAATCCTAACCCGTACGCTAACACTAACCCGCGCCCTCACACGTACGCTCCCCATAAAGCGTTGTCGTACCCTCCCCTGGACCCTAAACCGTCCCCGTCCCCTAACCCTAACCCTAGCCCGAACCCTAACCCTAACCCTTCCCCGAAGCCTGACCCTCACCCGTCCCCTAATCCTAACCCGTACGCTAACACTAACCCGCGCCCTCACACGTACGCTCCCCATAAAGCGTTGTCGTACCCTCCCCTGGTCCCTAAAGCGTCCCCGTCCCCTAACCCTAACCCTAGCCCGAACCCTAACCCTAACCCTTCCCCGAAGCCTGACCCTCACCCGTCCCGTAATCCTAACCCGTACGCTAACACTAACCCGCACCCTCAAACGTACGCTCCCCCTAAAGCGTTGTCGTACCCTCCCCTGGACCCTAAACGGTCCCCGTCCCCTAACCCTAACCCTAGCCCGAACCCTAACCCTAACCCTTCCCCGAAGCCTGACCCTCACCCGTCCCATAATCCTAAGCCGTACGCTAACACTAATCCGTGCCCTCACACGTACGCTCCCCCTAAAGCGTTGTCGTACCCTCCCCTGGACCCTAAACCGTCCCCGTCCCCTAACCCTAACCCTATCCCGAACCCTAACCCTAACCCTTCCCCGAAGCCTGACCCTCACCCGTCCCCTAATCCTAACCCGTACGCTAACACTAACCCGCGCTCTCACACGTACGCTCCCCCTAAAGCGTTGTCGTACCCTCCCCTGGACCCTAAACCGTCCCCGTCCCCTAACCCTAACCCTAGCCCGAACCCTAACCCTAACCCTTCCCCGAAGCCTGACCCTCACCCGTCCCCTAATCCTAACCCGTACGCTAACACTAACCCGCGCCCTCAAACGTACGCTCCCCATAAAGCGTTGTCGTACCCTCCCCTGGTCCCTAAACCGTCCCCGTCCCCTAACCCTAACCCTAGCCAGAACCCTAACCCTAACCCTTCCCCGAAGCCTGACCCTCACCCGTCCCCTAATCCTAACCCGTACGCTAACACTAACCCGCGCCCTCACACGTACGCTCCCCCTAAAGCGTTGTCGTACCCTCCCCTGGACCCTAAACAGTCCCCATCCCCAAACCCTAACCCTAGCCCGAACGCTACCCGTAACCCTTCCCCGAAGCCTGACCCTCACCCTTTCCATAATCCTAAGCCGTACGCTAACACTAACCCGTGCCCTCACACGTACTCTCCTCCTAAAGTGTTGTCGTACCCTCCCCTGGACCCTAAACCGTCCCCGTCCCCTAACACTAACCCTAGCCCAAACCCTAACCCTAACCCTTCCCCGAAGGCTGACCCTCACCCGTCCCCTAATCCTAACCCTTACGCTAACACTAACCCGCGCCCTCACACGTACGCTCCCCCTAAGGCGTTGTCGTACCCTCCCCTGGACCCTAAACCGTCCCCATCCCCTAACCCTAACCCTAGCCCGAACCCTAACCCTAACCCTTCCCCGAAGCCTGATCCTCACCCGTCCCTTAATCCTAACCCGTACGCTAACACTAACCCGCGCCCTCACACGTACGCTCCCCCTAAAGCGTTGTCGTACCCTCCCCTGGACCCTAAACCGTCCCCGTCCCCTAAACCTAACCCTAGCTCGAACCCTAGCCCTAACCCTTCCCCTAAGCCTGACCCTCACCCGTCCCCTAATCCTAACCGGTACGCTAACACTAACCTGTGCCCTCACACGTACGCTCCCCCTAAAGCGTGTCGTACCCTCCCCTAGACCCTAAACTGTCCCCGTCCTCTAACCCTAACCCTAGCCCGAACCCTAACCCTTCCCGAAAGCCTGACCCTCACCAGTCCCCAAATCCTAACCCGTACGCTAACACTAACCCGTGCCCTCACACGTACGCTCCCCCTAAAGCGTTGTCGTACCCTCTCCTGGAACCTAAACCGTCCCCATCCCCTAACCCTAACCCTAGCCCGAACCCTAACCCTAACCCTTCCCCGAAGCCTGACACTCACCCGTCCCGTAATCCTAACCCGTACGCTAACATTAACCCGCGCCCTCAAACGTACGCTCCCCCTAAAGCGTTGTCGTACCCTCCCCTGGACCCTAAACCGTCCCCGTCCCCTAACCCTAACCCTAGCCCGAACCCTAACCCTAACCCTTCCCCGAAGCCTGACCCTCACCCGTCCCATAATCCTAAGCCGTACGCTAACACTAATCCGCGCCCTCACACGTACGCTCCCCCTAAAGCGTTGTCGTACCCTCCCCTGGACCCTAAACCGTCCCCGTCCCCTAACCCTAACCCTAGCCCGAATCCTAACCCTTCCCCGAAGCCTGACCCTCACCCGTCCCCTAATCCTAACACGTACGCTAACACTAACCCGCGCCCTCACACGTACGTTCCCCCTAAGGCGTTGTCGTACCCTCCCCTGGACCCTAAAACGTCTCCGTCCCCTAACCCTAACCCTAGCCGGAACGCTAACCCTAACACTTCCCCGAAGCCTGACCCTCACCCGTCCCCTAATCCTAACCCGTACGCTAACACTAACCCGCACCCTCTAACGTACTCTCCCCCTAAAGCGTTGTCGTACCCTCTCCTGGACCCTAAACCGTTCCCGTCCCCTAACCCTAACCCTATCCCGAACCCTAACCCTAACCATTCCCCGAAGCCTGATCCTTACCCGTCCCCTAATCCTAACCCGTACGCTAACACTAACCCGCGCCCTCACACGTACGCTCCCACTAAAGCGTTGTCGTACCCTCCCCTGGACCCTAAACCGTCCCCGTCCCCTAACCCTAACCCTAGCCCGAACCCTAACCCTAACACTTCCCCGAAGCCTGACCCTCACCCGTCCCCTAATCCTAACCCGTACGCTAACACTAACCCGCGCCCTCACACGTACGCTCCCCATAAAGCGTTGTCGTACCCTCCCCTGGACCCTAAACCGTCCCCGTCCCCTAACCCTAACCCTAGCCCGAACCCTAACCCTAACCCTCCCCCGAAGCCTGATCCTCACCCGTCCCCTAATCCTAACCCGTACGCTAACACTAACCCGCGCCCTCACACGTACGCTCCCCCTAAAGCGTTGTCGTACCCTCCCTTGGACCCTAAACCGTCCCCGTCCCCTAACCCTAACACTAGTCAGAACCCTATCCCTAACCCTTCCCCGAAGCCTGACCCTCACCCATCCCCTAATCCTAACCCGTACGCTAACACTAACCCGCGCCCTCACACGTACGCTCCCCCTAAAGCGTTGTCGTACCCTCCCCTGGACCCTAAACCGTCCCCGTCCCCTAACCCTAACCCTAGCCCGAACGCTACCCGTAACCCTTCCCCGAAGCCTGACCCTCACCCTTTCCCTAATCCTAAGCCATACGCTAACACTAACCCGCGCCCTCACACGTACTCTCCTCCTAATGTGTTGTCGTACCCTCCCCTGGACCCAAAACCGTCTCCGTCCCCTAACCCTAACCCTAGCCCGAACCCTAACCCTAACGCTTCCCCGAAGGCTGACCCTCACCCGTCCCCTAATCCTAACCCGTACGCTAACACTAACCCGCGCCCTCACACGTACGCTCCCCCTAAGGCGTTGTCGTACCCTCCCCTGGACCCTAAACCGTCCCCTTCCCCTAACCCTAACCCTAGCCCGAACCCTAACCCTAACCTTTCCCCGAAGCCTGATCCTCACCCGTCCCCTAATCCTAACCCGTACGCTAACCCTAACCCGCACCCTCACACGTACGCTCCCCCTAAAGCGTTGTCGTACCCTCCCCTGGACCCTAAACCGTCCCCGTCCCCTAAACCTAACCCTAGCCCGAACCCTAACCCTAACCCTTCCCCGAAACCTGACCCTCACCCGTCCCCTAATCCTAACCGGTACGCTAACACTAACCTGTGCCCTCACACGTACGCTCCCCCTAAAGCGTGTCGTACCCTCCCCTAGACCCTAAACCGTCCCCGTCCCCTAACCCTAACCCTAGCCCGAACCCTAACCCTAACCCTTCCCCGAAGCCTGACCCTCACCCTTCCATGAAGCCTGACCCTCACCCGTCCCCTAATCCTAACCTGTACGCTAACCCTAACCCGCGCCCTCTCACGTACGCTCCCCCTAAAGCGTTGTGGTACCCTCCCCTGGACCCTAAACCGTCACCGTCCCCTAAACCTAACCCTAGCCCGAACCCTAACCCTAACCCTTCCCCGAAGCCTGACCCTCACCCGTCCCCTAATCCTAACACGTACGCTAACACTAACCCGCGCCCTCACACGTACGCTCCCCCTAAAGCGTTGTCGTACCCTCCCCTGGACCCTAAACCGTCCCCGTCCCCTAACCCTAACCCTAGCCCGAAACCTAACCCTAACACTTCCCCGAAGCGTGACCCTCACCCGTCCCCTAAACCTAACCCGTACGCTAACACTAACCCGCGCCCTCACACGTACGCTCCCCCTAAAGCGTTGTCATACCCTCCCCTAGATCCTAAACCGTCCCCGTCCCCTAACCCTAACCCTAGCCCGAACCCTAACCCTAACCCTTCCCCGAAGCCTGACCCTCACACGTCCCCTAATCCTAACCCGTACGCTAACACTAACCCGCGCCCTCACACGTACCCTCCCTGTAAAGCGTTATCGTACCCTCCCCTGGACCCTAAACCGTCCCCGTCCCCTAACCCTAACCCTAGCCCGAACCCTAACCCTAACCCTTCCCCGAAGCCTGACCCTCACCCTTCCACGAAGCCTGACCCTCACCCGTCCCCTAATCCTAAACCGTACGCTAACCCTAACCCGCGCCCTCACACGTACGCTCCCCCTAAAGCGTTGTGGTACCCTCCCCTGGACCCTAAACCGTCACCGTCCCCTAAACCTAACCCTAGCCCGAACCCTAACCCTAACCCTTCCCCGAAGCCTGACCCTCACCCGTCCCCTAATCCTAACACGTACGCTAACACTAACCCGCGCCCTCACACGTACGCTCCCCCTAAAGCGTTGTCGTACCCTCCCCTGGACCCTAAACCGTCCCCGTCCCCTAACCCTAACCCTAGCCCGAACCCTAACCCTAACCCTTCCCCGAAGCCTGACCCTCACACGTCCCCTAATCCTAACCCGTACGTTAACACTAACCCACGCCCTCACACGTACTCTCCCCCTAAAGCGTTTTCGTACCCTCCTCTGGACCCCAAATCGTCCCCGTTCCCTAACCCTAACCCTAGCCCGAACCCTAACCCTAACCCTTCCCCGAAGCCTGACCCTCACCCATCCCCTAATCCTAACCCGTACGCTAACACTAACCCGCGCCCTCACACGTATGCTCCCCCTAAAGCGTTGTCGTATCCTCCCCTGGACCCTAAACCGTCCCTGACGCCTAACCCTAACCCTAGCCCGAACGCTATTCGTAACCCTTCCCCGAAGCCTGACCCTCACCCTTCCCCTAATCCTAAGCCAGACGCTAACACTAACACGCGCCCTCACACGTACGCTCCACCTAAAGCGTTGTCGTACCCTCCCCTGGACCCTAAGCCGTCCCCGTCCCCTAACCCTAACCCTAGCCCGAACCCTAACACTAACCCTTCTCCGAACGCTGACCCTCACCCGTCCCCTAATCCTAACCCGTACGCTAACACTAACCCGCTCCCTCACACATACGCTCCCCCTAAAGCGTTGTCGTACCCTCCCCTGGACCCTAAACCGTACCCATCCCCTAAACCTAACCCTAGCCCGAATCCTAACCCTTACCCTTCCCCGAAGGCTGACACTCACCTGTCCCCTAATCCTAACCCGTACGCTAACACTAACACGCACCCTCACACGTACGCTCCCCCTAAAGCGTTGTCGTATCCTCCCCTGGACCCTAAACCGTCCCCGTCCCCTAACCCTAACCCTAGCCCGAACCCTAACACTTCCCCGAAGCCTGACCCTCACCCGTCCCCTAATCCTAACCCGTACGCTAACCCTAACCCGCACCCTCACACGTACGCTCCCCCTAAAGCGTTGTCGTACCCTCCCCTGGACCCTAAACCGTCCCCGTCCCCTAAACCTAACCCTAGCCCGAACCCTAACCCTAACCCTTCCCCGAAACCTGACCCTCACCCGTCCCCTAATCCTAACCGGTACGCTAACACTAACCTGTGCCCTCACACGTACGCTCCCCCTAAAGCGTGTCGTACCCTCCCCTAGACCCTAAACCGTCCCCGTCCCCTAACCCTAACCCTAGCCCGAACCCTAACCCTAACCCTTCCCCGAAGCCTGACCCTCACCCTTCCATGAAGCCTGACCCTCACCCGTCCCCTAATCCTAACCTGTACGCTAACCCTAACCCGCGCCCTCTCACGTACGCTCCCCCTAAAGCGTTGTGGTACCCTCCCCTGGACCCTAAACCGTCACCGTCCCCTAAACCTAACCCTAGCCCGAACCCTAACCCTAACCCTTCCCCGAAGCCTGACCCTCACCCGTCCCCTAATCCTAACACGTACGCTAACACTAACCCGCGCCCTCACACGTACGCTCCCCCTAAAGCGTTGTCGTACCCTCCCCTGGACCCTAAACCGTCCCCGTCCCCTAACCCTAACCCTAGCCCGAAACCTAACCCTAACACTTCCCCGAAGCGTGACCCTCACCCGTCCCCTAAACCTAACCCGTACGCTAACACTAACCCGCGCCCTCACACGTACGCTCCCCCTAAAGCGTTGTCATACCCTCCCCTAGATCCTAAACCGTCCCCGTCCCCTAACCCTAACCCTAGCCCGAACCCTAACCCTAACCCTTCCCCGAAGCCTGACCCTCACACGTCCCCTAATCCTAACCCGTACGCTAACACTAACCCGCGCCCTCACACGTACCCTCCCTGTAAAGCGTTATCGTACCCTCCCCTGGACCCTAAACCGTCCCCGTCCCCTAACCCTAACCCTAGCCCGAACCCTAACCCTAACCCTTCCCCGAAGCCTGACCCTCACCCTTCCACGAAGCCTGACCCTCACCCGTCCCCTAATCCTAAACCGTACGCTAACCCTAACCCGCGCCCTCACACGTACGCTCCCCCTAAAGCGTTGTGGTACCCTCCCCTGGACCCTAAACCGTCACCGTCCCCTAAACCTAACCCTAGCCCGAACCCTAACCCTAACCCTTCCCCGAAGCCTGACCCTCACCCGTCCCCTAATCCTAACACGTACGCTAACACTAACCCGCGCCCTCACACGTACGCTCCCCCTAAAGCGTTGTCGTACCCTCCCCTGGACCCTAAACCGTTCCCGTCCCCTAACCCTAACCCTAGCCCGAACCCTAACCCTAACCCTTCCCCGAAGCCTGACCCTCACACGTCCCCTAATCCTAACCCGTACGTTAACACTAACCCACGCCCTCACACGTACTCTCCCCCTAAAGCGTTTTCGTAACCTCCTCTGGACCCCAAATCGTCCCCGTTCCCTAACCCTAACCCTAGCCCGAACCCTAACCATAACCCTTCTCCGAAGCCTGACCCTCACCCATCCCCTAATCCTAACCCGTACGCTAACACTAACCCGCGCCCTCACACGTATGCTCCCCCTAAAGCGTTGTCGTATCCTCCCCTGGACCCTAAACCGTCCCTGACGCCTAACCCTAACCCTAGCCCGAACGCTATTCGTAACCCTTCCCCGAAGCCTGACCCTCACCCTTCCCCTAATCCTAAGCCAGACGCTAACACTAACACGCGCCCTCACACGTACGCTCCACCTAAAGCGTTGTCGTACCCTCCCCTGGACCCTAAGCCGTCCCCGTCCCCTAACCCTAACCCTAGCCCGAACCCTAACACTAACCCTTCTCCGAACGCTGACCCTCACCCGTCCCCTAATCCTAACCCGTACGCTAACACTAACCCGCTCCCTCACACATACGCTCCCCCTAAAGCGTTGTCGTACCCTCCCCTGGACCCTAAACCGTCCCCATCCCCTAAACCTAACCCTAGCCCGAATCCTAACCCTTACCCTTCCCCGAAGGCTGACACTCACCTGTCCCCTAATCCTAACCCGTACGCTAACACTAACACGCACCCTCACACGTACGCTCCCCGTAAAGCGTTGTCGTATCCTCCCCTGGACCCTAAACCGTCCCCGTCCCCTAACCCTAACCCTAGCCCGAACCCTAACACTTCCCCGAAGCCTGACCCTCACCCGTCCCCTAATCCTAACCCGTACGCTAACACTAACCCTCGCCCTCACACGTACGCTCCCCCTAAAGCGTTGTCCTACCCTCCCCTGGACCCTAAACCGTCCCCGTCCCCTAACCCTAACCCTAGCCCGAACCCTAACCCTAACCCTTCCCCGAAGCCTGACACTCACCCGTCCCCTAATCCTAACCCGTACGCTAACACTAACCCGCGCCCTCACACGTACGCTCCCCATAAAGCGTTGTCGTACCCTCCCCTGGTCCCTAAACCGTCCCCGTCCCCTAATCCTAACCCTAGCCCGAACCCTAACCCTAACCCTTCCCCGAAGCCTGACCCTCACCCGTCCCCTAATCCTAACCCGTACGCTAACACTAACCCGCGCCCTCACACGTACTCTCCCCCTAAAGCGTTGTCGTACCCTCCCCTGGACCCTAAACCGTCCCCGTCCCCTAACCCTAACCCTAGCCCGAACCCTAACCCTAACCCTTCCCCGAAGCCTGACCCTCACACGTCCCCTAATCCTAACCCGTACGCTAACACTAACCCGCGCCCTCACACGTACGCTCCCGCTAAAGCGTTGTCGTACCCTCCCCTGGACCCTAAACCGTCCCCGTCCCCTAAACCTAACCCTAGCCCGAACCCTAACCCTTCCCCGAAGCCTGACCCTCACCCGTCCCCTAATCCTAACCCGTACGCTAACACTAACCCGCGCCATCACACGTACGCTCCCCCTAAAGCGTTGTCGTACCCTCCCATGGACCCTAAACCGTCCCCGTCCCCTAACCCTAACCCTAGCCCGAACCCTAACCCTAACCCTTCCCCGAAGCCTGACCCTCACCCGTCCCCTAATCCTAACCCGTACGCTAACACTAACCCGCGCCCTCACACGTACTCTCCCCCTAAATCGTTGTCGTACCCTCCCCTGGACCCTAAACCATCCCCGTCCCCTAACCCTAACCCTAGCCCGAACCCTAACCCTAACCCTTCCCCGAAGCCTGACCCTCACCTGTCCCCTAATCCTAACCCGTACGCTAACAGTAACCCGCGCCCTCAGACGTACGCTCCCCCTAAAGCGTTGTCGTACCCTCCCCTGGACCCTAAACCGTCCCCGTCCCCAAACTCAAACCCTAGCCCGAAACCTAACCCTAACCCTTCCCCGAAGCCTGACCCTCACCCTTCCACGAAGCCTGACCGTCACCCGTACCCTAATCCTAACCCGTACGCTAACCCTAACCCTCGCCCTCACACGTACGCTCCCCCTAAAGCGTTGTGGTACCCTCCCCTGGACCCTAAACCGTCACCGTCCCCTAAACCTAACCCTAGCCCGAAACCTAACCCTAAACCTTCCCCGAAGCCTGACCCTCACCCGTCCCCTAATCCTAACACGTACGCTAACACTAACCCGCGCCCTCACACGTACGCTCCCCCTAAAGCGTTGTCGTACCCTCCCCTGGACCCTAAACCGTCCCCGTCCCCTAACCCTAACCCTAGCCCGAACTCTAACCCTAACCCTTTCCCGAAGCCTGACCCTCACACGTCCCCTAATCCTAACCCGTACACTAACACTAACCCACGCCCTCACACGTACGCTCCCGCTAAAGCGTTGTCGTACTCTCCCCTGGACCCTAAACCGTCCCCGTCCCCTAACCCTAACCCTAGCCCGAACCCTAACCCTTCCCCGAAGCCTGACCCACACCCGTCCCCTAATCCTAACCCGTACGCTAACACTAACCCGCGCCCTCACACGTACGCTCCCCCTAAAGCGTTGTCGTACACTCCCCTGGACCCTAAACCGTCCCCGTCCCCTAACCCTAACCCTAGCCCGAACCCTAACCCTAACCCTTCCCCGAAGCCTGACCCTCACCCGTCCCCTAATCCTAACCCGTACGCTAACACTAACCCGCGCTCTCACACGTACGCTCCCCATAAAGCGTTGTCGTACCCTCCCCTGGTCCCTAAATCGTCCCCGTCCCCTAACCCTAACCCTAGCCCGAACCCTAACCCTAACACTTCCCCGAAGCGTGACCCTCACCCGTCCCCTAATCCTAACCCGTACGCTAACACTAACACGCGCCCTCACACGTACTCTCCCCCTAAAGCGTTGTCGTACCCTCCCCTGGACCCTAAACCGTCCCCGTCCCCTAACCCTAACCCTAGCCCGAACCCTAACCCTAACCCTTCCCCGAAGCCTGACCCTCACCTGTCCCCTAATCCTAACCCGTACGCTAACAATAACCCGCGCCCTCAGACGTACGCTCCCCCTAAAGCGTTCTCGTACCCTCCCCTGGACCGTAAACCGTCCCCGTCCCCAAACCCTAACCCTAGCCCGAACCCTAACCCTAACCCTTCCCCGAAGCCTGACCCTCACCCTTCCACGAAGCCTGACCCTCACCCGTCCCCTAATCCTAACCCGTATGCTAACCCTAACCCGCGCCCTCACACGTACGCTCCCCCTAAAGCATTGTGGTACCCTCCCCTGGACCCTAAACCGTCACCGTCCCCTTAACCTAACCCTAGCCCGAACCCTAACCCTAACCCTTCCCCGAAGCCTGACCCTCACCCGTCCCCTAATCCTAACACGTACGCTAACACTAACCCGCGCCCTCACACGTACGCTCCCCCTAAAGCGTTATCGTACCCTCCCCTTGAGCCTAAACCGTCCCCGTCACCTAACCCTAACCCTAGCCCGAACCCTAACACTAACCCTTCCCCGAAGCCTGACCCTCACCCTTCCACGAAGCCTGACCCTCACCCGTCCCCTAATCCTAACCCGTACGCTAACCCTAACCCGTGCCCTCACACGTACGCTCCCCCTAAAGCGTTGTGGTACCCTCCCCTGGACCCTAAACCGTCACCGTCCCCTAAACCTAACCCTAGCCCGAACCCTAACCCTAACCCTTCCCCGAAGCCTGACCCTCATCCGTCCCCTAATCCTAACCCGTACGCTAACACTAACCCGCGCCCTCACACGTACTCTCCCCCTAAAGCGTTGTCGTACCCTCCCCTGGACCCTAAACCGTCCCCGTCCCCTAACCCTAACCCTAGCCCGAACCCTAACCCTAACCCTTCCCCGAAGCCTGACCCTCACACGTCCCCTAATCCTAACCCGTACGCTAACACTAACCCGCGCCCTCACACGTACGCTCCCGCTAAAGCGTTGTCGTACCCTCCCCTGGACCCTAAACCGTCCCCGTCCCCTAAACCTAACCCTAGCCCGAACCCTAACCCTTCCCCGAAGCCTGACCCTCACCCGTCCCCTAATCCTAACCCGTACGCTAACACTAACCCGCGCCATCACACGTACGCTCCCCCTAAAGCGTTGTCGTACCCTCCCCTGGACCCTAAACCGTCCCCGTCCCCTAACCCTAACCCGAGCCTGAACCCTAACCCTAACCCTTCCCCGAAGCCTGACCCTCACCCGTCCCCTAATCCTAACCCGTACGCTAACACTAACCCGCGCCCTCACACGTACTCTCCCCCTAAAGCGTTGTCGTACCCTCCCCTGGACCCTAAACCGTCCCCGTCCCCTAACCCTAACCCTAGCCCGAACCCTAACCCTAACCCTTCCCCGAAGCCTGACCCTCACCCGTCCCCTAATCCTAACCCGTATGCTAACCCTAACCCGCGCCCTCACACGTACGCTCCCCCTAAAGCATTGTGGTACCCTCCCCTGGACCCTAAACCGTCACCGTCCCCTTAACCTAACCCTAGCCCGAACCCTAACCCTAACCCTTCCCCGAAGCCTGACCCTCACCCGTCCCCTAATCCTAACACGTACGCTAACACTAACCCGCGCCCTCACACGTACGCTCCCCCTAAAGCGTTATCGTACCCTCCCCTTGAGCCTAAACCGTCCCCGTCACCTAACCCTAACCCTAGCCCGAACCCTAACACTAACCCTTCCCCGAAGCCTGACCCTCACCCTTCCACGAAGCCTGACCCTCACCCGTCCCCTAATCCTAACCCGTACGCTAACCCTAACCCGTGCCCTCACACGTACGCTCCCCATAAAGCGTTGTGGTACCCTCCCCTGGACCCTAAACCGTCACCGTCCCCTAAACCTAACCCTAGCCCGAACCCTAACCCTAACCCTTCCCCGAAGCCTGACCCTCATCCGTCCCCTAATCCTAACCCGTACGCTAACACTAACCCGCGCCCTCACACGTACTCTCCCCCTAAAGCGTTGTCGTACCCTCCCCTGGACCCTAAACCGTCCCCGTCCCCTAACCCTAACCCTAGCCCGAACCCTAACCCTAACCCTTCCCCGAAGCCTGACCCTCACACGTCCCCTAATCCTAACCCGTACGCTAACACTAACCCGCGCCCTCACACGTACGCTCCCGCTAAAGCGTTGTCGTACCCTCCCCTGGACCCTAAACCGTCCCCGTCCCCTAAACCTAACCCTAGCCCGAACCCTAACCCTTCCCCGAAGCCTGACCCTCACCCGTCCCCTAATCCTAACCCGTACGCTAACACTAACCCGCGCCATCACACGTACGCTCCCCCTAAAGCGTTGTCGTACCCTCCCCTGGACCCTAAACCGTCCCCGTCCCCTAACCCTAACCCTAGCCTGAACCCTAACCCTAACCCTTCCCCGAAGCCTGACCCTCACCCGTCCCCTAATCCTAACCCGTACGCTAACACTAACCCGCGCCCTCACACGTACTCTCCCCCTAAAGCGTTGTCGTACCCTCCCCTGGACCCTAAACCGTCCCCGTCCCCTAACCCTAACCCTAGCCCGAACCCTAACCCTAACCCTTCCCCGAAGCCTGACCCTCACCTGTCCCCTAATCCTAACCCGTACGCTAACCCTAACCCGCGCTCTCAGACGTACGCTCCCCCTAAAGCGTTGTCGTACCCTCCCCTGGACCCTAAACCGTCCCCGTCCCCAAACTCAAACCCTAGCCCGAACCCTAACCCTAACCCTTCCCCGAAGCCTGACCCTCACCCTTCCACGAAGCCTGACCGTCACCCGTCCCCTAATCCTAACCCGTACGCTAACCCTAACCCTCGCCCTCACACGTACGCTCCCCCTAAAGCGTTGTGGTACCCTCCCCTGGACCCTAAACCGTCACCGTCCCCTAAACCTAACCCTAGCCCGAACCCTAACCCTAAACCTTCCCCGAAGCCTGACCCTCACCCGTCCCCTAATCCTAACACATACGCTAACACTAACCCGCGCCCTCAAACGTACGCTCCCCCTAAAGCGTTGTCGTACCCTCCCCTGGACCCTAAACCGTCCCCGTCCCCTAACCCTAACCCTAGCCCGAACCCTAACCCTAACCCTTCCCCGAAGCCTGACCCTCACACGTCCCATAATCCTAAGCCGTACGCTAACACTAATCCGCGCCCTCACACGTACGCTCCCCCGAAAGCATTGTCGTACCCTCCCCTGGACCCTAAACCGTCCCCGTCCCCTAACCCTAACCCTAGCCCGAACCCTAACCCTAACCCTTCCCCGAAGCCTGACCCTCACCCGTCCCCTAATCCTAACCCGTACGCTAACACTAACCCGCGCCCTCACACGTACGCTCCCGCTAAAGCGTTGTCGTACCCTCCCCTGGACCCTAAACCGTCCCCGTCCCCTAACCCTAACCCTAGCCCGAATCCTAACCCTTCCCCGAAGCCTGACCCTCACCCGTCCCCTAATCCTAACCCGTACGCTAACACTAACCCGCGCCCTCACACGTACGTTCCCCCTAAGGCGTTGTCGTACCCTCCCCTGAACCCTAAACCGTCCCTGTCCCCTAACCCTAACCCTAGCCCGAACCCTAACCCTAACCCTTCCCCGAAGCCTGACCCTCACCCGTCCCCTAATCCTAACCCGTACGCTAACACTAACCCGCGCCCTCACACGTACGCTCCCCCTAAAGCGTTGTCGTACCCTCCCCTGGACCCTAAGCCGTCCCCGTCCCCTAACCCTAACCCTAGCCCGAACCCTAACCCTAACCCTTCCCCGAAGCCTGACCCTCACCCGTCCCCTAATCCTAACCCGTACGCTAACACTAACCCGCGCCCTCTAACGTACTCTCTCCCTAAAGCGTTGTCGTACCCTCCCCTGGACCCTAAACCGTGCCCGTCCCCTAACCCTAACCCTATCCCGAACCCTAACCCTAACCCTTCCCCGAAGCCTGACCCTCACCCGTCCCCTAATCCTAACACGTACGCTAACACTAACCCGCGCCCTCACACGTACGCTCCCCCTAAAGCGTTGTCGTACCCTCCCCTGGACCCTAAACCGTCCCCGTCCCCTAAACCTAACCCTAGCCCGAACCCTAACCCTAACCCTTCCCCGAAGCCTGACCCTCACCCGTCCCCTAATCCTAACCGGTACGCTAACACTAACCTGTGCCCTCACACGTACGCTCCCCCTAAAGCGTGTCGTACCCTCCCCTAGACCCTAAACCGTCCCCGTCCCCTAACCCTAACCCTAGCCCGAACTCTAACCCTAACCCTTCCCCGAAGCCTGACCCTCACCCTTCCATGAAGCCTGACCCTCAACTGTCCCCTAATCCTAACCTGTACGCTAACCCTAACCCGCGCCCTCTCACGTACGCTCCCCCTAAAGCGTTGTGGTACCCTCCCCTGGACCCTAAACCGTCACCGTCCCCTAAACCTAACCCTAGCCCTAACCCTAACCCTAACCCTTCCCCGAAGCCTGACCCTCACCCGTCCCCTAATCCTAACACGTACGCTAACACTAACCCGCGCCCTCACACGTACGCTCCCCCTAAAGCGTTGTCGTACCCTCCCCTGGACCCTAAACCGTCCCCGTCCCCTAACCCTAACCCTAGCCCGAAACCTAACCCTAACACTTCCCCGAAGCGTGACCCTCACCCGTCCCCTAAACCTAACCCGTACGCTAACACTAACCTGCGCCCTCACACGTACGCTCCCCCTAAAGCGTTGTCATACCCTCCCCTAGACCCTAAACCGTCCCCGTCCCCTAACCCTAACCCTAGCCCGAACCCTAACCCTAACCCTTCCCCGAAGCCTGACCCTCACACGTCCCCTAATCCTAACCCGTACGCTAACACTAACCCGCGCCCTCACACGTACCCTCCCTGTAAAGCGTTATCGTACCCTCCCCTGGACCCTAAACCGTCCCCGTCCCCTAACCCTAACCCTAGCCCGAACCCTAACCCTAACCCTTCCCCGAAGCCTGACCCTCACCCTTCCACGAAGCCTGACCCTCACCCGTCCCCTAATCCTAACCCGTACGCTAACCCTAACCCGCGCCCTCACACGTACGCTCCCCCTAAAGCGTTGTGGTACCCTCCCCTGGACCCTAAACCGTCACCGTCCCCTAAACCTAACCCTAGCCCGAACCCTAACCCTAACCCTTCCCCGAAGCCTGACCCTCACCCGTCCCCTAATCCTAACACGTACGCTAACACTAACCCGCGCCCTCACACGTACGCTCCCCCTAAAGCGTTGTCGTACCCTCCCCTGGACCCTAAACCGTCCCTGTCCCCTAACCCTAACCCTAGCCCGAACCCTAACCCTAACACTTCCCCGAAGCCTGACCCTCACCCGTCCCCTAATCCTAACCCGTACGTTAACACTAACCCACGCCCTCACACGTACTCTCCCCCTAAAGCGTTTTCGTACCCTCCCCTGGACCCCAAACCGTCCCCGTTCCCTAACCCTAACCCTAGCCCGAACCCTAACCCTAACCCTTCCCCGAAGCCTGACCCTCACCCGTCCCCTAATCCTAACCCGTACGCTAACACTAACCCGCGCCCTCACACGTATGCTCCCCCTAAAGCGTTGTCGTATCCTCCCCTGGACCCTAAACCGTCCCTGTCGCCTAACCCTAACCCTAGCCCGAACGCTAACCGTAACCCTTCCCCGAAGCCTGACCCTCACCCTTCCCCTAATCCTAAGCCAGACGCTAACACTAACACGCGCCCTCACACGTACGCTCCACCTAAAGCGTTGTCGTACCCTCCCCTGGACCCTAAGCCGTCCCCGTCCCCTAACCCTAACCCTAGCCCGAACCCTAACCCTAACCCTTCCCCGAAGGCTGACCCTCACCCGTCCCCTAATCCTAACCCGTACGCTAACACTAACCCGCTCCCTCACACATACGCTCCCCCTAAAGCGTTGTCGTACCCTCCCCTGGACCCTAAACCGTCCCCGTCCCCTAACCCTAACCCGAATCCTAACCCTAACCCTTCCCCGAAGGCTGACACTCACCTGTCCCCTAATCCTAACCCGTACGCTAACACTAACACGCACCCTCACACGTACGCTCCCCCTAAAGCGTTGTCGTATCTTCCCCTGGACCCTAAACTGTCCCCGTCCCCTAACCCTAACCCTAGCCCGAACCCTAACCCTAACGCTTCCCCGAAGCCTGACCCTCACACGTCCCCTAATCCTAACCCGTACGCTAACACTAACCCGCGCCCTCACACGTACGCTCCCGCTAAAGCGTTGTCGTACCCTCCCCTGGACCCTAAACCGTCCCCGTCCCCTAACCCTAACCCTAGCCCGAACCCTAACACTTCCCCGAAGCCTGACCCTCACCCGTCCCCTAATCCTAACCCGTACGCTAACACTAACCCGCGCCCTCACACGTACGCTCCCCCTAAAGCGTTGTCGTACCCTCCCCTGGACCCTAAACCGTCCCCGTCCCCTAACCCTAACCCTAGCCCGAACCCTAACCCTAACCCTTCCCCGAAGCCTGACACTCACCCGTCCCCTAATCCTAACCCGTACGCTAACACTAACCCGCGCCCTCACACATACGCTCCCCATAAAGCGTTGTCGTACCCTCCCCTGGTCTCTAAACCGTCCCCGTCCCCTAATCCTAACCCTAGCCCGAACCCTAACCCTAACACTTCCCCGAAGCCTGACCCTCACCTGTCCCCTAATCCTAACCCGTACGCTAACACTAACCCGCGCCCTCACACGTACTCTCCCCCTAAAGCGTTGTCGTACCCTCCCCTGCACCCTAAACCGTCCCCGTCCCCTAACCCTAACCCTAGCCCGAACCCTAACCCTAACCCTTCCCCGAAGCCTGACCCTCAAACGTCCCCTAATCCTAACCCGTACGCTAACACTAACCCGCGCCCTCACACGTACGCTCCCGCTAAAGCGTTGTCGTACCCTCCCCTGGACCCTAAACCGTCCCCGTCCCCTAAACCTAACCCTAGCCCGAACCCTAACCCTTCCCCGAAGCCTGACCCTCACCCGTCCCCTAATCCTAACCCGTACGCTAACACTAACCCGCGCCCTCACACGTACGCTCCCCCTAAAGCGTTGTCGTACCCTCCCCTGGACCCTAAACCGTCCCCGTCCCCTAACCCTAACCCTACCCCGAACCCTAACCCTAACCCTTCCCCGAAGCCTGACCCTCACCCGTCCCGTAATCCTAACCCGTACGCTAACATTAACCCGCGCCCTCAAACGTACGCTCCCCCTAAAGCGTTGTCGTACCCTCCCCTGGACCCTAAACCGTCCCCGTCCCCTAACACTAACCCTAGCCCGAACCCTAACCCTAACACTTCCCCGAAGCCTGACCCTCACCCGTCCCATAATCCTAAGCCGTACGCTAACACTAATCCGCGCCCTCACACGTACGCTCCCCCTAAAGCGTTGTCGTACCCTCCCCTGGACCCTAAACCGTCCCCGTCCCCTAACCCTAACCCTAGCCCGAATCCTAACCCTTCCCCGAAGCCTGACCCTCACCCGTCCCCTAATCCTAACCCGTACGCTAACACTAACCCGCGCCCTCACACGTACGTTCCCCCTAAGGCGTTGTCGTACCCTCCCCTGGACCCTAAAACGTCTCCGTCCCCTAACCCTAACCCTAGCCGGAACGCTAACGCTAACACTTCCCCGAAGCCTGACCCTCACCCGTCCCCTAATCCTAACCCGTACGCTAACACTAACCCGCGCCCTCTAACGTACTCTCTCCCTAAAGCGTTGTCGTACCCTCCCCTGGACCCTAAACCGTGCCCGTCCCCTAACCCTAACCCTATCCCGAACCCTAACCCTTCCCCGAAGCCTGACCCTCACCCGTCCCCTAATCCTAACCCGTACGCTAACACTAACCCGCGCTCTCACACGTACGCTCCCCCTAAAGCGTTGTCGTACCCTCCCCTGGACCCTAAACCGTCCCCGTCCCCTAACCCTAACCCTAGCCCGAACCCTAACCCTAACCCTTCCCCGAAGCCTGACCCTCACCCGTCCCCTAATCCTAACCCGTACGCTAACACTAACCCGCGCCCTCACACGTACGCTCCCCATAAAGCGTTGTCGTACCCTCCCCTGGTCCCTAAACCGTCCCCGTCCCCTAACCCTAACCCTAGCCAGAACCCTAACCCTAACCCTTCCCCGAAGCCTGACCCTCACCCGTCCCCTAATCCTAACCCGTACGCTAACACTAACCCGCGCCCTCACACGTACGCTCCCCCTAAAGCGTTGTCGTACCCTCCCCTGGACCCTAAACCGTCCACGTCCCCTAACCCTAACCCTAGCCCGAACGCTACCCGTAACCCTTCCCCGAAGCCTGACCCTCACCCTTTCCCTAATACTAAGCCGTACGCTAACACTAACCCGCGCCCTCACACGTACTCTCCTCCTAAAGTGTTGTCGTACCCTCCCCTGGACCCTAAACCGTCCCCGTCCCCAAACCCTAACCCTAGCCCGAACCCTAACCCTAACCCTTCCCCGAAGCCTGACCCTCACCCTTCCACGAAGCCTGACCCTCACCCGTCCCCTAATCCTAACCCGTATGCTAACCCTAACCCGCGCCCTCACACGTACGCTCCCCCTAAAGCATTGTGGTACCCTCCCCTGGACCCTAAACCGTCACCGTCCCCTTAACCTAACCCTAGCCCGAACCCTAACCCTAACCCTTCCCCGAAGCCTGACACTCACCCGTCCCCTAATCCTAACACGTACGCTAACACTAACCCGCGCCCTCACACGTACGCTCCTCCTAAAGCGTTATCGTACCCTCTCCTTGAGCCTAAACCGTCCCCGTCACCTAACCCTAACCCTAGCCCGAACCCTAACACTAACCCTTCCCCGAAGCCTGACCCTCACCCTTCCACGAAGCCTGACCCTCACCCGTCCCCTAATCCTAACCCGTACGTTAACACTAACCCACGCCCTCACACGTACGCTCCCCATAAAGCGTTGTCGTACCCTCCCCTGGACCCCAAACCGTCCCCGTCCCCTAACCCTAACCCTAGCCCGAACCCTAACCCTAACCCTTCCCCGAAGCCTGACCCTCACCCGTCCCCTAATCCTAAACCGTACGGTAACACTAACCCGCGCCCTCACACGTATGCTCCCCCTAAAGCGTTGTCGTACCCTCCCCTGAACCCTAAACCGTCTCTGTCCCCTAACCCTAACCCTAGCCCGAACACTAACCGTAACCCTTCCCCGAAGCCTGACCCTCACCCTTCCCCTAATCCTAAGCCAGACGCTAACACTAACCCGCGCCCTCACACGTACGCTCCCCCTAAAGCGTTGTCGTACCCTCCCCTGGACCCTAAGCCGTCCCCGTCCCCTAACCCTAACCCTAGCCCGAACCCTAACCCTAACCCTTCCCCGAAGCCTGACCCTCACCCGTCCCCTAATCCTAACCCGTACGCTAACACTAACCCGCGCCCTCTAACGTACTCTCTCCCTAAAGCGTTGTCGTACCCTCACCTGGACCCTAAACCGTGCCCGTCCCCTAACCCTAACCCTATCCCGAACCCTAACCCTAACCCTTCCCCGAAGCCTGACCCTCACCCGTCCCCTAATCCTAACCCGTACGCTAACACTAACCCGCGCCCTCACACGTACGCTCCCCATATAGCGTTGTCGTACCCTCCCCTGGACCCTAAACCGTCCCCGTCCCCTAACCCTAACCCTAGCCCGAACCCTAACCCTAACCCTTCCCCGAAGCCTGACCCTCACCCGTCCCCTAATCCTAACCCGTACGCTAACACTAACCCGCGCCCTCACACGTACGTTCCCCCTAAGGCGTTGTCGTACCCTCCCCTGAACCCTAAACCGTCCCTGTCCCCTAACCCTAACCCTAGCCCGAACCCTAACCCTAACCCTTCCCCGAAGCCTGACCCTCACCCGTCCCCTAATCCTAACCCGTACGCTAACACTAACCCGCGCCCTCACACGTACGCTCCCCCTAAAGCATTGTCGTACCCTCCCCTGGACCCTAAGCCGTCCCCGTCCCCTAACCCTAACCCTAGCCCGAACCCTAACCCTAACCCTTCCCCGAAGCCTGACCCTCACCCGTCCCCTAATCCTAACCCGTACGCTAACACTAACCCGCGCCCTCTAACGTACTCTCTCCCTAAAGCGTTGTCGTACCCTCCCCTGGACCCTAAACCGTGCCCGTCCCCTAACCCTAACCCTATCCCGAACCCTAACCCTAACCCTTCCCCGAAGCCTGACCCTCACCCGTCCCCTAATCCTAACCCGTACGCTAACACTAACCCGCGCCCTCACACGTACGCTCCCCCTAAAGCGTTGTCGTACCCTCCCCTGGACCCTAAACCGTCCCCGTCCCCTAAACCTAACCCTAGCCCGAACCCTAACCCTAACCCTTCCCCGAAGCCTGACCCTCACCCGTCCCCTAATCCTAACCGGTACGCTAACACTAACCTGTGCCCTCACACGTACGCTCCCCCTAAAGCGTGTCGTACCCTCCCCTAGACCCTAAACCGTCCCCGTCCCCTAACCCTAACCCTAGCCCGAACTCTAACCCTAACCCTTCCCCGAAGCCTGACCCTCACCCTTCCATGAAGCCTGACCCTCAACTGTCCCCTAATCCTAACCTGTACGCTAACCCTAACCCGCGCCCTCTCACGTACGCTCCCCCTAAAGCGTTGTGGTACCCTCCCCTGGACCCTAAACCGTCACCGTCCCCTAAACCTAACCCTAGCCCGAACCCTAACCCTAACCCTTCCCCGAAGCCTGACCCTCACCCGTCCCCTAATCCTAACACGTACGCTAACACTAACCCGCGCCCTCACACGTACGCTCCCCCTAAAGCGTTGTCGTACCCTCCCCTGGACCCTAAACCGTCCCCGTCCCCTAACCCTAACCCTAGCCCGAAACCTAACCCTAACACTTCCCCGAAGCGTGACCCTCACCCGTCCCCTAAACCTAACCCGTACGCTAACACTAACCTGCGCCCTCACACGTACGCTCCCCCTAAAGCGTTGTCATACCCTCCCCTTGATCCTAAACCGTCCCCGTCCCCTAACCCTAACCCTAGCCCGAACCCTAACCCTAACCCTTCCCCGAAGCCTGACCCTCACACGTCCCCTAATCCTAACCCGTACGCTAACACTAACCCGCGCCCTCACACGTACCCTCCCTGTAAAGCGTTATCGTACCCTCCCCTGGACCCTAAACCGTCCCCGTCCCCTAACCCTAACCCTAGCCCGAACCCTAACCCTAACCCTTCCCCGAAGCCTGACCCTCACCCTTCCACGAAGCCTGACCCTCACCCGTCCCCTAATCCTAACCCGTACGCTAACCCTAACCCGCGCCCTCACACGTACGCTCCCCCTAAAGCGTTGTGGTACCCTCCCCTGGACCCTAAACTGTCCCGTCCCCTAACCCTAACCCTAGCCCGAACCCTAACCCTAACCCTTCCCCGAAGCCTGACCCTCACACGTCCCCTAATCAAAACCCGTACGCTAACACTAACCCGCGCCCTCACACGTACGCTCCCGCTAAAGCGTTGTCGTACCCTCCCCTGGACCCTAAACCGTCCCCGTCCCCTAACCCTAACCCTAGCCCGAACCCTAACACTTCCCCGAAGCCTGACCCTCACCCGTCCCCTAATCCTAACCCGTACGCTAACACTAACCCGCGCCCTCACACGTACGCTCCCCCTAAAACGTTGTCGTACCCTCCCCTGGACCCTAAACCGTCCCCGTCCCCTAACCCTAACCCTAGCCCGAACCCTAACCCTAACCCTTCCCCGAAGCCTGACACTCACCCGTCCCCTAATCCTAACCCGTACGCTAACACTAACCCGCGCCCTCACACATACGCTCCCCATAAAGCGTTGTCGTACCCTCCCCTGGTCCCTAAACCGTCCCCGTCCCCTAATCCTAACCCTAGCCCGAACCCTAACCCTAACACTTCCCCGAAGCCTGACCCTCACCTGTCCCCTAATCCTAACCCGTACGCTAACACTAACCCGCGCCCTCACACGTACTCTCCCCCTAAAGCGTTGTCGTACCCTCCCCTGCACCCTAAACCGTCCCCGTCCCCTAACCCTAACCCTAGCCCGAACCCTAACCCTAACCCTTCCCCGAAGCCTGACCCTCAAACGTCCCCTAATCCTAACCCGTACGCTAACACTAACCCGCGCCCTCACACGTACGCTCCCGCTAAAGCGTTGTCGTACACTCCCCTGGACCCTAAACCGTCCCCGTCCCCTAAACCTAACCCTAGCCCGAACCCTAACCCTTCCCCGAAGCCTGACCCTCACCCGTCCCTTAATCCTAACCCGTACGCTAACACTAACCCGCGCCCTCACACGTACGCTCCCCCTAAAGCGTTGTCGTACCCTCCCCTGGACCCTAAACCGTCCCCGTCCCCTAACCCTAACCCTACCCCGAACCCTAACCCTAACCCTTCCCCGAAGCCTGACCCTCACCCGTCCCGTAATCCTAACCCGTACGCTAACATTAACCCGCGCCCTCAAACGTACGCTCCCCCTAAAGCGTTGTCGTACCCTCCCCTGGACCCTAAACCGTCCCCGTCCCCTAACACTAACCCTAGCCCGAACCCTAACCCTAACACTTCCCCGAAGCCTGACCCTCACCCGTCCCATAATCCTAAGCCGTACGCTAACACTAATCCGCGCCCTCACACGTACGCTCCCCCTAAAGCGTTGTCGTACCCTCCCCTGGACCCTAAACCGTCCCCGTCCCCTAACCCTAACCCTAGCCCGAATCCTAACCCTTCCCCGAAGCCTGACCCTCACCCGTCCCCTAATCCTAACCCGTACGCTAACACTAACCCGCGCCCTCACACGTACGTTCCCCCTAAGGCGTTGTCGTACCCTCCCCTGGACCCTAAAACGTCTCCGTCCCCTAACCCTAACCCTAGCCGGAACGCTAACCCTAACACTTCCCCGAAGCCTGACCCTCACCCGTCCCCTAATCCTAACCCATACGCTAACACTAACCCGCGCCCTCTAACGTACTCTCTCCCTAAAGCGTTGTCGTACCCTCCCCTGGACCCTAAACCGTGCCCGTCCCCTAACCCTAACCCTATCCCGAACCCTAACCCTTCCCCGAAACCTGACCCTCACCCGTCCCCTAATCCTAACCCGTACGCTAACACTAACCCGCGCTCTCACACGTACGCTCCCCCTAAAGCGTTGTCGTTTCCTCCCCTGGACCCTAAACCGTCCTCGTCCCCTAACCCTAACCCTAGCCCGAACCCTAACCCTAACCCTTCCCCGAAGCCTGACCCTCACCCGTCCCCTAATCCTAACCCGTACGCTAACACTAACCCGCGCCCTCACACGTACGCTCCCCATAAAGCGTTGTCGTACCCTCCCCTGGTCCCTAAACCGTCCCCGTCCCCTAACCCTAACCCTAGCCAGAACCCTAACCCTAACCCTACCCCGAAGCCTGACCCTCACCCGTCCCCTAATCCTAACCCGTACGCTAACACTAACCCGCGCCCTCACACGTACGCTCCCCCTAAAGCGTTGTCGTACCCTCCCCTGGACCCTAAACCGTCCACGTCCCCTAACCCTAACCCTAGCCCGAACGCTACCCGTAACCCTTCCCCGAAGCCTGACCCTCACCCTTTCCCTAATACTAAGCCGTACGCTAACACTAACCCGCGCCCTCACACGTACTCTCCTCCTAAAGTGTTGTCGTACCCTCCCCTGGACCCTAAACCGTCCCCGTCCCCTAACCCTAACCCTAGCCCAAACCCTAACCCTAACCCTTCCCCGAAGGCTGACCCTCACCCGTCCCCTAATCCTAACCCGTACGCTAACACTAACCCGCGCCCTCACACGTACGCTCCCCCTAAGGCGTTGTCGTACCCTCCCCTGGACCCTAAACCGTCCCCATCCCCTAACCCTAACCCTAGCCCGAACCCTAACCCTAACCCTTCCCCGAAGCCTGATCCTCACCCGTCCCTTAATCCTAACCCGTACGCTAACACTAACCCGCGCCCTCACACGTACGCTCCCCCTAAAGCGTTGTCGTACCCTCCCCTGGACCCTAAACCGTCCCCGTCCCCTAAACTTAACCCTAGCTCGAACCCTAACCCTAACCCTTCCCCTAAGCCTGACCCTCACCCGTCCCCTAATCCTAACCGGTACGCTAACACTAACCTGTGCCCTCACACGTACGCTCCCCCTAAAGCGTGTCGTACCCTCCCCTAGACCCTAAACTGTCCCCGTCCCCTAACCCTAACCCTAGCCCGAACCCTAACCCTTCCCGAAAGCCTGACCCTCACCCGTCCCCAAATCCTAACCCGTACGCTAACACTAACCCGCGCCCTCACACGTATGCTCCCCCTAAAGCGTTGTCGTACCCTCCCCTGAACCCTAAACCGTCCCTGTCCCCTAACCCTAACCCTAGCCCGAACACTAACCGTAACCCTTCCCCGAAGCCTGACCCTCACCCTTCCCCTAATCCTAAGTAGAAACGCTAACACTAACCCGCGCCCTCACACGTACGCTCCCCCTAAAGCGTTGTCGTACCCTCCCCTGGACCCTAAGCCGTCCCCGTCCCCTAACCCTAACCCTAGCCCGAACCCTAACCCTAACACTTCCCCGAAGCCTGACCCTCACCCGTCCCCTAATCCTAACCCGTACGCTAACACTAACCCGCGCCCTCTAACGTACTCTCTCCCTAAAGCGTTGTCGTACCCTCCCCTGGACCCTAAACCGTGCCCGTCCCCTAACCCTAACCCTATCCCGAACCCTAACCCTAACCCTTCCCCGAAGCCTGACCCTCACCCGTCCCCTAATCCTAACCCGTACGCTAACACTAACCCGCGCCCTCACACGTACGCTCCCCATAAAGCGTTGTCGTACCCTCCCCTGGACCCTAAACCGTCCCCGTCCCCTAACCCTAACCCTAGCCCGAACCCTAACCCTAACCCTTCCCCGAAGCCTGACCCTCACCCGTCCCCTAATCCTAACCCGTACGCTAACACTAACCCGTGCCCTCACACGTACGCTCCCCATAAAGCGTTGTCGTACCCTCCCCTGGTCCCTAAAGCGTCCCCGTCCCCTAACCCTAACCCTAGCCCGAACCCTAACCCTAACCCTTCCCCGAAGCCTGACCCTCACCCGTCCCGTAATCCTAACCCGTACGCTAACACTAACCCGCGCCCTCAAACGTACGCTCCCCCTAAAGCGTTGTCGTACCCTCCCCTGGACCCTAAACCGTCCCCGTCCCCTAACCCTAACCCTAGCCCGAACCCTAACCCTAACCCTTCCCCGAAGCCTGACCCTCACCCGTCCCATAATCCTAAGCCGTACGCTAACACTAATCCGCGCCCTCACACGTACGCTCCCGCTAAAGCGTTGTCGTACCCTCCCCTGGACCCTAAACCGTCCCCGTCCCCTAACCCTAACCCTAGCCCGAATCCTAACCCTTCCCCGAAGCCTGACCCTCACCCGTCCCCTAATCCTAACCCGTACGCTAACACTAACCCGCGCCCTCACACGTACGCTCCCCCTAAAGCGTTGTCGTACCCTCCCCTGGACCCTAAACCGTCCCCGTCCCCTAACCCTAACCCTAGCCCGAACCCTAACCCTAACCCGTCCCCGAAGCCTGACCCTCACCCGTCCCCTAATCCTAACCCGTACGCTAACACTAACCCGCGCCCTCAAACGTACGCTCCCCATAAAGCGTTGTCGTACCCTCCCCTGGTCCCTAAACCGTCCCCGTCCCCTAACCCTAACCCTAGCCAGAACCCTAACCCTAACCCTTCCCCGAAGCCTGACCCTCACCCGTCCCCTAATCCTAACCCGTACGCTAACACTAACCCGCGCCCTCACACGTACGCTCCCCCTAAAGCGTTGTCGTACCCTCCCCTGGACCCTAAACAGTCCCCATCCCCTAACCCTAACCCTAGCCCGAACGCTACCCGTAACCCTTCCCCGAAGCCTGACCCTCACCCTTTCCATAATCCTAAGCCGTACGCTAACACTAACCCGTGCCCTCACAGGTACTCTCCTCCTAAAGTGTTGTCGTACCCTCCCCTGGACCCTAAACCGTCCCCGTCCCCTAACACTAACCCTAGCCCAAACCCTAACCCTAACCCTTCCCCGAAGGCTGACCCTCACCCGTCCCCTAATCCTAACCCGTACGCTAACACTAACCCGCGCCCTCACACGTACGCTCCCCCTAAGGCGTTGTCGTACCCTCCCCTGGACCCTAAACCGTCCCCATCCCCTAACCCTAACCCTAGCCCGAACCCTAACCCTAACCCTTCCCCGAAGCCTGATCCTCACCCGTCCCTTAATCCTAACCCGTACGCTAACACTAACCCGCGCCCTCACACGTACGCTCCCCCTAAAGCGTTGTCGTACCCTCCCCTGGACCCTAAACCGTCCCCGTCCCCTAAACCTAACCCTAGCTCGAACCCTAACCCTAACCCTTCCCCTAAGCCTGACCCTCACCCGTCCCCTAATCCTAACTGGTACGCTAACACTAACCTGTGCCCTCACACGTACGCTCCCCCTAAAGCGTGTCGTACCCTCCCCTAGACCCTAAACTGTCCCCGTCCCCTAACCCTAACCCTAGGCCGAACCCTAACCCTTCCCGAAAGCCTGACCCTCACCCGTCCCCAAATCCTAACCCGTACGCTAACACTAACCCGCGCCCTCACACGTACGCTCCCCCTAAAGCGTTGTCGTACCCTCCCCTGGACCCTAAACCGTCCCCGTCCCCTAACCCTAACCCTAGCCCGAACCCTAACCCTAAACCTTCCCCGAAGCCTGACCCTCACCCGTCCCCTAACCCTAAGCCGTACGCTAACACTAACCTGCGCCCTCACACGAACGCTGCCCCTAAAGCGTTGTCGTACCCTCCCCTGGACCCTAAACCGTCCCCATCCCCTAACCCTAACCTTAGCCCGAACCCTAACCCTAACCCTTCCCCGAAGCCTGACCCTCACCCGGTCCCTAATCCTAACCCGTACGCTAATACTAACCCGCGCCCTCACACGTACGCTCCCCCTAAAGCGTTGTCGTACCCTCCCCTGGACCATAAACCGTTCCCGTCCCCTAACCCTAACCCTAGCCTGAACCCTAACCCTTCCCCGAAGCCTGACCCTCACCCGTCCCCTAATCCTAACCCGTACGCTAACACTAACCCGCGCCCTCTAACGTACTCTCCCCCTAAAGCGTTGTCGTACCCTCCCCTGGACCCTAAACGGTTCCCGTCCCCTAACCCTAATCCTATCCCGAACCCTAACCCTAACCATTCCCCGAAGCCTGATCCTTTCCCGTCCCCTAATCCTAACCCGTACGCTAACACTAACCCGCGCCCTCACACGTACGCTCCCACTAAAGCGTTGTCGTACCCTCCCCTGGACCCTAAACCGTCCCCGTCCCCTAACCCTAACCCTAGCCCGAACCCTAACCCTAACCCTTCCCCGAAGCCTGACCCTCACCCGTCCCCTAATCCTAACCCGTACGCTAACACTAACCCGCGCCCTCACACGTACGCTCCCCATAAAGCGTTGTCGTACCCTCCCCTGGTCCCTAAAGCGTCCCCGTCCCCTAACCCTAACCCTAGCCCGAACCCTAACCCTAACCCTTCCCCGAAGCCTGACCCTCACCCGTCCCGTAATCCTAACCCGTACGCTAACACTAACCCGCGCCCTCAAACGTACGCTCCCCCTAAAGCGTTATCGTACCCTCCCCTGGACCCTAAACCGTCCCCGTCCCCTAACGCTAACCCTAGCCCGAACCCTAACCCTAACCCTTCCCCGTAGCCTGACCCTCACCCGTCCCAAAATCCTAAGCCGTACGCTAACACTAATCCGCGCCCTCACACGTACGCTCCCCCTAAAGCGTTGTCGTACCCTCCCCTGGACCCTAAACCGTCCCCGTCCCCTAACCCTAACCCTAGCCCGAACCCTAACCCTAAACCTTCCCCAAAGCCTGACCCTCACCCGTCCCCTAATCCTAACCCGTACGCTAACACTAACCCGCGCCCTCACACGTACGCTCCCACTAAAGCGTTGTCGTACCCTCCCCTGGACCCTAAACCGTCCCCGTCCCCTAACCCTAAACCTAGCCCGAATCCTAACCCTTCCCCGAAGTCTGACCCTCACCCGTCCCCTAATCCTAACCCGTACACTAACACTAACCCGCGCCCTCACACGTACTTTCCCCCTAAGGCGTTGTCGTACCCTCCCCTGGACCCTAAAACGTCTCCGTCCCCTAACCCTAACCCTAGCCGGAACGCTAACCCTAACACTTCCCCGAAGCCTGACCCTCACCCGTCCCCTAATCCTAACCCGTACGCTAACACTAACCCGCGCCCTCTAACGTACTCTCTCCCTAAAGCGTTGTCGTACCCTCCCCTGGACCCTAAACCGTGCCCGTCCCCTAACCCTAACCCTATCCCGAACCCTAACCCTAACACTTCCCCGAAGCCTGACCCTCACCCGTCCCCTAATCCTAACCCGTACGCTAACACTAACCCGCGCCCTCACACGTACGCTCCCCCTAAAGCGTTGTCGTACCCTCCCCTGGACCCTAAACCGTCCCCGTCCCCTAACCCTAACCCTAGCCCGAACCCTAACCCTAACCCTTCCCCGAAGCCTGACCCTCACCCGTCCCCTAATCCTAACCCGTACGCTAACACTAACCCGTGCCCTCAAACGTACGCTCCCCATAAAGCGTTGTCGTACCCTCCCCTGGTCCCTAAACCGTCCCCGTCCCCTAACCCTAACCCTAGCCAGAACCCTAACCCTAACCCTTCCCCGAAGCCTGACCCTCACCCGTCCCCTAATCCTAACCCGTACGCTAACACTAACCCGCGCCCTCACACGTACGCTCCCCCTAAAGCGTTGTCGTACCCTCCCCTGGACCCTAAACAGTCCCCATCCCCTAACCCTAACCCTAGCCCGAACGCTACCCGTAACCCTTCCCCGAAGCCTGACCCTCACCCTTTCCATAATCCTAAGCCGTACGCTAACACTAACCCGTGCCCTCACACGTACTCTCCTCCTAAAGTGTTGTCGTACCCTCCCCTGGACCCTAAACCGTCCCCGTCCCCTAACCCTAACCCTAGGCCGAACCCTAACCCTTCCCGAAAGCCTGACCCTCACCCGTCCCCTAACCCTAAGCCGTACGCTAACACTAACCTGCGCCCTCACACGAACGCTGCCCCTAAAGCGTTGTCGTACCCTCCCCTGGACCCTAAACCGTCCCCATCCCCTAACCCTAACCCTAGCCCGAACCCTAACCCTAACCCTTCCCCGAAGCCTGACCCTCACCCGGTCCCTAATCCTAACCCGTACGCTAATACTAACCCGCGCCCTCACACGTACGCTCCCCCTAAAGCGTTGTCGTACCCTCCCCTGGACCCTAAACCGTTCCCGTCCCCTAACCCTAACCCTAGCCTGAACCCTAACCCTTCCCCGAAGCCTGACCCTCACCCGTCCCCTAATCCTAACCCGTACGCTAACACTAACCCGCGCCCTCTAACGTACTCTCCCCCTAAAGCGTTGTCGTACCCTCCCCTGGACCCTAAACCGTTCCCGTCCCCTAACCCTAACCCTATCCCGAACCCTAACCCTAACCATTCCCCGAAGCCTGATCCTTTCCCGTCCCCTAATCCTAACCCGTACGCTAACACTAACCCGCGCCCTCACACGTACGCTCCCACTAAAGCGTTGTCGTACCCTCCCCTGGACCCTAAACCGTCCCCGTCCCCTAACCCTAACCCTAGCCCGAACCCTAACCCTAACCCTTCCCCGAAGCCTGACCCTCACCCGTCCCCTAATCCTAACCCGTACGCTAACACTAACCCGCGCCCTCACACGTACGCTCCCCATAAAGCGTTGTCGTACCCTCCCCTGGTCCCTAAAGCGTCCCCGTCCCCTAACCCTAACCCTAGCCCGAACCCTAACCCTAACCCTTCCCCGAAGCCTGACCCTCACACGTCCCCTAATCCTAACCCGTACGCTAACACTAACCCGCGCCCTCACACGTACCCTCCCCGTAAAGTGTTATCGTACCCTCCCCTGGACCCTAAACCGTCCCCGTCCCCTAACACTAATCCTAGCCCGAACCGTAACCCTAACCCTTCCCCGAAGCCTGACCCTCACCCGTCCCCTAATCTTAACCCGTACGCTATCACTAACCCGTGCCCTCACACGTACGCTCCCCCTAAAGCGTTGTCGTACCCTCCCCTGTGCCCTAAACCGTCCCCGTCCCCTAACCCTAACCCTAGCCCGAACCCTAACCTTAACCCTTCCCCGAAGCCTGACCCTCACCCGTCCCCTAATCCTAACCCGTACGCTAACACTAACCCGCGCCCTCACACGTACGCTCCCCCTAAAGCGTTGTCGTACCCTCCCCTGGACCCTAAACCGTCCCCGTCCCCTAACCCTAACCCTAGCCCGAACCCTAACCCTAACCCTCCCCCGAAGCCTGACCCTCACCCGTCCCCTAATCCTAACCCGTACGCTAACACTAACCCGCGCCCTCACACGTACGCTCCCCCTAAAGCGTTGTCGTACCCTCCCCTGGACCCTAAACCGTCCCCGTCCCCTAAACCTAACCCTAGCCCGAACCCTAACCCTAACCCTTCCCCGAAGCCTGACCCTCACCCGTCCCCTAATCCTAACCGGTACGCTAACACTAACCTGTGCCCTCACACGTACGCTCCCCCTAAAGCGTGTCGTACCCTCCCCTAGACCCTAAACCGTCCCCGTCCCCTAACCCTAACCCTAGCCCGAACCCTAACCCTAACCCTTCCCCGAAGCCTGATCCTCACCCTTCCATGAAGCCTGACCCTCACCCGTCCCCTAATCCTAACCTGTACGCTAACCCTAACCCGCGCCCTCTCACGTACGCTCCCCCTAAAGCGTTGTGGTACCCTCCCCTGGACCCTAAACCGTCACCGTCCCCTAAACCTAACCCTAGCCCGAACCCTAACCCTAACCCTTCCCCGAAGCCTGACCCTCACCCGTCCCCTAATCCTAACACGTACGCTAACACTAACCCGCGCCCTCACACGTACGCTCCCCCTAAAGCGTTGTCGTACCCTCCCCTGGACCCTAAACCGTCCCCGTCCCCTAACCCTAACCCTAGCCCGAAACCTAACCCTAACACTTCCCCGAAGCGTGACCCTCACCCGTCCCCTAAACCTAACCCGTACGCTAACACTAACCTGCGCCCTCACACGTACGCTCCCCCTAAAGCGTTGTCATACCCTCCCCTAGACCCTAAACCGTCCCCGTCCCCTAACCCTAACCCTAGCCCGAACCCTATCCCTAACCCTTCCCCGAAGCCTGACCCTCACACGTCCCCTAATCGTAACCCGTACGCTAACCCTAACCCGCGCCCTCACACGTACGCTCCCCCTAAAGCATTGTGGTACCCTCCCCTGGACCCTAAACCGTCACCGTCCCCTAAACCTAACCCTAGCCCGAACCCTAACCCTAACCCTTCCCCGAAGCCTGACCCTCACCCGTCCCCTAATCCTAAGCCGTACGTTAACACTAACCCACGCCCTCACACGTACTCTCCCCCTAAAGCGTTTTCGTACCCTCCCCTGGACCCCAAACCGTCCCCGTTCCCTAACCCTAACCCTAGCCCGAACCCTAACCCTAACCCTTCCCCGAAGCCTGACCCTCACCCGTCCCCTAATCCTAACCCGTACGCTAACACTAACCCGCGCCCTCACACGTATGCTCCCCCTAAAGCGTTGTCGTATCCTCCCCTGGACCCTAAACCGTCCCTGTCGCCTAACCCTAACCCTAGCCCGAACGCTAACCGTAACCCTTCCCCGAAGCCTGACCCTCACCCTTCCCCTAATCCTAAGCCAGACGCTAACACTAACACGCGCCCTCACACGTACGCTCCACCTAAAGCGTTGTCGTACCCTCCCCTGGACCCTAAGCCGTCCCCGTCCCCTAACCCTAACCCTAGCCCGAACCCTAACCCTAACCCTTCCCCGAAGGCTGACCCTCACCCGTCCCCTAATCCTAACCCGTACGCTAACACTAACCCGCTCCCTCACACATACGCTCCCCCTAAAGCGTTGTCGTACCCTCCCCTGGACCCTAAACCGTCCCCGTCCCCTAACCCTAACCCTAGCCCGAATCCTAACCCTAACCCTTCCCCGAAGGCTGACACTCACCTGTCCCCTAATCCTAACCCGTACGCTAACACTAACACGCACCCTCACACGTACGCTCCCCCTAAAGCGTTGTCGTATATTCCCCTGGACCCTAAACTGTCCCCGTCCCCTAACCCTAACCCTAGCCCGAACCCTAACCCTAACCCTTCCCCGAAGCCTGACCCTCACCCGTCCCCTAATCCTAACCCGTACGCTAACACTAACCCGCGCCCTCACACGTACGCTCCCCCTAAAGCGTTGTCGTACCCTCCCCTGGACCCTAAACCGTCCCCGTCCCCTAACCCTAACCCTAGCCCGAACCCTAACCCTAACCCTCCCCCGAAGCCTGACCCTCACCCGTCCCCTAATCCTAACCCGTACGCTAACACTAACCCGCGCCCTCACACGTACGCTCCCCCTAAAGCGTTGTCGTACGCTCCCCTGGACCCTAAACCGTCCCCGTCCCCTAAACCTAACCCTAGCCCGAACCTTAACCCTAACCCTTCCCCGAAGCCTGACCCTCACCCGTCCCCTAATCCTAACCGGTACGCTAACACTAACCTGTGCCCTCACACGTACGCTCCCCCTAAAGCGTGTCGTACCCTCCCCTAGACCCTAAACCGTCCCCGTCCCCTAACCCTAACCCTAGCCCGAACCCTAACCCTAACCCTTCCCCGAAGCCTGACCCTCACCCTTCCATGAAGCCTGACCCTCACCCGTCCCCTAATCCTAACCTGTACGCTAACCCTAACCCGCGCCCTCTCACGTACGCTCCCCCTAAAGCGTTGTGGTACCCTCCCCTGGACCCTAAACCGTCACCGTCCCCTAAACCTAACCCTAGCCCGAACCCTAACCCTAACCCTTCCCCGAAGCCTGACCCTCACCCGTCCCCTAATCCTAACACGTACGCTAACACTAACCCGCGCCCTCACACGTACGCTCCCCCTAAAGCGTTGTCGTACCCTCCCCTGGACCCTAAACCGTCCCCGTCCCCTAACCCTAACCCTAGCCCGAAACCTAACCCTAACACTTCCCCGAAGCGTGACCCTCACCCGTCCCCTAAACCTAACCCGTACGCTAACACTAACCTGCGCCCTCACACGTACGCTCCCCCTAAAGCGTTGTCATACCCTCCCCTAGACCCTAAACCGTCCCCGTCCCCTAACCCTAACCCTAGCCCGAACCCTAACCCTAACCCTTCCCCGAAGCCTGACCCTCACACGTCCCCTAATCGTAACCCGTACGCTAACACTAACCCGCGCCCTCACACGTACCCTCCCTTTAAAGCGTTATCGTACCCTCCCCTGGACCCTAAACCGTCCCCGTCCCCTAACCCTAACCCTAGCCCGAACCCTAACCCTAACCCTTCCCCGAAGCCTGACCCTCACCCTTCCACGAAGCCTGACCCTCACCCGTCCCCTAAATCTAACCCGTACGCTAACCCTAACCCGCGCCCTCACACGTACGCTCCCCCTAAAGCGTTGTGGTACCCTCCCCTGGACCCTAAACCGTCACCGTCCCCTAAACCTAACCCTAGCCCGAACCCTAACCCTAACCCTTCCCCGAAGCCTGACCCTCACCCGTCCCCTTATCCTAACACGTACGCTAACACTAACCCGCGCCCTCACACGTACGCTCCCCCTAAAGCGTTGTCGTACCCTCCCCTGGACCCTAAACCGTCCCCGTCCCCTAACCCTAACCCTAGCCCGAACCCTAACCCTAACCCTTCCCCGAAGCCTGACCCTCACCCGTCCCCTAATCCTAACCCGTACGTTAACACTAACCCACGCCCTCACACGTACTCTCCCCCTAAAGCGTTTTCGTACCCTCCCCTGGACCCCAAACCGTCCCCGTTCCCTAACCCTAACCCTAGCCCGAACCCTAACCCTAACCCTTCCCCGAAGCCTGACCCTCACCCGTCCCCTAATCCTAACCCGTACGCTAACACTAACCCGCGCCCTCACACGTATGCTCCCCCTAAAGCGTTGTCGTATCCTCCCCTGGACCCTAAACCGTCCCTGTCGCCTAACCCTAACCCTAGCCCGAACGCTAACCGTAACCCTTCCCCGAAGCCTGACCCTCACCCTTCCCCTAATCCTAAGCCAGACGCTAACACTAACACGCGCCCTCACACGTACGCTCCACCTAAAGCGTTGTCGTACCCTCCCCTGGACCCTAAGCCGTCCCCGTCCCCTAACCCTAACCCTAGCCCGAACCCTAACCCTAACCCTTCCCCGAAGGCTGACCCTCACCCGTCCCCTAATCCTAACCCGTACGCTAACACTAACCCGCGCCCTCACGCGTACGCTCCCCCTAAAGCGTTGTCGTACCCTCCCCTGGACCCTAAACCGTCCCCGTCCCCTAACCCTAACCCTAGCCCGAACCCTAACCCTAACCCTTCCCCGAAGCCTGACCCTCACCCGTCCCGTAATCCTAACCCGTACGCTAACATTAACCCGCGCCCTCAAACGTACGCTCCCCCTAAAGCGTTGTCGTACCCTCCCCTGGACCCTAAACCGTCCCCGTCCCCTAACCCTAACCCTAGCTCGAACCCTAACCCTAACCCTTCCCCGAAGCCTGACCCTCACCCGTCCCATAATCCTAAGCCGTACGCTAACACTAATCCGCGCCCTCACACGTACGCTCCCCCTAAAGCGTTGTCGTACCCTCCCCTGGACCCTAAACCGTCCCCGTCCCCTAACCCTAACCCTAGCCCGAATCCTAACCCTTCCCCGAAGCCTGACCCTCACCCGTCCCCTAATCCTAACCCGTACGCTAACACTAACCCGCGCCCTCACACGTACGTTCCCCCTAAGGCGTTGTCGTACCCTCCCCTGGACCCTAAAACGTCTCCGTCCCCTAACCCTAACCCTAGCCGGAACGCTAACCCTAACACTTCCCCGAAGCCTGACCCTCACCCGTCCCCTAATCCTAACCCGTACGCTAACACTAACCTGCGCCCTCTAACGTACTCTCTCCCTAAAGCGTTGTCGTACCCTCCCCTGGACCCTAAACCGTGCCTGTCCCCTAACCCTAACCCTATCCCGAACCCTAACCCTTCCCCGAAGCCTGACCCTCACCCGTCCCCTAATCCTAACCCGTACGCTAACACTAACCCGCGCTCTCACACGTACGCTCCCCCTAAAGCGTTGTCGTACCCTCCCCTGGACCCTAAAACGTCCCCGTCCCCTAACCCTAACCCTAGCCCGAACCCTAACCCTAACCCTTCCCCGAAGCCTGACCCTCACCCGTCCCCTAATCCTAACCCGTACGCTAACACTAACCCGCGCCCTCACACGTACGCTCACCATAAAGCGTTGTCGTACCCTCCCCTGGTCCCTAAACCGTCCCCGTCCCCTAACCCTAACCCTAGCCAGAACCCTAACCCTAACCCTTCCCCGAAGCCTGACCCTCACCCGTCCCCTAATCCTAACCCGTACGCTAACACTAACCCGCGCCCTCACACGTACACTCCCCCTAAAGCGTTGTCGTACCCTCCCCTGGACCCTAAACCGTCCACGTCCCCTAACCCTAACCCTAGCCCGAACGCTACCCGTAACCCTTCCCCGAAGCCTGACCCTCACACTTTCCCTAATCCTAAGCCGTACGCTAACACTAACCCGCGCCCTCACACGTACTCTCCTCCTAAAGTGTTGTCGTACCCTCCCCTGGACCCTAAACCGTCCCCGTCCCCTAACCCTAACCCTAGCCCAAACCCTAACCCTAACCCTTCCCCGAAGGCTGACCCTCACCCGTCCCCTAATCCTAACCCGTACGCTAACACTAACCCGCGCCCTCACACGTACGCTCCCCCAAAGGCGTTGTCGTACCCTCCCCTGGACCCTAAACCGTCCCCATCCCCTAACCCTAACCCTAGCCCGAACCCTAACCCTAACACTTCCCCGAAGCCTGATCCTCACCCGTCCCTTAATCCTAACCCGTACGCTAACACTAACCCGCGCCCTCACACGTACGCTCCCCCTAAAGCGTTGTCGTACCCTCCCCTGGACCCTAAACCGTCCCCGTCCCCTAAACCTAACCCTAGCTCGAACCCTAACCCTAACCCTTCCCCTAAGCCTGACCCTCACCCGTCCCCTAATCCTAACCGGTACGCTAACACTAACCTGTGCCCTCACACGTACGCTCCCCCTAAAGCGTGTCGTACCCTCCCCTAGACCCTAAACTGTCCCCGTCCCCTAACCCTAACCCTAGCCCGAACCCTAACCCTTCCCGAAAGCCTGACCCTCACCCGTCCCCAAATCCTAACCCGTACGCTAACACTAACCCGTGCCCTCACACGTACGCTCCCCCTAAAGCGTTGTCGTACCCTCCCCTGGACCCTAAACCGTCCCCGTCCCCTAACCCTAACCCTAGCCCGAACCCTAACCCTAACCCTTCCCCGAAGCCTGACCCTCACCCGTCCCCTAATCCTAACCCGTACGCTAACACTAACCCACGCCCTCACACGTACGCTCCCCATAAAGCGTTGTCGTACCCTCCCCTGGTCCCTAAACCGTCCCCGTCCCCTAACCCTAACCCTAGCCAGAACCCTAACCCTAACCCTTCCCCGAAGCCTGACCCTCACCCGTCCCCTAATCCTAACCCGTACGCTAACACTCACCCGCGCCCTCACACGTACGCTCCCCCTAAAGCGTTGTCGTACCCTCCCCTGGACCCTAAACCGTCCACGTCCCCTAACCCTAACCCTAGCCCGAACGCTACCCGTAACCCTTCCCCGAAGCCTGACCCTCACCCTTTCCCTAATCCTAAGCCGTACGCTAACACTAACCCGCGCCCTCACACGTACTCTCCTCCTAAAGTGTTGTCGTACCCTCCCCTGGACCCTAAACCGTCCCCGTCCCCTAACCCTAACCCTAGCCCAAACCCTAACCCTAACCCTTCCCCGAAGGCTGACCCTCACCCGTCCCCTAATCCTAACCCGTACGCTAACACTAACCCGCGCCCTCACACGTACGCTCCCCCTAAGGCGTTGTCGTACCCTCCCCTGGACCCTAAACCGTCCCCATCCCCTAACCCTAACCCTAGCCCGAACCCTAACCCTAACCCTTCCCCGAAGCCTGATCCTCACCCGTCCCTTAATCCTAACCCGTACGCTAACACTAACCCGCGCCCTCACACGTACGCTCCCCCTAAAGCGTTGTCGTACCCTCCCCTGGACCCTAAACCGTCCCCGTCCCCTAAACCTAACCCTAGCTCGAACCCTAACCCTAACCCTTCCCCTAAGCCTGACCCTCACCCGTCCCCTAATCCTAACCGGTACGCTAACACTAACCTGTGCCCTCACACGTACGCTCCCCCTAAAGCGTGTCGTACCCTCCCCTAGACCCTAAACTGTCCCCGTCCCCTAACCCTAACCCTAGCCCGAACCCTAACCCTTCCCCGAAGCCTGACCCTCACCCGTCCCCTAATCCTAACCCGTACGCTAACACTAACCCGCGCCCTCACACGTACGCTCCCCCTAAAGCGTTGTCGTACCCTCCCCTGGACCCTAAACCGTCCCCGTCCCCTAACCCTAACCCTAGCCCGAACCCTAACCCTAACTCTTCCCCGAAGCCTGACCCTCACCCGTCCCGTAATCCTAACCCGTACGCTAACATTAACCCGTGCCCTCAAACGTACGCTCCCCCTAAAGCGTTGTCGTACCCTCCCCTGGACCCTAAACCGTCCCCGTCCCCTAACCCTAACCCTAGCCCGAACCCTAACCCTAACCCTTCCCCGAAGCCTGACCCTCAACCGTCCCATAATCCTAAGCCGTACGCTAACACTAATCCGCGCCCTCACACGTACGCTCCCCCTAAAGCGTTGTCGTACCCTCCCCTGGACCCTAAACCGTCCCCGTCCCCTAAGCCTAACCCTAGCCCGAATCCTAACCCTTCCCCGAAGCCTGACCCTCACCCGTCCCCTAATCCTAACCCGTACTCTAACACTAACCCGCACCCTCTAACGTACTCTCTCCCTAAAGCGTTGTCGTACACTCCCCTGGACCCTAAACCGTGCCCGTCCCCTAACCCTAACCCTATCCCGAACCCTAACCCTTCCCCGAAGCCTGACCCTCACCCGTCCCCTAATCCTAACCCGTACGCTAACACTAACCCGCGCTCTCACACGTACGCTCCCCCTAAAGCGTTGTCGTACCCTCCCCTGGACCCTAAACCGTCCCCGTCCCCTAACCCTAACCCTAGCCCGAACCCTAACCCTAACCCTTCCCCGAAGCCTGACCCTCACCCGTCCCCTAATCCTAACCCGTACGCTAACACTAACCCGCGCCCTCACACGTACGCTCCCCATAAAGCGTTGTCGTACCCTCCCCTGGTCCCTAAACCGTCCCCGTCCCCTAACCCTAACCCTAGCCCGAACGCTACCCGTAACCCTTCCCCGAAGCCTGACCCTCACCCTTTCCCTAATCCTAAGCCGTACGCTAACACTAACCCGCGCCCTCACACGTACTCTCCTCCTAAAGTGTTGTCGTACCCTCCCCTGGACCCTAAACCGTCCCCGTCCCCTAACCCTAACCCTAGCCCAAACCCTAACCCTAACCCTTCCCCGAAGGCTGACCCTCACCCGTCCCCTAATCCTAACCCGTACGCTAACACTAACCCGCGCCCTCACACGTACGCTCCCCCAAAGGCGTTGTCGTACCCTCCCCTGGACCCTAAACCGTCCCCATCCCCTAACCCTAACCCTAGCCCGAACCCTAACCCTAACACTTCCCCGAAGCCTGATCCTCACCCGTCCCTTAATCCTAACCCGTACGCTAACACTAACCCGCGCCCTCACACGTACGCTCCCCCTAAAGCGTTGTCGTACCCTCCCCTGGACCCTAAACCGTCCCCGTCCCCTAAACCTAACCCTAGCTCGAACCCTAACCCTAACCCTTCCCCTAAGCCTGACCCTCACCCGTCCCCTAATCCTAACCGGTACGCTAACACTAACCTGTGCCCTCACACGTACGCTCCCCCTAAAGCGTGTCGTACCCTCCCCTAGACCCTAAACTGTCCCCGTCCCCTAACCCTAGCCCTAGCCCGAACCCTAACCCTTCCCGAAAGCCTGACCCTCACCCGTCCCCAAATCCTAACCCGTACGCTAACACTAACCCGCGCCCTCACACGTACGCTCCCCCTAAAGCGTTGTCGTACCCTCCCCTGGACCCTAAACCGTCCCCGTCCCCTAACCCTAACCCTAGCCCGAACCCTAACCCTAACCCTTCCCCGAAGCCTGACCCTCACCCGTCCCCTAATCCTAACCCGTACGCTAACACTAACCCACGCCCTCACACGTACGCTCCCCATAAAGCGTTGTCGTACCCTCCCCTGGTCCCTAAACCGTCCCCGTCCCCTAACCCTAACCCTAGCCAGAACCCTAACCCTAACCCTTCCCCGAAGCCTGACCCTCACCCGTCCCCTAATCCTAACCCGTACGCTAACACTAACCCGCGCCCTCACACGTACGCTCCCCCTAAAGCGTTGTCGTACCCTCCCCTGGACCCTAAACCGTTCCCGTCCCCTAACCCTAACCCTATCCCGAACCCTAACCCTAACCATTCCCCGAAGCCTGATCCTTACCCGTCCCCTAATCCTAACCCGTACGCTAACACTAACACGCGCCCTCACACGTACGCTCCCACTAAAGCGTTGTCGTACCCTCCCCTGGACCCTAAACCGTCCCCGTCCCCTAACCCTAACCCTAGCCCGAACCCTAACCCTAACCCTTCCCCGAAGCCTGACCCTCACCCGTCCCCTTATCCTAACCCGTACGCTATCACTAACCCGTGCCCTCACACATACGCTCCCCCTAAAGCGTTGTCGTACCCTCCTCTGGACCCTAAACCGTCCCCGTCCCCTAACCCTAACCCTAGCCCGAACCCTAACCTTAACCCTTCCCCGAAGCCTGACCCTCACCCGTACCCTAATCCTAACCCGTACGCTAACACTAACCCGCGCCCTCACACGTACGCTCCCCCTAAAGCATTGTCGTACCCTCCCCTGGACCCTAAACCGTCCCCGTCCCCTAACCCTAACCGTAGCCCGAACCCTAACCCTAACGCTCCCCCGAAGCCTGACCCTCACCCGTTCCCTAATCCTAACCCGTACGCTAACACTAACCCGCGCCCTCACACGTACGCTCCCCCTAAAGCGTTGTCGTACCCTCCCCTGGACCCTAAACCGTCCCCGTCCCCTAACCCTAACCCTAGCCAGAACCCTAACCCTAACCCTTCCCCGAAGCCTGACCCTCACCCGTCCCCTAATCCTAACCCGTACGCTAACACTAACCCGCGCCCTCACACGTACGCTCCCCCTAAAGCGTTGTCGTACCCTCCCCTGGACCCTAAACCGTCCCCATCCCCTAACCCTAACCCTAGCCCGAACGCTACCCGTAACCCTTCCCCAAAGCCTGACCCTCACCCTTTCCCTAATCCTAAGCCATACGCTAACACTAACCCGCGCCCTCACACGTACTCTCCTCCTAAAGTGTTGTCGTACCCTCCCCTGGACCCTAAACCGTCTCCGTCCCCTAACCCTAACCCTAGCCCGAACCCTAACCCTAACCCTTCCCCGAAGGCTGACCCTCACCCGTCCCCTAATCCTAACCCGTACGCTAACACTAACCCACGCCCTCACACGTACGCTCCCCCTAAAGCGTTGTCGTACCCTCCCCTGGACCCTAAACCGTCCCCGTCCCCTAACCCTAACCCTAGCCCGAACCCTAACCCTAACACTTCCCCGAAGCGTGACCCTCACCCATCCCCTAATCCTAACCCGTACGCTAACACTAACCCGCGCCCTCACACGTACGCTCCCCCTAAAGCGTTGTCGTACCCTCCCCTGGACCCTAAACCGTCCCCGTCCCCTAACCCTAACCCTAGCCCGCACTCTAACCCTAACCCTTCCCCGAAGCCTGACCCTCACCCGTCCCCTAATCCTAACCCGTACGCTAACACTAACCCGCGCCCTCACACGTACGCTCCCCCTAAAGCGTTGTCGTACCCTCCCCTGGACCCAAAACCATCCCCGTTCCCTAACACTAACCCTAGCCCTAACCCTAACCCTAACCCTTCCCCGAAGCCTGACCCTCACCCGTCTCCTAACCCTAACCCGTACGCTAACATTAACCCACGCCCTCACACGTACGCTCCCCCTAAAGCGTTGTCGTACCCTCCCTTGGAACCTAAACCGTCCCCGTCCCCTAACCCTAACCCTAGCCCGAACCGTAACCCTAACACTTCCCCGAAGCCTGACCCTCAACCATCCCCTAATCCTAACCCGTACGCTAACGCTAACCCGCGCCCTCACACGTACGCTCCCCCTAAAGCGTTGTCGTATCCTCCCCTGGACCCTAAACCGTCCCCATCCCCTAACCCTAACCCTAGCCCGAACCCTGACCCTCACACGTCCCCTAATCCTAACCCGTACGCTAACACTAACTCACGCCCTCACACGTACCCTCCCCGTAAAGCGTTATCATACCCTGCCCTGGACCCTAAACCGTCCCCGTCCCCTAACCCTAACCCTAGCCCGAACCCTAACCCTAACCCTTCCCCGAAGCCTGACCATCACACTTCCACGAAGCCTGACCCTCACCCGTCCCCTAATCCTAACCCGTACGCTAACCCTAACCCGCGCCCTCACACGTACACTCCACCTAAAGCGTTGTGGTACCCTCTCCTGGACCCTAAACCGCCACCGTCCCCTAAACCTAACCCTAGCCCGAACCCTAACCCTAACCCTTCCCCGAAGCCTGACCCTCACCCGTCCCCTAATCCTAACACGTACGCTAACACTAACCCGCGCCCTCACACGTACGCTCCCACTAAAGCGTTGTCGTACCCTCCCCTGGACCCTAAACCGTCCCCGTCCCCTAACCCTAACCCTAGCCCGAACCCTAACCCTAACCCTTCTCCGAAGCCTGACCCTCACCGGTCCCCTAATCCTAACCCGTACGCTAACACTAACCCGCGCCCTCACACATACGCTCCCACTAAAGCGTTCTCGTACCCTCCCCTGGACCCTAAACCGTCCCCGTCCCCTAACACTAACCCTAGCCCGAACCCTAACCCTAACCCTTCCCCGAAGCCTGACCCTCACCCGTCCCCTAATCCTAACCCGTACGCTAACACTAACCCGCGCCCTCACACGTACCCTCCCTGTAAAGCGTTATCGTACCCTCCCCTGGACCCTAAACCGTCCCCGTCCCCTAACCCTAACCCTAGCCCGAACCCTAACCCTAACCCTTCCCCGAAGCCTGACCCTCACCCTTCCACGAAGCCTGACCCTCACCCGTCCCCTAATCCTAACCCATACGCTAACCCTAACCCGCGCCCTCACACGTACGCTCCCCCTAAAGCGTTGTGGTACCCTCCCCTGGACCCTAAACCGTCACCGTCCCCTAAACCTAACCCTAGCCCGAACCCTAACCCTAACCCTTCCCCGAAGCCTGACCCTCACCCGTCCTCTAATCCTAACACGTACGCTAACACTAACCCGCGCCCTCACACGTACGCTCCCCCTAAAGCGTTGTCGTACCCTCCCCTGGACCCTAAACCGTCCCCGTCCCCTAACCCTAACCCTAGCCCGAACCCTAACCCTAACCCTTCCCCGAAGCCTGACCCTTACCCGTCCCCTAATCCTAACCCGTACGCTAACACTAACCCGCGCCCTCACACGTATGCTCCCCCTAAAGCGTTGTCGTATCCTCCCCTGGACCCTAAACCGTCCCTATCCCCTAACCCTAACAGTAGCCCGAACGCTAACCGTAACCCTTCCCCGAAGCCTGACCCTCACCCTTCCCCTAATCCTAAGCCAGACGCTAACACTAACACGCGCCCTCACACGTACGCTCCACCTAAAGCGTTGTCGTACCCTCCCCTGGACCCTAAGCCGTTCCCGTCCCCTAACCCTAACCCTAGCCCAAACCCTAAACCTAACCCTTCCCCGAAGGCTGACCCTCACCCGTCCCCTAATCCTAACCCGTACGCTAACACTAACCCGCTCCCTCACACATACGCTCCACCTAAAGCGTTGTCGTACCCTCCCCTGGACCCTAAACCGTCCCCGTCCCCTAACCCTAACCCTAGCCCGAATCCTAACCCTAACCCTTCCCCGAAGGCTGACACTCACCTGTCCCCTAATCCTAACCCGTACGCTAACACTAACCCGCGCCCTCACACGTACGCTCCCCCTAAAGCGTTGTCGTATCCTCCCCTGGACCCTAAACCGTCCCCGTCCCCTAACCCTAACCCTAGCCCGAACCCTAACCCTAACCCTTCCCCGAAGCCTGACCCTCACACGTCCCCTAATCCTAACCCGTACGCTAACACTAACCCGCGCCCTCATTCGTACGCTCCCGCTAAAGCGTTGTCGTACCCTCCCCTGGACCCTAAACCGTCCCCGTCCCCTAACCCTAACCCTAGCCCGAACCCTAACCCTTCCCCGAAGCCTGACCCTCACCCGTCCCCTATTCCTAACCCGTACGCTAACACTAACCCGCGCCCTCACACGTACGCTCCCCCTAAAGCGTTGTCGTACCCTCCCCTGGACCCTAAACCGTCCCCGTCCCCTAACCCTAACCCTAGCCCGAACCCTAACCCTAACCCTTCCCCGAAGCCTGACACTCACCCGTCCCCTAATCCTAACCCGTACGATAACACTAACCCGCGCCCTCACATGTACGCTCCCCATAAAGCGTTGTCGTACCCTTCTCTGGTCCCTAAACCGTCCCCGTCCCCTAATCCTAACCCTAGCCCGAACCCTAACCCTAACCCTTCCCCGAAGCCTGACACTCACCCGTCCCCTAATCCTAACCCGTACACTAACACTAACCCGCGCCCTCACACGTACTCTCCCCCTAAAGCGTTGTCGTACCCTCCCCTGGACACTAAACCGTCCCCGTCCCCTAAACCTAACCCTAGCCCGAACCTTAACCCTTCCCCGAAGCCTGACCGTCACCCGTCCCCTAATCCTAACACGTACGCTAACACTAACCCGCCCCCTCACACGTACGCTCCCCCTAAAGCGTTGTCGTACCCTCCCCTGGACCCTAAACCGTCCACGTCCCCTAACCCTAACCCTAGCCCGAACCCTAACCCTAACCCTTCCCCGAAGCCTGACCCTCACCCGTCCCCTAATCCTAACCCGTACGCTAACACTAACCCGCGCCCTCACACGTACGCTCCCCATAAAGCGTTGTCGTACCCTCCCCTTGTCCCTAAACCGTCCCCGTCCCCTAACCCTAACCCTAGCCCGAACCCTAACCCTAACCCTTACCCGAAGCCTGACCCTCACCCTTCCACGAAGCCTGACCGTCACCCGTCCCCTAATCCTAACCCGTACGCTAACCCTAACCCACGCCCTCACACGTACGCTCCCCCTAAAGCGTTGTGGTACACTCCCCTGGACCCTAAACCGTCACCGTCCCCTAAACCTAATCCTAGCCCGAACCCTAACCCTAACCCTTCCCCGAAGCCTGACCCTCACCCGTCCCCTAATCCTAACACGTACGCTAACACTAACCCGCGCCCTCACACGTACGCTCCCCCTAAAGCGTTATCGTACCCTCCCCTGGAGCCTAAACCGTCCCCGTCCCCTAACCCTAACCCTAGCCCGAACCCTAACACTAACTCTTCCCCGAAGCCTGACCCTCACCCTTCCACGAAGCCTGACCCTCACCCGTCCCCTAATCCTAACCCGTACGCTAACCCTAACCCACGCCCTCACACGTACGCTCCCCCTAAAGCGTTGTGGTACCCTCCCCTGGACCCTAAACCGTCACCGTCCCCTAAACCTAACCCTAGCCCGAACCCTAACCCTAACCCTTCCCCGAAGCCTGACCCTCACCCGTCCCCTAATCCTAACACGTACGCTAACACTAACCCGCGCCCTTAAACGTACGCTCCCCCTAAAGCGTTGTCGTACCCTCCCCTGGACCCTAAACCGTCCCCGTCCCCTAACCCTAACCCTAGCCCGAACCCTAACCCTAACACTTCCCCGAAGCGTGACCCTCACCCGTCCCCTAATCCTAACCCGTACGCTAACACTAACCCGCGCCCTCACACGTACGCACCCCCTAAGCGTTGTCGTACCCTCCCCTGGACCCTAAACCGTCCCCGTCCCCTAACCCTAACCCTAGCCCGCACCCTAACCCTAACCCTTCCCCGATGCCTGACCCTCACCCGTCCCCTAATCCTAACCCGTACGCTAACACTAACCCGCGCCCTCACACGTACGCTCCCCCTAAAGCGTTGTCGTACACTCCCCTGGACCCTAAACCTTCCCCGTCCCCTAACCCTAACCCTAGCCCGAACCCTAACCCTAACCCTTCCCCGAAGCCTGACCCTCACACGTCCCCTAATCCTAACCCGTACGCTAACACTAACCCGCGTCCTCACACGTACACTCCCCGTAAAGCGTTATCGTACCCTGCCCTGGACCCTAAACCGTCCCCGTCCCCTAACCCTAACCCTAGCCCGAACCCTAACCCTAACCCTTCCCCGAAGCCTGACCATCACACTTCCACGAAGCCTGACCCTCACCCGTCCCGTAATCCTAACCCGTACGCTAACCCTAACCCGCGCCCTCACACGTACACTCCCCCTAAAGCGTTGTGGTACCCTCCCCTGGACCCTAAACCGCCACCGTCCCCTAAACCTAACCCTAGCCCGAACCCTAACCCTAACCCTTCCCCGAAGCCTGACCCTCACCCGTCCCCTAATCCTAAGCCGTACGCTAACACTAACCCGCGCCCTCACACGTACGCTCCCCCTAAAGCGTTGTCGTACCCTCCCCTGGACCCTAAACCGTCCCCGTCCCCTAACCCTAACCCTAGCCCGAACCCTAACCCTAACCCTTCCTCGAAGCCTGACCCTCACCCACCCCTAATCCTAACCCGTACGCTAACACTAACCCGCGCCCTCACACGTACGCTCCCCATAAACCGTTGTCGTACCCTCCCCTGGTCCCTAAACCGTCCCCGTCCCCTAACCCTAACCCTAGCCCGAACCGTAACCCTAACCCTTCCCCGAAGCCTGACCCTCACCCTTCCACGAAGCCTGACCCTCACCCGTCCCCTAATCCTAACCCGTTCGCTAACCCTAACCCGCGCCCTCACACGTACGCTCCCCCTAAAGCGTTGTGGTACCCTCCCCTGGACCCTAAACTGTCACCGTCCCTTAAACCTAACCCCAGCCCGAACCCTAACCCTAACCCTTCCCCGAAGCGTGACCCTCACCCGTCCCCTAATCCTAACCCGTACGCTAACACTAACCCGCGCCCTCACACGTACGCTCCCCCTAAAGCGTTGTCGTACCCTCCCCTGGACCCTAAACCGTCCCCATCCCCTAACCCTAACCCTAGCCCGCACCCTAACCCTAACCCTTCCCCGAAGCCTGACCCTCACCCGTCCCCTAATCCTAACTCGTACGCTAACACTAACCCGCACCCTCACACGTACGCTCCCCCTACAGCGTTGTCGTACCCTCCCCTGGACCCAAAACCGTCCCCGTTCCCTAACACTAACCCTAGCCCGAACCCTAACCCTAACCCTTCCCCGAAGCCTGACCCTCACCCGTCTCCTAACCCTAACCCGTACGCTAACATTAACCCGCGCCCTCACACGTACGCTCCCCCTAAAGCGTTGTCGTACCCTCCCCTGGACCCTAAACCGTCCCCGTCCCCTAACCCTAACCCTAGCCCGAACCCTAACCCTAACCCTTCCCCGAAGCCTGACCCTCACCCGTCCCCTAATCCTAACCCGTACGCTAACACTAACCCGCGTCCTCACATGTACGCTCCCCCTAAAGTGTTGTCGTACACTCCTCTAGACCCTAAACCGTCCCCGTCCCCTAACCCTAGTCCAAACCCTAACCCTAACACTTCCCCGAAGCCTGACCCTCACCCGTCCCCTAATCCTAACCCGTACGTTAACACTAACCCACGCCCTCACACGTACGCACCCCCTAGAGCGTTGTCGTACCCTCCCCTGGACCCCAAACCGTCCCCGTCCCCTAACCCTAACCCTAGCCCGAACCCTAACCCTAACCCTTCCCCAAAGCCTGACCCTCACATGTCCCCTAATCCTAACCCGTACGGTAACACTAACCCGCGCCCTCACACGTATGCTACCCCTAAAGCGTTGTCGTACCCTCCCCTGGACCCTAAACCGTCCCTGTCCCCTAACCCTAACCCTAGCCCGAACACTAACCGTAACCCTTCCCCGAAGCCTGACCCTCACCCTTCCCCTAATCATAAGCCAGACGCTAACACTAACCCGCGCCCTCACACGTACGCTCCACCTAAAGCGTTGTCGTACCCTCCCCTGGAACCTAAGCCGTCCCCGTCCCCTAACCCTAACCCTAGCCGGAACGCTAACCCTAACCCTTCCCCGAAGCCTGACCCTCACCCGTCCCCTAATCCTAACCCGTACGCTAACACTAACCCGCGCCCTCTAACGTACTCTCTCCCTAAAGCGTTGTCGTACCCTCCCCTGGACCCTAAACCGTGCCCGTCCCCTAACCCTAACCCTAGCCCGAACCCTAACCCTAACCCTTCCCCGAAGCCTGACCCTCACCCGTCCCCTAATCCTAACCCGTACGCTAACACTAACCCGCGCCCTCACACGTACGCTCCCCATAAAGCGTTGTCGTACCCTCCCCTGGACCCTAAACCGTCCCCGTCCCCTAACCCTAACCCTAGCCCGAACCCTAAGCCTTCCCCGAAGCCTGACCCTCACCCGTCCCCTAATCCTAACCCGTACGCTAACACTAACCCGCGCCCTCTAACGTACTCTCCCCCTAAAGCGTTGTCGTACCCTCCCCTGGACCCTAAACCGTTCCCGTCCCCTAACCCTAACCCTATCCCGAACCCTAACCCTAACCATTCCCCGAAGCCTGACCCTTACCCGTCCCCTAATCCTAACCCGTACGCTAACACTAACCCACACCCTCACACGTACGCTCCCCCTAAAGCGTTGTCGTACCCTTCCCTGGACCCTAAACCGTCCCCGTCCCCTAACCCTAACCCTAGCCCGAACCCTAACCCTTCCCCGAAGCCTGACCCTCACCCGTCCCCTAATCCTAACCCGTACGCTAACACTAACCCGCGCCCTCACACGTACGCTCCCCCTAAAGCGTTGTCGTACCCTTCCCTGGAACCTAAACCGTCCCCATCCCCTAACCTTAACCCTACCCCGAACCCTAACCCTAACCCTTCCCCGAAGCCTGACCCTCACCCGTCCCCTAATCTTAACCCGTACGCTAACACTAACCCACGCCCTCACACGTACGCTCCCCCTAAAGCGTTGTCGTACCCTCCCCTGGACCCTAAACCGTCCCCGTCCCCTAACCCTAACCCTAGCCCGAACCCTAACCCTAACCCTTCCCCGAAGCCTGACCCTCACCCGTCCCCCAATCCTAACCCGTATGCTAACACTAACCCGCGCCCTCACACGTACGCTCCCCCTAATGCGTTGTCGTACCCTCCCCTGGACCTTAAACCGTCCCCGTCCCCGTCCCCTAACCCTAGCCCGAACCCTAACCCTAACCCTTCCCCGAAGCCTGACCCTCACCCGTCCCATAATCCTATCCCGTACGCTAACACTAACCCGCGCCCTCACACGTACGCTCCCCCTAAAGCGTTGTCGTACCCTCCCCTGGACCCTAAACCATTCCCGTCCCGTAACCCTAACCCTAGCCCGAACCCTAACCCTAACCCTTCCCTGAAGCCTGACCCTCACCCGTCCCCTAATCCTAACCCGTACGCTAACACTAACCCGCGCCCTCACACGTACCCTCCCCTGGACCCTAAACCGTCCCCATCCCCTAACCCTAACCCTAGCCCGAACCCTAACCCTAACCCTTCCCCGAAGCCTGACCCTCACCCGTCCCATAATCCTAACCCATACGCTAGCACTAACCCGCGCCCTCACACATACGCTCCCCCTAAAGCGTTGTAGTACCCTCCCCTGGACCCTAAACCGTCCCCGTCCCCTAACCCTAACCCTAGCCCGAACCCTAACCCTAACCCTTCCCCGAAGCCTGACCCTCACCCGTCCCCTAATCCTAAACCGTACGCTAACACTAACCCGCGCCCTCACACGTACGCTCCCCCTAAAGCGTTGTCGTACCCTCCCCAGGACCCTAAACCGTTCCCTAACCCTAACCCTAACCCTAGCCCGAACCCTAACCCTAACCCTTCCCCGAAGCCTGACCCTCACCCGTCCCCTAATCCTAACCCGTACGCTAACACTAACCCGCGCCCTCACACGTACACTCCCCCTAAAGCGTTGTCGTACGCTCTATTGGACCCTAAACCGTCCCCGTCCCCGTCCCCTAACCCTGGCCAGAACGCTAACCCTAACCCTTCCCCGAAGCCTGACCCTCACCCGTCCCCTAATCCTAACCCGTATGCTAACACTAACCCGCGCCCTCACACGTACGCTCCCCCTAAAGCGTTGTTGTACCCTCACCTGGACCCTAAACCGTCCCCGTTCCCTAACCCTAACCCTAGCCCGAACCATAACCCTAACCCTTCCCCGAAGCCTGACCCTCACCCGTCCCCTAATCCTAACCCGTACGCTAACACTAACCCGCGCCCTCACACGTACGCTCCCCCTAAAGCGTTGTCGTACCCTCCCCTGGACCCTAAACCGTCCCCGTCCCCTAACCCTAACCCTAGCCCGAACCCTAACCCTAACCCTTCCCCGAAACCTGACCCTCACCCGTCCCCTAATCCTAAACCATACGCTAACCCTAACCCGCGCACTCAGACGTACGCTCCCCCTAAAGCACTGTGGTACCCTCCCCTGGACCCTAAACCGTCACCGTCCCCTAAACCTAACCCTAGCCCGAACCCTAACCCGAACCTTTCCCCGAAGCCTGACCCTCACCCGTCCCGTAATCCTAACCCGTACGCTAACACTAACCCGCGCCCTCACACGTATGCTCCCCCTAAAGCGTTGTCGTACCCTCCCCTGGACCCTAAACCGTCCCCGTCCCCTAACCCTAACCCTAGCCCGAACCCTAACCCTAAACCTTCCCCGAAGCCTGACCCTCACCCGTCCCCTAATCCTAAGCCGTACGCTAACACCAACCCGCGCCCTCACACGTACGCTCCCCCTAAAGCGTTGTCGTACCCTCCCCTGGACCCTAAACCGTCCCCGACCCCTAACCCTAACCCTAGCCCGAACCCTAACCCTAACACTTCCCCGAAGCCTGACCCTCACCCGTCCCCTAATCCTAACCCTTACGCTAACACTAACCCGCGCTCTCACACGTACGCTCCCCCTAAAGCGTTGTCGTACCCTCCCCTGGACCCTAAACCATCCCCATCCCCTAACCCTAACCCTAGCCCGAACCCTAACCCTAACCCTTCCCCGAAGCCTGACCCTCACCCGTACCCTAATCCTAACCCGTACGCTAACACTAACCCGTGCCCTCACACGTACGCTCCCCCTAAAGCGTTGTCGTACCCTCCCCTGGACCCTAAAGCGTCCCCGTACCCTTACCCTAACCCTAGCCCGAACCCTAACCCTAAACTTTCCCCGAAGCCTGACCCTCACCCGTCCCCTAATACTAACCCGTACGCTAACACTAACCCGCGCCCTCACACGTACGCTCCCCTAAAGTGTTGTCGTATCCTCCCCTGGAGCCTAAACCGTCCCCGTCCCATAACCATAACCCTAGCCCGAACCCTAACCCTAACCTTTCCCCGATGCCTGACTCTCACCCGTCCCCTAATCCTAACCCGTACGCTAACACTAACCCGCGCCCTCACACGTATGCTCCCCCTAAAGCGTTGTCGTACCCTCCCCTGGACCCTAAACCGTCCCCGTCCCCTAACCCTAACCCTAGCCCGAACCCTAACCCTAACCTTCCCCGAAGCCTGACCCTCACCCTTCCCCTAATCCTAAGCCGTACGCTAACACTAACCCGCGCCCTCACACGTACGCTCCTCCTAAAGTGCTGTCGTACCCTCCCCTGGACCCTAAACCGTCCCCGTACCCTAACCCTAACCCTAGCCCGAACCCTAACCCTAACCCTTCCCCGAAGGCTGACCTCATCCGTCCCCTAATCCTAACCCGTACGCTAACACTAACCCGCGCCCTCACACGTACGCTCCCCCTAAAGCGTTGTCGTACCCTCCCCTGGACCCTAAACCGTCCCCGTCCCCTAACCCTAACCCTAGCCCGAACCCTAACCCTAACCCTTCCCCGAAGGCTGACCCTCACCCGTCCCCTAATCCTAACCCGTACGCTAACACTAACCCACGCCCTCACACGTACGCTCCCCCTGAAGCGTTTTCGTACCCTCCCCTGGACCCTAAACCGTCCCCGTCCCCTAACCCTAATCCTAGCCCGAACCCTAACCCTAACTCTTCCCCGAAGCCTGACCCTCACCCGTCCCCTAATCCTAACCCGTACGCTAACCCTAACCCGCGCCCTCACACGTACGCTCCCCCTAAAGCGTTGTCGTACCCTCCCCTGGACCCTAAACCGTCCCCGTCCCCTAAACCTAACCCTAGCCCGAGCCCTATCCCTAACCCATCCCCGAAGCCTGACCCTCACCCGTCCCCTAATCCTAACCCGTACGCTAACACTAACCCGCGCCCTCACACGTACGCTCCCTCTAAAGCGTTGTCGTACCCTTCCCTAGACCCCAAACCGTCCCCGTCCCCTAACCCTAACCCTAGCCCGAACCCTAACCCTAACCCTTCCCCGAAGCCTGACACTCACCCGTCCCCTAATCCTAACCCGTACGCTAACACTAACCCGCGCCCTCACACGTACCCTCCCCCTAAAGCGTTGTCGTACCCTCCCCTGGACCCTAAACCGTCCCCGTCCCCTAACCCTAACCCTAGCCCGAACCCTAACCCTAACCATTCCCCGAAGCCTGACCCTCACCCGTCCCCTAATCCTTACCCGTACGCTAACACTAACCCGTGCCCTCACACGTACGCTCCCCCTAAAGCGTTGTCATACCCTCCCCTGGACCCTAAACCGTCCCCGTCCCCTAACCCTAACCCTAGCCCGAACCCTAACCCTAACCCTTCCCCGAAGCCTGCCCCTCAACCGTCCCCTAAATCTAACCCTTACTCTAACACTAACCCGCACCGTCACATGTACGCTCCCCCTAAAGCATTGTCGTACCCTCCCCTGGACCCTAAACCGTCCCCGTCCCCTAACCCTAACCCTAGCCCGAACCCTAACCCCAACCCTTCCCCGAAGCCTGACCCTCACCCGTCTCCTAAGCCCAACCCGTACCCTAACACTAACCCGTGCCCTCACACGTACGCTCCCCCTAAAACGTTGTCGTTCCCTCCCCTGGACCCTAAACCGTCCCCATCCCCTAACCCTAACCCTATCCCGAACCATAACCCTAACCCTTCCCCGAAGCCTGACCCTCACCCGTCCCCTAATCCTAACCCGTACGCTAACACTAACCCGTGCCCTCACACGTACGCTCCCCCTAAAGCGTTTTCGTACCCTCCCCTGGACCCTAAACCGTCCCCGTCCCGTAACCCTAACCCTAGTCCGAACCCTAACCCTAAACCTTCCCCGAAGCCTGACCCTCACCCGTCCCCTAATCCTAACCCGTACGCTAACACTAACCCGCGCCCTCACACGTACGCTCCCCCTAAAGCGTTGTTGTACCCTCCCCTGGACCCTAAACCGTCACCGTCCCCTAACCCTAACCCTAGCCCGAACCCTAACCCTAACCCTTCCCCGAAGCCTGACCCTCACCCGTCCCCTAATCCTAACCCGTACGCTAACACTAACCCGCGCCCTCACACGTACACTCCCCCTAAAGCGTTGTCGTACCCTCCATTGGACCCTAAACCGTCCCCGTCCCCGTCCCCTAACCCTGGCCAGAACGCTAACCCTAACCCTTCCGCGAAGCCTGACCCTCACCCGTCCCCTAATCCTAACCCGTACGCTAACACTAACCCGCGCCCTCTAACGTAATCTCCCCCTAAAGCGTTGTGGTACCCTCCCCTGGACCCTAAACCGTCCCCGTCCTCTACTCCTAACCCTAGCCCGAACCCTAACCCTAACCCTTCCCCAAAGCCTGACCCTCACCTGTCCCCTAATCCGAAACCGTACGCTAACACTAACCCGCGCCCTCACACGTACGCTCCCCCTAAAGCGTTGTTGTACCCTCAACTGGACCCTAAACCGTCCCCGTCCCTTAACCCTAACCCTAGCCTGAACCCTAACCCTAACCCTTCCCCGAAGCCTGACCCTCACCCGTCCCATAATCCTTACCCGTACGCTAACACTAACCCGCGCCCTCACACGTACGCTCCCCCTAAAGCGTTGTCGTACCCTCCCCTGGACCCTAAACCGTTCCCGTACCCTAACCCTAACCCTAGACCGAACCCTAAACCTAACCCTTCCCCGAAACCTGACCCTCACCCGTCCCCTAATCCTAAACCGTACGCTAACCCTAACCCGCGCCCTCACACGTACGCTCCCCCTAAAGCATTGTGGTACCCTCCCCTGGACCCTAAACCGTCACCATCCCCTAAACCTAACCCTAGCCCGAACCCTAACCCTAACCCTTCCCAGAAGCCTGACCCTCACCCGTCCCGTAATCCTAACCCGTACGCTAACACTAACCCGCGCCCTCACACGTACGCTCCCCCTAAAGCGTTGTCGTACCCTCCCCTGGACCCTAAACCGTCCCCGTCCTCTAACCCTAACCCTAGACCGAACCCCAACCCTAACCTGAACCCTAACCCTAACACTTCCCCGAAGCCTGACCCTCACCCGTCCCCTAATCCTAACCCGTACGCTAACACTAACCCGCGCCCTCACACGTACACTCCCCCTAAAGCGTTGTCGTACCCTTCATTGGACCCTAAACCGTCCCCGTCCCCTAACTCTAACCCTGGCCCGAACACTAACCCTAACCCTTCCCCGAAGCCTGACTCTCACCCGTTCCCTAATCCTAACCCGTACGCTAACACTAACCCACGCCCTCACACGTACTCTCCTCCTAAAGCGTTGCCGTACCCTCCCCTGGACCCTAAACTGTCCCCGTCCCCTAACCCTAACCCTAGCCCGAACCCTAACCCTAACCCTTGACCGAATGCTGACCCTCACCCGTCCCCTAATCCTAACCCGTATGCTAACACTAACCCGCGCCCTCACACTTACGCTCCCCCTAAAGCGTTGTCGTACCCTCCCCTGGACCCTAAACCCTCCCCGTCCCCTAACCCTAACCCTAGCCCGAACCCTAACCCTAACCATTCCCCGAAGCCTGACCCTCACCCGTCCCATAATCCTAACCCGTACGCTAACACTAACCCGCGCCCTCACACGTACGCTCCCCCTAAAGCGTTGTTGTACCCTCCCCTAGACCCTAAACCGTCCCCGTACCCTAACCCTAACCCTAGCCCGAACCTTAACCCTAACCCTTCCCCGAAGCCTGACCCTCACCCGTCCCCTAATCCTAACCCATACGCTAACACTAACCCGCGCCCTCACACGTACGCTCCCCCTAAAGTGTTGTCGTACCCTCCCCTGGACCCTAAACCGTCCCCGTCCCCTAACCCTAACCCTAGCCCGAACCCTAACCCTAACCCTTCCCCGAAGCCTGACCCTCACCCGTCCCCTAATCCTAAGCCGTACGCTAACACTAACCAGCGCCCTCAAACGTACGCTCGCCCTAAAGCGTTGTCGTACCCTCCCCTGGACCCTAAACCGTCCCCGTCCCCTAACCCAACCCTAGCCCGAACCCTAACCCTAACCCTTCCCCGAAGCCTGACCCTCACTCGTCCCCTAATCCTAACCCGTACGCTAACACTAACCCGCGCCCTCACACGTACGCTCCCCCTAAAGCGTTGTCGTACCTCCCCTGGACCCTAAACTGTCCCCGTCCCCTAACCCTAACCCTAGCCCGAACCCTAACCCTAACCCTTCCCCGAAGCCTGCCCCTCAACCGTCCCCTAAATCTAACCCTTACGCTAACACTAACCCGCACCGTCACATGTACGCACCCCCTAAAGCATTGTCGTACCCTCCCCTGGACCCTAAACCGTCCCCGTCCCCTAACCCTAACCCTAGCCCGAACCCTAACCCTAACCCATCCCCGAAGCCTGACACTCACCCGTCCCCTAATCCTAACCCGTACGATAACACTAACCTGCGCCCTCACAAGTACACTCCCCCTAAAGCGTTGTCGTACCCTCCATTGGACCCTAAAACGTCCCCGTCCCCGTCCCCTAACCCTGGCCAGAACGCTAACCCTAACCCTTCCGCGAAGCCTGACCCTCACCCGTCCCCTAATCCTAACCCGTACGCTAACACTAACCCGCGCCCTCTAACGTACTCTCCCCCTAAAGCGTTGTGGTACCCTCCCCTGGACCCTAAACCGTCCCCGTCCTCTAACCCTAACCCTAGCCCGAACCCTAACCCTAACCCTTCCCCAAAGCCTGACCCTCACCTGTCCCCTAATCCTAAACCGTACGCTAACACTAACCTGCGCCCTCACACGTATGCTCCCCCTAAAGCGTTGTTGTACCCTCACCTGGACCCTAAACCGTCCCCGTCCCCTAACCCTAACCCTAGCCCGAACCCTAACCCTAACCCTTCCCTGAAGGCTGACCCTCACCCGTCCCCTAATCCTAACCCGTACGCTAACACTAACCCGCGCCCTCACACGTACGCTCCCCCTAAAGCGTTGTCGTACCCTCCCCTGGACCCTAAACCGTCCCCGTCCCCTAACCCTAACCCTAGCCCGAACCCTAACCCTAACCCTTCCCTGAAGGCTGACCCTCACCCGTCCCCTAATCCTAACCCGTACGCTAACACTAACCCGCGCCCTCACACATACGCTCCCCCTAAAGCGTTGTTGTACCCTCCCCTGGACCCTAAACCGTCACCGTCCCCTAACCCTAACCCTAGCCCGAACCCTAACCCTAACCCTTCCCCGAAGCCTGACCCTCACCCGTCCCCTAATCCTAACCCGTACGCTAACACTAACCCGCGCCCTCACACGTACACTCCCCCTAAAGCGTTGTCGTACCCTCCATTGGACCCTAAACCGTCCCCGTCCTCTACCCCTAACCCTAGCCCGAACCCTAACCCTAACCCTTCCCCAAAGCCTGACCCTCACCTGTCCCCTAATCCTAAACCGTACGCTAACACTAACCCGCGCCCTCACACGTACGCTCCCCCTAAAGCGTTGTTGTACCCTCAACTGGACCCTAAACCGTCCCCGTCCCTTAACCCTAACCCTAGCCTGAAACCTAACCCTAACCCTTCCCTGAAGGCTGACCCTCACCCGTCCCCTAATCCTTACCCGTACGCTAACACTAACCCGCGCCCTCACACGTACGCTCCCCCTAAAGCGTTGTCGTACCCTCCCCTGGACCCTAAACCGTTCCCGTACCCTAACCCTAACCCTAGACCGAACCCTAAACCTAACCCTTCCCCGAAACCTGACCCTCACCCGTCCCCTAATCCTAAACCGTACGCTAACCCTAACCCGCGCCCTCACACGTACGCTCCCCCTAAAGCATTGTGGTACCCTCCCCTGGACCCTAAACCGTCACCGTCCCCTAAACCTAACCCTAGCCCGAACCCTAACCCTAACCCTTCCCAGAAGCCTGACCCTCACCCGTCCCGTAATCCTAACCCGTACGCTAACACTAACCCGCGCCCTCACACGTACGCTCCCCCTAAAGCGTTGTCGTACCCTCCCCTGGACCCTAAACCGTCCCCGTCCTCTAACCCTAACCCTAGACCGAACCCCAAGCCTAACCTGAACCCTAACCCTAACACTTCCCCGAAGCCTGACCCTCACCCGTCCCCTAATCCTAACCCGTACGCTAACACTAACCCGCGCCCTCACACGTACACTCCCCCTAAAGCGTTGTCGTACCCTTCATTGGACCCTAAACCGTCCCCGTCCCCTAACCCTAACCCTGGCCCGAACACTAACCCTAACCCTTCCCCGAAGCCTGACTCTCACCCGTTCCCTAATCCTAACCCGTACGCTAACACTAACCCACGCCCTCACACGTACTCTCCTCCTAAAGCGTTGCCGTACCCTCCCCTGGACCCTAAACTGTCCCCGTCCCCTAACCCTAACCCTAGCCCGAACCCTAACCCTAACCCTTGACCGAATGCTGACCCTCACCCGTCCCCTAATCCTAACCCGTATGCTAACACTAACCCGCGCCCTCACACATACGCTCCCCCTAAAGCGTTGTCGTACCCTCCCCTGGACCCTAAACCCTCCCCGTCCCCTAACCCTAACCCTAGCCCGAACCCTAACCCTAACCATTCCCCGAAGCCTGACCCTCACCCGTCCCATAATCCTAACCCGTACGCTAACACTAACCCGCGCCCTCACACGTACGCTCCCCCTAAAGCGTTGTTGTACCCTCCCCTAGACCCTAAACCGTCCCCATACCCTAACCCTAACCCTAGCCCGAACCTTAACCCTAACCCTTCCCCGAAGCCTGACCCTCACCCGTCCCCTAATCCTAACCCATACGCTAACACTAACCCGCGCCCTCACACGTACGCTCCCCCTAAAGCGTTGTCGTACCCTCCCCTGGACCCTAAACCGTCCCCGTCCCCTAACCCTAACCCTAGCCCGAACCCTAACCCTAACCCTTCCCCGAAGCCTGACCCTCACCCGTCCCCTAATCCTAAGCCGTACGCTAACACTAACCCGCGCCCTCAAACGTACGCTCGCCCTAAAGCGTTGTCGTACCCTCCCCTGGACCCTAAACCGTCCCCGTCCCCTAACCCAACCCTAGCCCGAACCCTAACCCTAACCCTTCCCCGAAGCCTGACCCTCACCCGTCCCCTAATCCTAACCCGTACGCTAACACTAACCCGCGCCCTCACACGTACGCTCCCCCTAAAGCGTTGTCGTACCTCCCCTGGACCCTAAACTGTCCCCGTCCCCTAACCCTAACCCTAGCCCGAACCCTAACCCTAACCCTTCCCCGAAGCCTGCCCCTCAACCGTCCCCTAAATCTTACCCTTACGCTAACACTAACCCGCACCGTCACATGTACGCTCCCCCTAAAGCATTGTCGTACCCTCCCCTGGACCCTAAACCGTCCCCGTCCCCTAACCCTAACCCTAGCCCGAACCCTAACCCCAACCCTTCCCCGAAGCCTGACACTCACCCGTCCCCTAAGCCTAACCCGTACGCTAACACTAACCCGCGCCCTCACACGTACGCTCCCCCTAAAACGTTGTCGTACCCTCCCCTGGACCCTAAACCGTCCCCATCCCCTAACACTAACCCTATCCCGAACCATAACCCTAACCCTTCCCCGAAGCCTGACCCTCACCCGTCCCCTAATCCTAACCCGTACGCTAACACTAACCCGTGCCCTCACACGTACGCTCCCCCTAAAGCGTTTTCGTACCCTCCCCTGGACCCTAAACCGTCCCCGTCCCCTAACCCTAACCCTAGCCCGAACCCTAACCCTAACCCATCCCCGAAGCCTGACACTCACCCGTCCCCTAATCCTAACCCGTACGATAACACTAACCCGCGCCCTCACACGTACACTCCCCCTAAAGCGTTGTCGTACCCTCCATTGGACCCTAAAACGTCCCCGTCCCCGTCCCCTAACCCTGGCCAGAACGCTAACCCTAACCCTTCCGCGAAGCCTGACCCTCACCCGTCCCCTAATCCTAACCCGTACGCTAACACTAACCCGCGCCCTCTAACGTACTCTCCCCCTAAAGCGTTGTGGTACCCTCCCCTGGACCCTAAACCGTCCCCGTCCTCTACCCCTAACCCTAGCCCGAACCCTAACCCTAACCCTTCCCCAAAGCCTGACCCTCACCTGTCCCCTAATCCTAAACCGTACGCTAACACTAACCCGCGCCCTCACACGTACGCTCCCCCTAAAGCGTTGTTGTACCCTCACCTGGACCCTAAACCGTCCCCGTCCCCTAACCCTAACCCTAGCCCGAACCCTAACCCTAACCCTTCCCTGAAGGCTGACCCTCACCCGTCCCCTAATCCTAACCCGTACGCTAACACTAACCCGCGCCCTCACACGTACGCTCCCCCTAAAGCATTGTCGTACCCTCCCCTGGACCCTAAACCGTCCCCGTCCCCTAACCCTAACCCTAGCCCGAACCCTAACCCTAACCCTTCCCTGAAGGCTGACCCTCACCCGTCCCCTAATCCTAACCCGTACGCTAACACTAACCCGCGCCCTCACACGTACGCTCCCCCTAAAGCGTTGTCGTACCCTCCCCTGGACCCTAAACCGTCCCCGTCCCCTAACCCTAACCCTAGCCCGAACCCTAACCCTAACCCTTCCCCGAAGCCGGACCCTCACCCGTCCCCTAATCCTAACCCGTACGCTAATACTAACCCGCGCCCTCACACGTACGCTCCCCCTAAAGCGTTGTCGTACCCTCCCCTGGACCCTAAACCGTCCCCGTCCCCTAACCCTAACCCTAGCCCGAACCCTAACCCTAACCCTTCCCCGAAGCCTGCCCCTCAACCGTCCCCTAAATCTAACCCGTACGCTAACATTAACCCGCACCGTCACATGTACGCTCCCCCTAAAGCATTGTCGTACCCTAACCCTGGACCCTAAACCGTTCCCGTCCCCTAACCCTAACCCTAGCCCGAACCCTAACCCCAACCCTTCCCCGAAGCCTGACCCTCACCCGTCTCCTAAGCCCAACCCGTACGCTAACACTAACCCGCGCCCTCACACGTACGCTCCCCCTAAAACGTTGTCGTACCCTCCCCTGGACCCTAAACCGTCCCCATCCCCTAACCCTAACCCTATCCCGAACCATAACCCTAACCCTTCCCCGAAGCCTGACCCTCACCCGTCCCCTAATGCTAACCCGTACGCTAACTCTAACCCGCGCCCTCACACGTACGCTCCCCCTAAAGCGTTGTCGTACCCTCCCCTGGACCCTAAACCGTCCCCGTCCCCTAACCCTAACACTAGTCCGAACCCTAACCCTAAACCTTCCCCGAAGCCTGACCCTCACCCGTCCCCTAATCCTAACCCGTACGCTAACACTAACCCGCGCCCTCACACGTACGCTCCCCCTAAAGCGTTGTCGTACGCTCTATTGGACCCTAAACCGTCCCCGTCCCCGTCCCCTAACCCTGGCCAGAACGCTAACCGTAACCCTTCCGCGAAGCCTGACCCTCACCCGTCCCCTAATCCTAACCCGTACGCTAACACTAACCCGCGCCCTCACACGTACGCTCCCCCTAAAGCGTTGTTGTACCCTCACCTGGACCCTAAACCGTCCCCGTTCCCTAACCCTAACCCTAGCCCGAACCATAACCCTAACCCTTCCCCGAAGCCTGACCCTCACCCGTCCCCTAATCCTAACCCGTACGCTAACACTAACCCGCGCCCTCACACGTACGCTCCCCCTAAAGCGTTGTCGTACCCTTCATTGGACCCTAAACCGTCCCCGTCCCCTAACCCTAACCCTAGCCCGAACCCTAACCCTAACCCTTCCCCGAAACCTGACCCTCACCCGTCCCCTAATCCTAAACCGTACGCTAACCCTAACCCGCGCCCTCAGACGTACGCTCCCCCTAAAGCACTGTGGTACCCTCCCCTGGACCCTAAACCGTCACCGTCACCTAAACCTAACCCTAGCCCGAACCCTAACTCTAACCCTTCCCCGAAGCCTGACCCTCACCCGTCCCGTAATCCTAACCCGTACGCTAACACTAACCCGCGCCCTCACACGTATGCTCCCCCTAAAGCGTTGTCGTACCCTCCCCTGGACCCTAAACCGTCCCCGTCCCCTAACCCTAACCCTAGCCCGAACCCTAACCCTAACCCTTCCCCGAAGCCTGACCCTCACCCGTCCCTTAATCCTAAGCCGTACGCTAACACTAACCCGCGTCCTCACACGTACGCTCCCCCTAAAGCGTTGTCGTACCCTCCCCTGGACCCTAAACCGTCCCCGACCCCTAACCCTAACTCTAGCCCGAACCCTAACCCTAACACTTCCCCGAAGCCTGACCCTCACCCGTCCACTAATCCTAACCCTTACGCTAACACTAACCCGCGCTCTCACACGTACGCTCCCCCTAAAGCGTTGTCGTACCCTCCCCTGGACCCTAAACCGTCCCCATCCCCTAACCCTAACCCTAGCCCGAACCCTAACCCTAACCCTTCCCCGAAGCCTGACCCTCACCCGTACCCTAATCCTAACCCGTACGCTAACACTAACCCGCGCCCTCACACGTACGCTCCCCCTAAAGCGTTGTCGTACCCTTCATTGGACCCTAAACCGTCCCCGTCCCCTAACCCTAACCCTAGCCCGAACCCTAACCCTAACCCTTCCCCGAAACCTGACCCTCACCCGTCCCCTAATCCTAAACCGTACGCTAACCCTAACCCGCGCCCTCAGACGTACGCTCCCCCTAAAGCACTGTGGTACACTCCCCTGGACCCTAAACCGTCACCGTCCCCTAAACCTAACCCTAGCCCGAACCCTAACTCTAACCCTTCCCCGAAGCCTGACCCTCACCCGTCCCGTAATCCTAACCCGTACGCTAACACTAACCCGCGCCCTCACACGTATGCTCCCCCTAAAGCGTTGTCGTACCCTCCCCTGGACCCTAAACCGTCCCCGTCCCCTAACCCTAACCCTAGCCCGAACGCTAACCGTAACCCTTCCCCGAAGCCTGACCCTCACCCTTCCCCTAATCCTAAGCCGTACGCTAACACTAACCCGCGCCCTCACACGTACGCTCCTCCTAAATTGCTGTCGTACCCTCCCCTGGACCCTAAACCGTCCCCGTACCCTAACCCTAACCCTAGCCCGAACCCTAACCCTAACCCTTCCCCGAAGGCTGACCTCATCCGTCCCCTAATCCTAACCCGTACGCTAACACTAACCCGCGCCCTCACACGTACGCTCCCCCTAAAGCGTTGTCGTACCCTCCCCTGGACACTAAACCGTCCCCGTCCCCTAACCCTAACCCTAGCCCGAACCCTAACCCTAACCCTTCCCCGAAGGCTGACCCTCACCCGTCCCCTAATCCTAACCCGTACGCTAACACTAACCCACGCCCTCACACGTACGCTCCCCCTAAAGCGTTGTCGTACCCTCCCCTGGACCCTAAACCGTCCCCGTCCCCTAACCCTAATCCTAGCCCGAACCCTAACCCTAACTCTTCCCCGAAGCCTGACCCTCACCCGTCCCCTAATCCTAACACGTACGCTAACCCTAACCCGCGCCCTCACACGTACGCTCCCCCTAAAGCGTTGTCGTACCCTCCCCTGGACCCTAAACCGTCCCCGTCCCCTAAACCTAACCCTAGCCCGAGCCCTATCCCTAACCCATCCCCGAAGCCTGACCCTCACCCGTCCCCTAATCCTAACCCGTACGCTAACACTAACCCGCGCCCTCACACGTACGCTCCCTCTAAAGCGTTGTCGTACCCTTCCCTATACCCCAAACCGTCCCCGTCCCCTAACACTAACCCTAGCCCGAACCCTAACCCTAACCCATCCCCGAAGCCTGACCCTCACCCGTCCCCTAATCCTAACGCGTACGCTAACACTAACCCGCGCCCTCACACGTACACTCCCCCTAAAGCGTTGTCGTACCCTCCATTGGACCCTAAAACGTCCCCGTCCCCGTCCCCTAACCCTGGCCAGAACGCTAACCCTAACCCTTCCGCGAAGCCTGACCCTCACCCGTCCCCTAATCCTAACCCGTACGCTAACACTAACCCGCGCCCTCTAACGTACTCTCCCCCTAAAGCGTTGTGGTACCCTCCCCTGGACCCTAAACCGTCCCCGTCCTCTACCCCTAACCCTAGCCAGAACCCTAACCCTAACCCTTCCCCAAAGCCTGACCCTCACCTGTCCCCTAATCCTAAACCGTACGCTAACACTAACCCGCGCCCTCACACGTACGCTCCCCCTAAAGCGTTGTCGTACCCTCCCCTGGACCCTAAACCGTCCCCGTCCCCTAACCCTAACCCTAGCCCTAACCGTAACCCTAACACTTCCCCGAAGCCTGACCCTCACCCGTCCCCTAATCCTAACCCGTACGCTAACACTAACCCGCGCCCTCACACGTACGCTCCCCCTAAAGCGTTGTCGTACCCTCCCCTGGACTCTAAACCGTCCCCGTACCCTAACCCTAACCCTAGCCCGAACCCTAAACCTAACCCTTCCCCGAAACCTGACCCTCACCCGTCCCCTAATCCTAAACGGTACGCTAACCCTAACCCACGCCCTCACACGTACGCTCCCCCTAAAGCATTGTGGTACCCTCCCCTGGACCCTAAACCGTCAACGTCCCCTAAACCTAACCCTAGCCCGAACCCTAACCCTAACCATTCCCCGAAGCCTGACCGTCACCCATCCCCTAATCCTAAGCCGTACGCTAACACTAACCCGCGCCCTCACACGTACGCTCCCCCTAAAGCATTGTCATAACCTCCCCTGGACCCTAAACCGTCCCCGACCCCTAACCCTAACACTAGCCCGAACCCTAACCCTAACACTTCCCCGAAGCCTGACCCTCACCCGTCCCATAATCCTAACCCGTACGCTAACACTAACCCGCGCTCTCACACGTACGCTCCCCCTAAAGCGTTGTCATACCCTCCCCTGGACCCTAAACCGTCCCCGACCCCTAACCCTAACCCTAGCCCGACCCCTAACCCTAACACTTCCCCGAAGCCTGACCCTCACCCGTCCCCTAATCCTAACCCGTACGCTAACACTAACCCGTGCCCTCACACGTACGGTCCACCTAAAGCGTTGTCGTACCCTCCCCTGGACCCTAAACCGTCCCCGTACCCTTACCCTAACCCTAGCCCGAAACCTAACCCTAAACTTTCCCCGAAGCCTGACCCTCACCCGTCCCCTAATACTAACCCGTACGCTAACACTAACCCGCGCCCTCACACGTACGCTCCCCTAAAGTGTTGTCGTACCCTCCCCTGGAGCCTAAACCGTCCCCGTCCCCTAACCCTAACCCTAGCCCGAACCCTAACCCTAACCCTTCCCCGAAACCTGACCCTCACCCGTCCCCTAATCCTAAACCGTACGCTAACCCTAACCCGCGCCCTCAGACGTACGCTCCCCCTAAAGCACTGTGGTACCCTCCCCTGGACCCTAAACCGTCACCGTCCCCTAAACCTAACCCTAGCCCGAACCCTAACTCTAACCCTTCCCCGAAGCCTGACCCTCACCCGTCCCGTAATCCTAACCCGTACGCTAACACTAACCCGCGCCCTCACACGTATGCTCCCCCTAAAGCGTTGTCGTACCCTCCCCTGGACCCTAAACCGTCCCCGTCCCCTAACCCTAACCTTAGCCCGAACGCTAACCGTAACCCTTCCCCGAAGCCTGACCCTCACCCTTCCCCTAATCCTAAGCCGTACGCTAACACTAACCCGCGCCCTCACACGTACGCTCCTCCTAAATTGCTGTCGTACCCTCCCCTGGACCCTAAACCGTCCCCGTACACTAACCCTAACCCTAGCCCGAACCCTAACCCTAACCCTTCCCCGAAGGCTGACCTCATCCGTCCCCTAATCCTAACCCGTACGCTAACACTAACCCGCGCCCTCACACGTACGCTCCCCCTAAAGCGTTGTCGTACCCTCCCCTGGACACTAAACCGTCCCCGTCCCCTAACCGTAACCCTAGCCCGAACCCTAACCCTAACCCTTCCCCGAAGGCTGACCCTCACCCGTCCCCTAATCCTAACCCGTACGCTAACACTAACCCACGCCCTCACACGTACGCTCCCCCTAAAGCGTTGTCGTACCCTCCCCTGGACCCTAAACCGTCCCCGTCCCCTAACCCTAATCCTAGCCCGAACCCTAACCCTAACTCTTCCCCGAAGCCTGACCCTCACCCGTCCCCTAATCCTAACACGTACGCTAACCCTAACCCGCGCCCTCACACGTACGCTCCCCCTAAAGCGTTGTCGTACCCTCCCCTGGACCCTAAACCGTCCCCGTCCCCTAAACCTAACCCTAGCCCGAGCCCTATCCCTAACCCATCCCCGAAGCCTGACCCTCACCCGTCCCCTAATCCTAACCCGTACGCTAACACTAACCCGCGCCCTCACACGTACGCTCCCTCTAAAGCGTTGTCGTACCCTTCCCTAGACCCCAAACCGTCCCCGTCCCCTAACCCTAACCCTAGCCCGAACCCTAACCCTAACCCTTCCCCGAAGCCTGACCCTCACCCGTCCCCTAATACTAACCCGTACGCTAACACTAACCCGCGCCCTCACACGTACGCTCCCCCTAAAGCGTTGTCGTACCCTCCCCTGGACCCTAAACCGTCCCCGTCCCCTAACCCTAACCCTAGCCCGAACCCTAACCCTAACCCTTCCCCGAAGCCTGACCCTCACCCGTCCCCTAATCCTAAGCCGTACGCTAACACTAACCCGCACCGTCACATGTACGCTCCCCCTAAAGCATTGTCGTACCCTCCCCTGGACCCTAAACCGTCCCCGTCCCCTAACCCTAACCCTAGCCCGAACCCTAACCCCAACCCTTCCCCGAAGCCTGACCCTCACCCGTCCCCTAAGCCCAACCCGTACGCTAACACTAACCCGCGCCCTCACATGTACACTCCCCCTAAAACGTTGTCGTACCCTCCCCTGGACCCTAAACCGACCCCATCCCCTAACCCTAACCCTATCCCGAACCATAACCCTAACCCTTCCCCGAAGCCTGACCCTCACCCGTCCCCTAATCCTAACCCGTACGCTAACACTAACCCGTGCCCTCACACGTACGCTCCCCCTAAAGCGTTTTCGTACCCTCCCCTGGACCCTAAACCGTCCCCGTCCTCTAACCCTAACCCTAGCGAGAACCCTAACCCTAACCCATCCCCGAAGCCTGACCCTCACCCGTCCCCTAATCCTAACGCGTACGCTAACACTAACCCGCGCCCTCACACGTACACTCCCCCTAAAGCGTTGTCGTACCCTCCATTGGACCCTAAAACGTCCCCGTCCCCGTCCCCTAACCCTGGCCAGAACGCTAACCCTAACCCTTCCGCGAAGCCTGACCCTCACCCGTCCCCTAATCCTAACCCGTACGCTAACACTAACCCGCGCCCTCTAACGTACTCTCTCCCTAAAGCGTTGTGGTACCCTCCCCTGGACCCTAAACCGTCCCCGTCCTCTACCCCTAACCCTAGCCCGAACCCTAACCCTAACCCTTCCCCAAAGCCTGACCCTCACCTGTCCCCTAATCCTAAACCGTACGCTAACACTAACCCGCGCCCTCACACGTACGCTCCCCCTAAAGCGTTGTCGTACCCTCCCCTGGACCCTAAACCGTCCCCGTCCCCTAACCCTAACCCTAGCCCTAACCGTAACCCTAACACTTCCCCGAAGCCTGACCCTCACCCGTCCCCTAATCCTAACCCGTACGCTAACACTAACCCGCGCCCTCACACGTACGCTCCCCCTAAAGCGTTGTCGTACCCTCCCCTGGACTCTAAACCGTCCCCGTACCCTAACCCTAACCCTAGCCCGAACCCTAAACCTAACCCTTCCCCGAAACCTGACCCTCACCCGTCCCCTAATCCTAAACGGTACGCTAACCCTAACCCACGCCCTCACACGTACGCTCCCCCTAAAGCATTGTGGTACCCTCCCCTGGACCCTAAACCGTCAACGTCCCCTAAACCTAACCCTAGCCCGAACCCTAACCCTAACCATTCCCCGAAGCCTGACCGTCACCCATCCCCTAATCCTAAGCCGTACGCTAACACTAACCCGCGCCCTCACACGTACGCTCCCCCTAAAGCGTTGTCGTAACCTCCCCTGGACCCTAAACCGTCCCCGACCCCTAACCCTAACACTAGCCCGAACCCTAACCCTAACACTTCCCCGAAGCCTGACCCTCACCCGTCCCATAATCCTAACCCGTACGCTAACACTAACCCGCGCTCTCACACGTACGCTCCCCCTAAAGCGTTGTCATACCCTCCCCTGGACCCTAAACCGTCCCCGACCCCTAACCCTAACCCTAGCCCGACCCCTAACCCTAACACTTCCCCGAAGCCTGACCCTCACCCGTCCCCTAATCCTAACCCGTACACTAACAGTAACCCGCGCCCTCACACGTACGCTCCACCTAAAGCGTTGTCGTACCCTCCCCTGGACCCTAAACCGTCCCCGTCCCCTAACCCTAACCCTAGCCCGAACCCTAACCCTAACCCTTCCCCGAAGCCTGACCCTCACCCGTCCCCTAATCCTAAGCCGTACGCTAACACTAACCCGCGCCATCAAACGTACGCTCCCCCTAAAGCGTTGTCGTACCCTCCCCTGGACCCTAAACCGTCCCCGTTCCCTAACCCTAACCCTAGCCCGAACCCTAACCCTAACCCTTCCCCGAAGCCTGACCCTCACACGTCCCCTAATCCTAACCCGTACGCTAACACTAACCCGCGCCCTCACACGTACGCTCCCCCTAAAGCGTTGTCGTACCCTCCCCTGGACCCTAAACTGTCCCCGTCCCCTAACCCTAACCCTAGCCCGAACCCTAACCCTAACCCTTACCCGAAGCCTGCACCTCAACCGTCCCCTAAATCTAACCCTTACGCTAACACTAACCCGAACCGTCACATGTATGCTCCCCCTAAAGGATTGTCGTACCCTCCCCTGGACCCTAAACCGTCCCCGTCCCCTAACCCTAACCCTAGCCCGAACCCTAACCGCAACCCTTCCCCGAAGCCTGACCCTCACCCGTCCCCTAAGCCCAACCCGTACGCTAACACTAACCCGCGCCCTCACACGTACGCTCCCCCTAAAACGTTGTCGTACCCTCCCCTGGACCCTAAACCGTCCCCATCCCCTAACCCTAACCCTATCCCGAACCATAACCCTAACCCTTCCCCGAAGCCTGACCCTCACCCGTCCCCTAAGCCCAACCCGTACGCTAACACTAACCCGCGCCCTCACACGTACGCTCCCCCTAAAACGTTGTCGTACCCTCCCCTGGACCCTAAACCGTCCCCGTCCTCTAACCCTAACCCTAGACCGAACCCCAACCCTAACCTGAACCCTAACCCTAACCCTTCCCCGAAGCCTGACCCTCACCCGTCCCCTAATCCTAACCCGTACGCTAACACTAACCCGCGCCCTCACACGTACGCTACCCCTAAAGTGTTGTCGTACCCTCCCCTGGACCCTAAACCGTCCCCTAACCCTAACCCTAACCCTAGCCCGAACACTAACCCTAACCCTTCCCCGAAGTCTGACACTCACCCGTCCCCTAATCCTAACCCGTACGCTTACACTAACCCGCGCCCTCACACGTACGCTCCCTCTAAAGCGTTGTCATACCCTCCCCTGGACCCTAAACCGTCCCCGACCCCTAACCCTAACCCTAGCCCGACCCCTAACCCTAACACTTCCCCGAAGCCTGACCCTCACCCGTCCCCTAATCCTAACCCGTACACTAACACTAACCCGCGCCCTCACACGTACGCTCCCCCTAAAGCATTGTCGTACCCTCCCCTGGACCCTAAACCGTCCCAGTCCCCTAACCCTAACCCTAGCCCGAACCCTAACCCTAACCCTTCCCCGAAGCCTGACCCTCACCCTTCCCCTAATCCTAAGCCGTACGCTAACACTAACCCGCGCCATCAAACGTACGCTCCCCCTAAAGCGTTGTCGTACCCTCCCCTGGACCCTAATCCGTCCCCGTCCCCTAACCCTAACCCTAGCCCGAACCCTAACCCCAACCCTTCCCCGAAGCCTGACCCTCACCCGTACCCTAATCCTAACCCGTACGCTAACACTAACCCGCGCCCTCACAAGTACGCTCCCCCTAAAGCGTTGTCGTACCCTCCCCTGGACCCTAAACCGTCCCCATCCCCTAACCCTAACCCTAGCCCGAACCCTAACCCTAACCCTTCCCCGAAGCCTGACCCTCACCCGTCCCCTAATCCTAACCCGTACGCTAACACTAATCCGCGTCCTCACACGTACACTCCCCCTAAAGCGTTGTCGTACCCTTCATTGGACCCTAAACCGTCCCCGTCTCCTAACCCTAACCCTGGCCCGAACACTAACCCTAACCCTTCCCCGAAGCCTGACTCTCACCCGTTCCCTAATCCTAACCCGTACGCTAACACTAACCCACGCCCTCACACGTACTCTCCTCCTAAAACGTTGTCGTACCCTCCATTGGACCCTAAACCGTCCCCGTCCCCTAACCGTAACCCTAGCCCGAACCCTAACCCTAACCCTTGACCGAATGCTGACCCTCACCCGTCCCCTAATCCTAACATGTATGCTAACACTAACCCGCGCCCTCACACATACGCTCCCCCTAAAGCGTTGTCGTACCCTCCCCTGGACCCTATACCCTCCCCGTCCCCTAACCCTAACCCTAGCCCGAACCCTAACCCTAACCCTTCCCCGAAGCCTGACCCTCACCCGTCCCATAATCCTAACCCGTACGCTAACACTAACCCGCGCCCTCACACGTACGCTCCCCCTAAAGCGTTGTTGTACCCTCCCCTAGACCCTAAACCGTCCCCGTACCCTAACCCTAACCCTAGCCCGAACCTTAACCCTAACACTTCCCCAAAGCCTGACCCTCACCCGTCCCCTAATCCTAACCCATACGCTAACACTAACCCGCGCCCTCACACGTACGCTCCCCCTAAAGCGTTGTCGTACCCTCCCCTGGACCCTAAACCGTCCCCGTCCCCTAACCTTAACCCTAGACCGAACCCTAACCCTAACCCTTCCCCGAAGCCTGACCCTCACCCGTCCCCTAATCCTAAGCCGTACGCTAACACTAACCCGCGCCCTCTAACGTACTCTCCCCCTAAAGCGTTGTGGTACCCTCCCCTGGACCCTAAACCGTCCCCGTCCTCTACCCCTAACCCTAGCCCGAACCCTAACCCTAACCCTTCCCCAAAGCCTGACCCTCACCTGTCCCCTAATCCTAAACCGTACGCTAACACTAACCCGCGCCCTCACACGTACGCTCCCCCTAAAGCGTTGTTGTACCCTCACCTGGACCCTAAACCGTCCCCGTCCCCTAACCCTAACCCTAGCCCGAACCCTAACCCTAACCCTTCCCTGAAGGCTGACCCTCACCCGTCCCCTAATCCTAACCCGTACGCTAACACTAACCCGCGCCCTCACACGTACGCTCCCCCTAAAGCGTTGTCGTACCCTCCCCTGGACCCTAAACCGTCCCCGTCCCCTAACCCTAACCCTAGCCCGAACCCTAACCCTAACCCTTCCCTGAAGGCTGACCCTCACCCGTCCCCTAATCCTAACCCGTACGCTAACACTAACCCGCGCCCTCACACGTACGCTCCCCCTAAAGCGTTGTCGTACCCTCCCCTGGACCCTAAACCGTCCCCGTACCCTAACCCTAACCCTAGCCCGAACCCTAAACCTAACCCTTCCCCGAAACCTGACCCTCACCCGTCCCCTAATCGTAAACCGTACGCTAACCCTAACCCGCGCCCTCACACGTACGCTCCCCCTAAAGCATTGTGGTACCCTCCCCTGGACCCTAAACCGTCACCGTCCCCTAAACCTAACCCTAGCCCGAACCCTAACCCTAACCCTTCCCCGAAGCCTGACCCTCACCCGTCCCCTAATCCTAAGGCGTACGCTAACACTAACCCGCGCCCTCACACGTACGCTCCCCCTAAAGCGTTGTCGTACCCTCCCCTGGACCCTAAACCGTCCCCGACCCCTAACCCTAACCCTAGCCCGAACCCTAACCCTAACACTTCCCCGAAGCCTGACCCTCACCCGTCCAATAATCCTAACCCGTACGCTAACACTAACCCGCGCTCTCACACGTACTCTCCCCCTAAAGCGTTGTCGTACCCTCCCCTGGACCCTAAACCGTCCCCGTCCCCTAACCCTAACCCTAGACCGAACCCTAACCCTAACCTGAACCCTAACCCTAACCCTTCCCCGAAGCCTGACCCTCACCCGTCCCCTAATCCTAACCCGTACGCTAACACTAACCCACGCCCTCACACGTACGCTACCCCTAAAGTGTTGTCGTACCCTCCCCTGGACCCTAAACCGTCCCCTAACCCTAACCCTAACCCTAGCCCGAACCCTAACCCTAACCCTTCCCCGAAGCCTGACCCTCACCCGTCCCCTAATCCTAACCCGTACGCTTACACTAACCCGCGCCCTCAAACGTACGCTCCCCCTAAAGCGTTGTCGTACCGTCCCCTGGACCCTAAACCGTCCCCGTCCCCTAACCCTAACCCTAGCCCGAACCCTAACCCTAACACTTCCCCGAAGCCTGACCCTCACCCGTCCCCTAATCCTAACCCGTACACTAACACTAACCCGCGCCCTCACACGTACGCTCCCCCTAAAGCGTTGTCGTACCCTCCCCTGGACCCTAAACCGTCCCCGTCCCCTAACCCTAACCCTAGCCCGAACCCTAACCCTAACCCTTCCCCGAAGCCTAACCCTCACCCGTCCCATAATCCTAAGCCGTACGCTAACACTAACCCGCGCCCTCACACGTACGCTCCCCCTAAAGCGTTGTCGTACCCTCCCCTGGCCCCTAAACCGTCCCCGTCCCCTAACCCTAACCCTAGCCCGAACCCTAACCCTAACCCTTCCCCGAAGCCTGACCCTCACCCGTCCCCTAATCCTAACCCGTACGCTAACACTAACCCGCGCCCTCACACTTACGCTCCCCCTAAAGCGTTGTCGTACCCTCCCCTGGACCCTAAACCGTCCCCGTCCCCTAACCCTAACCCTAGCCCGAACCCTAAACCTAACCCTTCCCCGAAGCCTGCCCCTCAACCGTCCCCTAAATCTAACCCTTACGCTAACACTAACCCGCACCGTCACATGTACGCTCCCCCTAAAGCATTGTCGTACCCTCCCCTGGACCCTAAACCGTCCCCGTCCCCTAACCCTAACCCTAGCCCGAACCCTAACCCCAACCCTTCCCCGAAGCCTGACCCTCACCCGTCGCCTAAGCCCAACCCGTACGCTAACACTAACCCGCGCCCTCACACGTACGCTCCCCCTAAAACGTTGTCGTACACTCCCCTGGACCCTAAACCGTCCCCATCCCCTAACCCTAACCCTATCCCGAACCATAACCCTAACCCTTCCCCGAAGCCTGACCCTCACCCGTCCCCTAATCCTAACCCGTACGCTAAAGCTAACCCGTGCCCTCACACGTACGCTCCCCCTAAAGCGTTGTCGTACCCTCCCCTGGACCCTAAACCGTCCCCGTCCCCTAACCCTAACACTAGTCCGAACCCTAACCCTAAACCTTCCCCGAAGCCTGACCCTCACCCGTCCCCTAATCCTAACCCGTACGCTAACACTAACCCGCGCCCTCACACGTACGCTCCCCCTAAAGCGTTGTCGTACCCTCCCCTGGACCCTAAACCGTCCCCATCCCCTAACCCTAACCCTAGCCCGAACCCTAACCCTAACCCTTACCCGAAGCCTGACCCTCACCCGTCCCCTAATCCTAACCCGTACGCTAACACAAACCCACGCCCTCACACGTACACTCCCCCTAAAGCGTTGTCGTACCCTCCATTGGACCCTAAACCGTCCCCGACCCCTAACCCTAACCCTAGCCCGAACCCTAAACCTAACACTTCCCCGAAGCCTGACCGTCACCCGTCCCCTAATCCTAACCCGTACACTAACACTAACCCGCGCCCTCACGCGTACTCTCCCCCTAAAGCGTTGTCGTACCCTCCCTTGGACCCTAAACCGTCCCCGTCCCCTAACCCTAACCCTAGCCAGAACCCTAACCCTAACCCTTCCCTAAAGCCTGACCCTCACCCGTCCCCTAATCCTAACACGTACGCTAACACTAACCAGCGCCCTCACACGTACGCTACCCCTAAAGTGTTGTCGTACCCTCCCCTGGACCCTAAACCGTCCCCGTCCCCTAACCCTAACCCTAGCCCGAACCGTAACCCTAACACTTCCCCGAAGCCTGACCCTCACCCGTCCCCTAATCCTAACCCGTACACTAACACTAACCCGCGCCCTCACACGTACGCTCCCCCTAAAGCGTTGTCGTACCCTCCCCTGGACCCTAAACCGTCCCCGTCCCCTAACCCTAACCCTAGCCCGAACCCTAACCCTAACCCTTCCCCGAAGCCTGCCCCGCAACCGTCCCCTAAATCTAACCCTTACGCTAACACTAACCCGCATCGTCACATGTACGCTCCCCCTAAAGCATTGTCGTACCCTCCCCTGGACCCTAAACCGTCCCCGTCCCCTAACCCTAACCCTAGCCCGAACCCTAACCCCAACCCTTCCCCGAAGCCTGACCCTCACCCGTCTCCTAAGCCCAACCCGTACGCTAACACTAACCCGCGCCCTCACACGTACTCTCCCCCTAAAGCGTTGTCGTACCCTCCCCTGGACCCTAAACCGTCCCCATCCCCTAACCCTAACCCTATCCCGAACCATAACCCTAACCCTTCCCCGAAGCCTGACCCTCACCCGTCCCCTAATCCTAACCCGTACGCTAAAACTAACCCGTGCCCTCACACGTACGCTCCCCCTAAAGCGTTGTCGTACCCTCCCCTGGACCCTAAACCGTCCCCGTCCCCTAACCCTAACACTAGTCCGAACCGAAACCCTAAACCTTCCCCGAAGCCTGACCCTCACCTGTCCCCTAATTCTAACCCGTACGCTAACACTAACCCGCGCCCTCACACGTACGCTCCCCCTAAAGCGTTGTCGTACCCTCCCCTGGACCCTAAACCGTCCCCATCCCCTAACCCTAACCCTAGCCTGAACCCTAACCCTAAACCTTCCCCGAAGCCTGACCCTCACCCGTCCCCTAATCCTAACCCGTACGCTAACACTAACCCGCGTCCTCACACGTACACTCCCCCTAAAGCGTTGTCGTACACTTCATTGGACCCTAAACCGTCCCCGTCCCCTAACCCTAACCCTGGCCCGAACACTAACCCTAACCCTTCCCCGAAGCCTGACTCTCAACCGTTCCCTAATCCTAACCCGTACGCTAACACTAACCCACGCCCTCACACGTACTCTCCTCCTAAAGCGTTGTCGTACCCTCCCCTGGACCCTAAACCGTCCCCGTCCCCTAACCCTAACCCTAGCCCGAACCCTAACCCTAACCCTTGACCGAATGCTGACCCTCACCCGTCCCCTAATCCTAACCCGTATGCTAACACTAACCCGCGCCCTCACACATACGCTCCCCCTAAAGCGTTGTCGTACCTCCCCTGGACCCTAAACCGTCCCCGTCCCCTAACCCTAACCCTAGCCCGAACCCTAACCCTAACCCTTCCCCGAAGCCTGCCCCTCAACCGACCCCTAAATCTAACCCTTACGCTAACACTAACCCGCACCGTCACATGTACGCTCCCCCTAAAGCACTGTCGTACCCTCCCCTGGACCCTAAACCGTCCCCATCCCCTAACCCTAACCCTATCCCGAACCATAACCCTAACCCTTCCCCGAAGCCTGACCCTCACCCGTCCCCTAATCCTAACCCGTACGCTAACACTAACCCGTGCCCTCACACGTACGCTCCCCCTAAAGCGTTTTCGTACCCTCCCCTGGACCCTAAACCGTCCCCGTCCCCTCACCCTAACCCTAGTCCGAACCCTAACCCTAAACCTTCCCCGAAGCCTGACCCTCACCCGTCCCCTAATCCTAACGCGTACGCTAACACTAACCCGCGCCCTCACACGTACGCTCCTCCTAAAGCGTTGTCGTACCCTCCCCTGGACCCTAAACCGTCCCCGTCCCCTAACCCTAAACCTAGCCCGAACCCTAACCCTAACCCATCCCCGAAGCCTGACCCTCACCCGTCCCCTAATCCTAACCCGTACGCTAATACTAACCCGCGCCCTCACACGTACACTCCCCCTAAATCGTTGTCGTACCCTCCATTGGACCCTAAACCGTCCCCGTCCCCATCCCCTAACCCTGGCCAGAACGCTAACCCTAACCCTTCCGCGAAGCCTGACCCTCACCCGTCCCCTAATCCTAACCCGTATGCTAACACTAACCCGCGCCCTCAAACGTACGCTCCACCTAAAGCGTTGTGGTACCCTCCCCTGGACCCTAAACCGTCCCCGTCCTCTACCCCTAACCCTAGCCCGAACCATAACCCTAACCCTTCCCCAAAGCCTGACCCTCACCTGTCCCCTAATCCTAAACCGTACGCTAACACTAACCCGCGCCCTCACACGTACGCTCCCCCTAAAGCGTTGTTGTACCCTCACCTGGACCCTAAACCGTCCCCGTCCCCTAACCCTAACCCTAGCCCGAACCCTAACCCTAACCCTTCCCTGAAGGCTGACCCTCACCCGTCCCCTAATCCTAACACGTACGCTAACACTAACCCGCGCCCTCACACGTACGCTCCCCCTAAAGCGTTGTCGTACCCTCCCCTGGACCCTAAACCGTCCCCGTCCCCTAACCCTAACCCTAGCCCGAACCCTAACCCTAACCCTTCCCCGAAGCCTGACCCTCACCCGTTCCCTAATCCTAACCCGTACGCTAACACTAAGCCGCGCCCTCACACGTACGCTCCCCCTAAAGCGTTGTCGTACCCTCCCCTGGACCCTAAACCATCCCCGTCCCCTAACCCTAAACCTAGCCCGAACCCTAACCCTAACCCTTGACCGAAGGCTGACCCTCACCCGTCCCCTAATCCTAACCCGTATGCTAACACTAACCCGCGCCCTCACACATACGGTCTCCCTAAAGCGTTGTCGTACCCTCACCTGGACCCTAAACCGTCCCCGTCCCCTAACACTAACCCTAGCCCGAACCCTAACCCTAACCCTTCCCCGAAGCCTGACCCTCACCCGTCCCCTAATCCTTACCCGTACGCTAACCCTAGACCGCGCCCTCACACGTACGCTCCCCCTAAAGCGTTGTGGTACCCTCCCCTGGACCCTAAACCATCCCCGTCCCCTAACCCTAACCCTAGCCCGAACCCTAACCCTAACACTTCCCCGAAGCGTGACCCTCACCCATTCCCTAATCCTAAGCCGTACGCTAACACTAACCCGCGCCCTCACACGTACGCTCCCCCTAAAGCGTTGTCGTACCCTCCCCTGGACCCTAAACCGTCCCCTAACCCTAACCCTAGCCCGAAACCTAACCCTAACCCTTCCCCGAAGCCTGACCCTCACCCGTCCCCTAATCCTTACCTGTACGCTAACACTAACCCGCGCCCTCACACGTACGCTCCCCCTAAAGCGTTGTCGTACGCTCCCCTGGACCCTAAACCGTCCCCGTCCCCTAACCCTAACCCTAGCCCGAACGCTAACCCTAACACTTCCCCGAAGCCTGACCCTCACCCGTCCCCTAATCCTAACCCGTACGCTAACACTAACCGGCGCCATCACACGTACGCTCCACCTAAAGCGTTGTCGTACCCTCCACTGGACCCTAATCCGTCCCCGTCCCCTAACCCTAACCCTAGCCCGAACCCTAACCCTAACCCTTCCCCGAAGACTGACCCTCACCCGTCCCCTAATCCTAACCCGTACGCTAACACTAACCCGCGCCCTCACACGTACGCTCCCCCTAAAGCGTTGTCGTACCCTCCCCTGGACCCTAAACCGTCCCCGTCCCCTAACCCTAACCCTAGACCGAACCCTAACCCTAAACGTTCCCCGAAGCCTGACCCTCACCCGTCCCCTAATCCTAACCCGTACGTTAACACTAACCCGCGCCCTCACACGTACGCTCCCCCTAAAGCGTTGTCATACACTCCACTGGACCCTAAACCGTCCCCGTCCCCTAACCCTAACCCTAGCCCGAACCCTAACCCTAACCATTCCCCGAAGCCTGACCCTCACCCGTCCCCTAATCCTAACCCGTACGCTAACACTAAGCCGCGCCCTCACACGTACGCTCCCCATAAAGCGTTGTCGTACCATCCCCTGGACCCTAAACCGTCCCCGTCCCCTAACCCTAACCCTAGCCCGAACCCTAACCCTAACCCTTCCCCGAAGCCTGACCCTCACCCGTCCCCTAATCCTAACCCGTACACTAACACTAACCCGCGCCCTCACACGTACGCTCCCCCTAGAGCGTTGTCGTACCCTCCCCTGGACCCTAAACCGTCCCCGTCCCCTAACCCTAACCCTATCCCGAACCATAACCCTAACCCTTCCCCGAAGCCTGACCCTCACCCGTCCCCTAATCCTAACCCGTACGCTAACACTAACCCGTGCCCTCACACGTACGCTTCCCCTAAAGCGTTTTCGTACCCTCCCCTGGACCCTAAACCGTCCCCGTCCCCTAACCCTAACCCTAGCCCGAACCCTAACCCTAACCCTTCCCCGAAGCCTGACCCTCACCCGTCCCCTAATCCTTACCCGTACGCTAACACTAACCCGTGCCCTCACACGTACGCTCCCCCTAAAGCGTTGTCGTACCCTCCCCTGGACCCTAAACCGTCCCCTTCCCCTAACCGTAACCCTACCCCGAACCCTAACCCTAACCCTTCCCCGAAGCCTGACCCTCACCCGTCCCCTAATCCTAACCCGTACGCTAACACTAACCCGCGCCCTCACACGTACGCTCCCCCTAAAGCGTTGTTGTACTCTCCCCTGGACCCAAAACCGTCCCCGTCCCCTAACCCTAACCCTAGCCCGAACCCTAACCCTAACCCTTCCCAGAAGCCTGACCCTCACCCGTCCCATAATCCTAACCCGTACGCTAACACTACCCCGCGCCCTCACACGTACGCTCCCCCTAAAGCGTTGTCGTAACCTCCCCTGGACCCTAAACCGTCCTCGTCCCCTAACCCTAACCCTAGCCCGTACCTTAACCCTAACCCTTCCCCGAAGCCTGACCCTCACCCGTCCCCTAATCCTAACCCGTACGCTAACACTAACCCACGCCCTCACACGTACGCTCCCCCTAAAGCGTTGTCGTACCCTCCCCTGGACCCTAAACCGTCCCCGTCCCCTAACCCTAACCCTAGCCCGAACCCTAACCCTAACCCTTCCCCGAAGCCTGACCCTCACCCGTCCCCTAATCCTAACCCATACGCTAACAGTAACCCGCGCGCTCACACGTACGCTCCCCCTAAAGCGTTGTCATACCCTCCCCTGGACCCTAAACCGTCCCCGTCCCCTAAACCTAACCCTAGCCCGAACCCTAAACCTAACCCTTCCCCGAAGCCTGACCCTCACCCGTCCCCTAATCCTAACCCGTACGCTAACACTAACCCGCGTCCTCACACGTACACTCCCCCTAAAACGTTGTCGTACCCTTCATTGGACCCTAAACCGTCCCTGTCCCCTAACCATAACCCTGGCCCGAACACTAACCCTAACCCTTCCCCGAAGCCTGACTCTCACCCGTTCCCTAATCCTAACCCGTACGCTAACACAAACCCACGCCCTCACACGTACTCTCCTACTAAAGCGTTGTCGTACCCTCCCCTGGAACCTAAACCGTCCCCGTCCCCTAACCCTAACCCTAGCCCGAACCCTAACCCTAACACTTGACCGAATGCTGACCCTCACCCGTCCCCTAATCCTAACCCGTATGCTAACACTAACCCGCGCCCTCACACATACGCTCCCCCTAAAGCGTTGTCGTACCCTCCCCTGGACCCTAAACCGTCCCCGTCCCCTAACCCTAACCCTAGCCCGAACCCTAACCCTAACACTTCCCCGAAGCCTGACCCTCACCCGTCCCATAATCCTAAACCGTACGCTAACACTAACCCGCGCCCTCACACGTACGCTCCCCCTAAAGCGTTGTTGTACCGTCCCCTAGACCCTAAACCGTCCCCGTACCCTAACCCTAACCCTAGCCCGAACCCTAACCCTAACCCTTCCGCGAAGCCTGACCCTCACCCGTCCCCTAATCCTAAGCCGTACGCTAACACTAACCCGCGCCCTCACACGTACGCTCCCCCTAAAGCGTTGTTGTACCCTCCCCTGGACCCTAAACCGTCCCCTACCCCTAACCCTAACCCTAGCCCGAACCCTAACCCTAACACTTCCCCGAAGCCTGACCCTCACCCGTCCCCTAATCCTAACCCGTACGCTAACACTAACCCGCGCTCTCACACGTACACTCCCCCTAAAGCGTTGTCGTACCCTCCCCTGGACCCTAAACCGTCCCCGACCCCTAACCCTAACCCTAGACCGAACCCTAACCCTAACCTGAACCCTAACCCTAACCCTTCCCCGAAGCCTGACCCTCACCCGTCCCCTAATCCTAACCCGTACGCTAACACTAACCCGCGCCCTCACACGTACGCTCCCCCTAAAGTGTTGTCGTACCCTCGCCTGGACCCTAAACCGTCCCCGTCCCCTAACCCTAACCCTAGCCCGAACCCTAACCCTAACCATTCCCCGATGCCTGACCCTCACCCGTCCCCTAATCCTAACCCGTACGCTAACACTAACCCGCGCCCTCACACGTATGCTCCCCCTAAAGCGTTGTTGTACCCTCCCCTGGACCCTAAACCATCCCCGTCCCCTAACCCTAACACTAGCCCGAACGCTAACCGTAACCCTTCCCCGAAGCCTGACCCTCACCCTTCCCCTAATCCTAAGCCGTACGCTAACACTAACCCACGCCCTCACACGTACGCTCCCCCTAAAGCGTTGTCGTACCCTCCCCTGGACCCTAAACCGTCCCCGTCCCCTAACCCTAACACTAGTCCGAACCCTAACCCTAAACCTTCCCCGAAGCCTGACCCTCACCCGTCCCCTAATCCTAACCCGTACGCTTACACTAACCCGCGCCCTCACACGTACGCTCCCCATAAAGCGTTGTCGTACCCTCCCCTGGACCCTAAACCGTCCCCGACCCCTATCCCTAACCCTAGCCCGAACCCTAACCCTAACACTTCCGCGAAGCCTGACCCTCACCCGTCCCCTAATCCTAACCCGTACACTAACACTAACCCGCGCCCTCACACGTACGCTCCCCCTAAAGCGTTGTCGTACCCTCCCCTGGACCCTAAACCGTCCCCGTCCCCTAACCCTAACCCTAGCCCGAACCCTAACCCTAACCCTTCCCCGAAGCCTGACCCTCACCCGTCCCCTAATCCTAAGCCGTACGCTAACACTAACCCGCGCCCTCAAACGTACGCTCCCCCTAAAGCGTTGTCGTACCCTCCCCTTGATCCTAAACCGTCCCCGTCCCCTAACCCTAACCCTAGCCCGAACCCTAACCCTAACCCTTCCCCGAAGCCTGACCCTCACCCGTCCCCTAATCCTAACCCGTACGCTAACACTAACCTACGCCCTCACACGTACGCTCCCCCTAAAGCGTTGTCGTACCCTCCCCTGGACCCTAAACCGTCCCCGTCCCCTAACCCTAACCCTAGCCCGAACGCTAACCGTAACCCTTCCCCGAAGCCTGACCCTCACACTTCCCCTAATCCTAAGCCGTACGCTAACACTAACCCGCGCCCTCACACGTACGCTCCTCCTAAAGCGCTGTCGTACCCTCCCCTGGACCCTAAACCGTCCCCGTAACCTAACCCTAAACCTAGCCCGAACCCTAACCCTATCCCTTCCTCGAAGGCTGACCTCACCCGTCCCCTAATCCTAACCCTTACGCTAACACTAACCCGCGCCCTCACACGTACGCTCCCCCTAAAGCGTTGTCGTACCCTCCCCTGGACCCTAAACCGTCCCCGTCCCCTAACCCTAACCCTAGCCCGAACCATAACCCTAACCCTTCCCCGAAGGCTGACCCTCACCCGTCCCCTATTCCTAACCCGTACGCTAACACTAACCCACGCCCTCACACGTACGCTCCCCCTAAAGTGTTGTCGTACCCTCCCCTGGACCCTAAACCGTCCCCGTCCCCTAACCCTAATCCTAGCCCGAACCCTAACCCTAACTCTTCCCCGAACCCTGACCCTCACCCGTCCCCTAATCCTAACCCGTACGCTAACCCTAACCCGCGCCCTCACACGTACGCTCCCCCTAAAGCGTTGTCGTACCCTCCCCTGGACCCTAAACCGTCCCCATCCCCTAAACCTAACCCTAGCCCGAGCCCTATCCCTAACCCTTCCCCGAAGCCTGACCCTCACCCGTCCCCTAATCCTAACCCGTACGCTAACACTAACCCGCGCCCTCACACGTACGCTCCCCCTAAAGCGTTGTCGTACCCTCCCCTGGACCCTAAACCGTCCCCGTCCCCTAACCCTAACCCTAGCCCGAACCTTAACCCTAACCCTTCCCCGAAGCCTGACCCTCACCCGTCCCCTAATCCTAACCCGTACGCTAACACTAACCCACGCCCTCACACGTACGCTCCCCCTAAAGCGTTGTCGTACCCTCCCCTGGACCCTAAACCGTCCCCGTCCCCTAACCCTCACCCTAGCCCGAACATAACCCTAACCCTTCCCCGAAGCCTGACCCTCACCCGTCCCCTAATCCTAACCCGTACGCTAACACTAACCCGCGCCCTCACACGTACGCTCCCCCTAAAGCGTTGTCGTACCCTCCCCTGGACTCTAAACCGTCCCCATCCCCTAACCCTAACCCTAGCCCGAACCCTAACCCTAACCCTTCCCCGAAGCCTGACCCTCACCCGTCCCCTAAGCCCAACCCGTACGCTAACACTAACCCGCGCCCTCACACGTACGCTCCCCCTAAAACGTTGTCGTACCCTCCCCTGGACCCTAAACCGTCCCCATCCCCTAACCCTAACCCTATCCCGAACCATAACCCTAACCCTTCCCCGAAGCCTGACCCTCACCCGTCCCATAATCCTAACCCGTACGCTAACACTAACCCGTGCCCTCACACGTACGCTCCCCCTAAAGCGTTGTCGTACCCTCCCCTGGACCCTAAACCGTCCCCGTCCCCTAACCCTAACACTAGTCCGAACCCTAACCCTAAACCTTCCCCGAAGCCGGAACCTCACCCGTCCCCTAATCCTAACCCGTACGCTTACACTAACCCGCGCCCTCACACGTACGCTCTCCCTAAAGCGTTGTCGTACACTCCCCTGGACCCTAAACCGTCCCCGACCCCTATCCCTAACCCTAGCCCGAACCCTAACCCTAACACTTCCCCGAAGCCTGACCCTCACCCGTCCCCTAATCCTAACCCGTACACTAACACTAACCCGCGCCCTCACACGTACGCTCCCCCTAAAGCGTTGTCGTACCCTCCCCTGGATCCTAAACCGTCCCCGTCCCCTAACCCTAACCCTAGCCCGAACCCTAACCCTAACCCTTCCCCGAAGCCTGACCCTCACCCGTCCCCTAATCCTAAGCCGTACGCTAACACTAACCTGCGCCCTCAAACGTACGCTCCCCCTAAAGCGTTGTCGTACCCTCCCCTTGATCCTCAACCGTCCCCGTCCCCTAACCCTAACCCTAGCCCGAACCCTAACCCTAACCCTTCCCCGAAGCCTGACCCTCACCCGTCCCCTAATCCTAACCCGTACGCTAACACTAACCCACGCCCTCACACATAGGCTCCCCCTAAAGCGTTGTCGTACCCTCCCCTGGACCCTAAACCGTCCCCATCCCCTAACCCTAACCCTATCCCGAACCCTAACCCTAACACTTCCCCGAAGCCTGACCCTCACCCGTCCCCTAATCCTAACCCGTACGCTAACACTAACCCGCGCCCTCACACGTACGCTCCCCCTAAAGCGTTGTCGTACACTCCTCTGGACCCTTAACCGTCCCCGTCCCCTAACCCTAGTCCGAACCGTAACCCTAAGCCTTCCCCGAAGCCTAACCCTCACCCGTCCCCTAATCCTAACCCGTACGTTAACACTAACCCACGCCCTCACACGTACGCTCCCCCTAAAGCGTTGTCGTACCCTCCCCTGGACCCCAAACCGTCCCCGTCCCCTAACCCTAACCCTAGCCCGAACCCTAACCCTAACACTTCCCCGAAGCCTGACCCTCACCCGTCCCCTAATCCTAACCCGTACGCTAACACTAACCCGCGCCCTCACACGTACGCTCCCCCTAAAGTGTTGTCGTACCCTCGCCTGGACCCTAAACCGTCCCCGTCCCCTAACCCTAACCCTAGCCCGAACCCTAACCCTAACCTTTCCCCGATGCCTGACCCTCACCCGTCCCCTAATCCTAACCCGTACGCTAACACTAACCCGCGCCCTCACACGTATGCTCCCCCTAAAGCGTTGTCGTACCCTCCCCTGGAACCTAAACCGTCCCCGTCCCCTAACCCTAACCCTAGCCCGAACGCTAACCGTAACCCTTCCCCGAAGCCTGACCCTCACCCTTCCCCTAATCCTAAGCCGTACGCTAACACTAACCCACGCCCTCACACGTACGCTCCCCCTAAAGCGTTGTCGTACCCTCCCCTGGACCCTAAACCGTCCCCGACCCCTATCCCTAACCCTAGCCCGAACCCTAACCCTAACACTTCCCCGAAGCCTGACCCTCACCCGTCCCCTAATCCTAACCCGTACACTGACACTAACCCGCGCCCTCACACGTACGCTCCCCCTAAAGCGTTGTCGTACCCTCCCCTGGACCCTAAACCGTCCCCGTCCCCTAAACCTAACCCTAGCCCGAACCCTAACCCTAACCCTTCCCCGAAGCCTGACCCTCACCCGTCCCCTAAGCCCAACCCGTACGCTAACACTAACCCGCGCCCTCACACGTACGCTCCCCCTAAAGCGCTGTCGTACCCTCCCCTGGACCCTAAACCGTCCCCGTACCCTAACCCTAACCCTAGCCCGAACCCTAACCCTAACCCTTCCTAGAAGGCTGACCTCACCCGTCCCCTAATCCTAACCCGTACGCTAACACTAACCCGCGCCCTCACACGTACGCTCCCCCTAAAGCGTTGTCGTACCCTCCCCTGCACCCTAAACCGTCCCCGTCCCCTAACCCTAACCCTAGCCCGAACCCTAACCCTAACCCTTCCCCGAAGGCTGACCCTCACCCGTCCCCTATTCCTAACCCGTACGCTAACACTAACCCACGCCCTCACACGTACGCTCCCCCTAAAGTGTTGTCGTACCCTCCCCTGGACCCTAAACCGTCCCCGTCCCCTAACCCTAATCCTAGCCCGAACCCTAACCCTAACTCTTCCCCGAAGCCTGACCCTCACCCGTCCCCTAATCCTAACCCGTACGCTAACCCTAACCCGCGCCCTCACACGTACGCTCCCCCTAAAGCGTTGTCGTACCCTCCCCTGGACCCTAAAACGTCCCCATCCCCTAAACCTAACCCTAGCCCGAGCCCTATCCCTAACCCTTCCCCGAAGCCTGACCCTCACCCGTCCACTAATCCTAACCCGTACGCTAACACTAACCCGCGCCCTCACACGTACGCTCCCCCTGAAGCGTTGTCGTACCCTCCCCTGGACCCTAAACCGTCCCCGTCCCCTAACCCTAACCCTAGCCCGAACCTTAACCCTAACCCTTCCCCGAAGCCTGACCCTCACCCGTCCCCTAATCCTAACCCGTACGCTAACACTAACCCGCGCCCTCACACGTACGCTCCCCCTAAAGCGTTGTCGTACCCTCCCCTGGACCCTAAACCGTCCCCGTCCCCTAACCCTCACCCTAGCCCGAACATAACCCTAACCCTTCCCCGAAGGCTGACCCTCACCCGTCCCCTAATCCTAACCCGTACGCTAACTCTAACTCGTGCCCTCACACGTACGCTCCCCCTAAAGCGTTGTCGTACCCTCCCCTGGACCCTAAACCGTCCCCGTCCCCTAACCCTAACCCGAGCCCGAACCCTAACCCTAACCTTCCCCGAACCCTGCCCTTCACCCGTCCCCTAAATCTATCCAGTACGCTAACACTAACCCGCGCCGTCACACGTACGCTCCCCCTAAAGCGTTGTCGTACCCTCCCCTGGACCCCAAACCGTCCCCGTCCCCTAACCCTAACGCTAGCCCGAACCCTAACCCCAACGCTCCCCCGAAGCCTGACCCTCACCCGTCCCCTAATCCTAACCCGTACACTAACACTAACCCACGCCCTCACACGTACGCTCCCCCTAAAGTGTTGTCGTACCCTCCCCTGGACCCTAAACCGTCCCCATCCCCTAACACTAACCCTAGCCCGTACCCTAACCCTAACCCTTCCCCGAAGCCTGACCCTCACCCGTCCCCTAATCCTAACCCGTACGCTAACACTAACCCGCGCCCTCACACGTACGCTCCCCCTAAAGCGATGTCGTACCCTCCCCTGGACCCTAAACCGTCCCCGTTCCCTAACACTAACCCTAGCCCTAATCCTAACCCTAACCCTTCCCCGAAGCCTGACACTCACCTGTGGCCTAACCCTAACTCGTACGCTAACATTAACCCGCGCCCTCACACGTACGCTCCCCCTAAAGCGTTGTCTTACACTCCCCTGGACCCTAAACCGTCCCCGTCCCCTAACCCTAACCCTAGCCCGAACCGTAACCCTAACACTTCCCCGAAGCCTGATCCTCACCCGTCCCCTAATCCTAACCCGTACGCTAACACTAAGCCGCGCCCTCACACGTACGCTCCCCCTAAAGCGTTGTCGTACCCTCCCCTGGACCCTAAACCGTCCCCGTCCCCTAACCTTAACCCTAGCCCGAGCCCTAACCCTAACCCTTCCCCGAAGCCTGACCCTCACCCGGCCCCTAATCCTAACCCGTACGCTAACACTAACCCGCGCCCTCACACGTCCGCTCCCCCTAGAGCGTTGTCGTACCCTCCTCTGGACACTAAACCATCCCCGTCCCCTAACCCTAACCCTAGCCAGAACCCTAACCCTAACTCTTCCCCGAAGCCTGACCCTCACCCGTCCCCTAATCCTAACACGTACGCTAACACTAACCCGCGCCCTCACACGTACGCTCCCCCTAAAGCGTTGTCGTACCCTCCCCTGGACCCTAAACCGTCCCCGTCCCCTAACCCTAACCCTAGCCCGAATGCTACCCGTAACCCTTCCCCGAAGCCTGACTCTCCCCCTTCCCCTAATCCTAAGCCGTACGCTAACACTAACCCGCGCGCTCACACGTACTCTCCTCCTAAAGCGTCGTCGTACCCTCCCCTACACCCTAAACCGTCCCCGTACCCTAACCGTAACCCTAGCCCGAACCCTAACCCTAACCCTTCCCAGAAGCCTGACTCTCACCCGTGCCCTAATCCTAAGCCGTACGCTAACACTAACCCGTGCCCTCACACGTACGCTCCCCCTAAAGCGTTGTCGTACCCTCCCCTGGACCCTAAACCGTCCCCTTCCCCTAACCGTAACCCTACCCCGAACCCTAACCCTAACCCTTCCCCGAAGCCTGACCCTCACCCGTCCCCTAATCCTAACCCGTACGCTAACACTAACCCGCGCCCTCACACGTACGCTCCCCCTAAAGCGTTGTTGTACTCTCCCCTGGACCCAAAACCGTCCCCGTCCCCTAACCCTAACCCTAGCCCGAACCCTAACCCTAACCCTTCCCAGAAGCCTGACCCTCACCCGTCCCATAATCCTAACCCGTACGCTAACACTACCCCGCGCCCTCACACGTACGCTCCCCCTAAAGCGTTGTCGTAACCTCCCCTGGACCCTAAACCGTCCTCGTCCCCTAACCCTAACCCTAGCCCGTACCTTAACCCTAACCCTTCCCCGAAGCCTGACCCTCACCCGTCCCCTAATCCTAACCCGTACGCTAACACTAACCCACGCCCTCACACGTACGCTCCCCCTAAAGCGTTGTCGTACCCTCCCCTGGACCCTAAACCGTCCCCGTCCCCTAACCCTAACCCTAGCCCGAACCCTAACCCTAACCCTTCCCCGAAGCCTGACCCTCACCCGTCCCCTAATCCTAACCCATACGCTAACAGTAACCCGCGCGCTCACACGTACGCTCCCCCTAAAGCGTTGTCATACCCTCCCCTGGACCCTAAACCGTCCCCGTCCCCTAAACCTAACCCTAGCCCGAACCCTAAACCTAACCCTTCCCCGAAGCCTGACCCTCACCCGTCCCCTAATCCTAACCCGTACGCTAACACTAACCCGCGTCCTCACACGTACACTCCCCCTAAAACGTTGTCGTACCCTTCATTGGACCCTAAACCGTCCCTGTCCCCTAACCATAACCCTGGCCCGAACACTAACCCTAACCCTTCCCCGAAGCCTGACTCTCACCCGTTCCCTAATCCTAACCCGTACGCTAACACAAACCCACGCCCTCACACGTACTCTCCTACTAAAGCGTTGTCGTACCCTCCCCTGGAACCTAAACCGTCCCCGTCCCCTAACCCTAACCCTAGCCCGAACCCTAACCCTAACACTTGACCGAATGCTGACCCTCACCCGTCCCCTAATCCTAACCCGTATGCTAACACTAACCCGCGCCCTCACACATACGCTCCCCCTAAAGCGTTGTCGTACCCTCCCCTGGACCCTAAACCGTCCCCGTCCCCTAACCCTAACCCTAGCCCGAACCCTAACCCTAACACTTCCCCGAAGCCTGACCCTCACCCGTCCCATAATCCTAAACCGTACGCTAACACTAACCCGCGCCCTCACACGTACGCTCCCCCTAAAGCGTTGTTGTACCGTCCCCTAGACCCTAAACCGTCCCCGTACCCTAACCCTAACCCTAGCCCGAACCCTAACCCTAACCCTTCCGCGAAGCCTGACCCTCACCCGTCCCCTAATCCTAAGCCGTACGCTAACACTAACCCGCGCCCTCACACGTACGCTCCCCCTAAAGCGTTGTTGTACCCTCCCCTGGACCCTAAACCGTCCCCTACCCCTAACCCTAACCCTAGCCCGAACCCTAACCCTAACACTTCCCCGAAGCCTGACCCTCACCCGTCCCCTAATCCTAACCCGTACGCTAACACTAACCCGCGCTCTCACACGTACACTCCCCCTAAAGCGTTGTCGTACCCTCCCCTGGACCCTAAACCGTCCCCGACCCCTAACCCTAACCCTAGACCGAACCCTAACCCTAACCTGAACCCTAACCCTAACCCTTCCCCGAAGCCTGACCCTCACCCGTCCCCTAATCCTAACCCGTACACTAACACTAACCCGCGCCCTCACACGTACGCTCCCCCTAAAGCGTTGTCGTACCCTCCCCTGGACCCTAAACCGTCCCCGTCCCCTAACCCTAACCCTAGCCCGAACCCTAACCCTAACCCTTCCCCGAAGCCTGACCCTCACCCGTCCCCTAATCCTAAGCCGTACGCTAACACTAACCCGCGCCCTCAAACGTACGCTCCCCCTAAAGCGTTGTCGTACCCTCCCCTTGATCCTAAACCGTCCCCGTCCCCTAACCCTAACCCTAGCCCGAACCCTAACCCTAACCCTTCCCCGAAGCCTGACCCTCACCCGTCCCCTAATCCTAACCCGTACGCTAACACTAACCTACGCCCTCACACGTACGCTCCCCCTAAAGCGTTGTCGTACCCTCCCCTGGACCCTAAACCGTCCCCGTCCCCTAACCCTAACCCTAGCCCGAACGCTAACCGTAACCCTTCCCCGAAGCCTGACCCTCACACTTCCCCTAATCCTAAGCCGTACGCTAACACTAACCCGCGCCCTCACACGTACGCTCCTCCTAAAGCGCTGTCGTACCCTCCCCTGGACCCTAAACCGTCCCCGTAACCTAACCCTAAACCTAGCCCGAACCCTAACCCTATCCCTTCCTCGAAGGCTGACCTCACCCGTCCCCTAATCCTAACCCTTACGCTAACACTAACCCGCGCCCTCACACGTACGCTCCCCCTAAAGCGTTGTCGTACCCTCCCCTGGACCCTAAACCGTCCCCGTCCCCTAACCCTAACCCTAGCCCGAACCATAACCCTAACCCTTCCCCGAAGGCTGACCCTCACCCGTCCCCTATTCCTAACCCGTACGCTAACACTAACCCACGCCCTCACACGTACGCTCCCCCTAAAGTGTTGTCGTACCCTCCCCTGGACCCTAAACCGTCCCCGTCCCCTAACCCTAATCCTAGCCCGAACCCTAACCCTAACTCTTCCCCGAACCCTGACCCTCACCCGTCCCCTAATCCTAACCCGTACGCTAACCCTAACCCGCGCCCTCACACGTACGCTCCCCCTAAAGCGTTGTCGTACCCTCCCCTGGACCCTAAACCGTCCCCATCCCCTAAACCTAACCCTAGCCCGAGCCCTATCCCTAACCCTTCCCCGAAGCCTGACCCTCACCCGTCCCCTAATCCTAACCCGTACGCTAACACTAACCCGCGCCCTCACACGTACGCTCCCCCTAAAGCGTTGTCGTACCCTCCCCTGGACCCTAAACCGTCCCCGTCCCCTAACCCTAACCCTAGCCCGAACCTTAACCCTAACCCTTCCCCGAAGCCTGACCCTCACCCGTCCCCTAATCCTAACCCGTACGCTAACACTAACCCACGCCCTCACACGTACGCTCCCCCTAAAGCGTTGTCGTACCCTCCCCTGGACCCTAAACCGTCCCCGTCCCCTAACCCTCACCCTAGCCCGAACATAACCCTAACCCTTCCCCGAAGCCTGACCCTCACCCGTCCCCTAATCCTAACCCGTACGCTAACACTAACCCGCGCCCTCACACGTACGCTCCCCCTAAAGCGTTGTCGTACCCTCCCCTGGACTCTAAACCGTCCCCATCCCCTAACCCTAACCCTAGCCCGAACCCTAACCCTAACCCTTCCCCGAAGCCTGACCCTCACCCGTCCCCTAAGCCCAACCCGTACGCTAACACTAACCCGCGCCCTCACACGTACGCTCCCCCTAAAACGTTGTCGTACCCTCCCCTGGACCCTAAACCGTCCCCATCCCCTAACCCTAACCCTATCCCGAACCATAACCCTAACCCTTCCCCGAAGCCTGACCCTCACCCGTCCCATAATCCTAACCCGTACGCTAACACTAACCCGTGCCCTCACACGTACGCTCCCCCTAAAGCGTTGTCGTACCCTCCCCTGGACCCTAAACCGTCCCCGTCCCCTAACCCTAACACTAGTCCGAACCCTAACCCTAAACCTTCCCCGAAGCCGGAACCTCACCCGTCCCCTAATCCTAACCCGTACGCTTACACTAACCCGCGCCCTCACACGTACGCTCTCCCTAAAGCGTTGTCGTACACTCCCCTGGACCCTAAACCGTCCCCGACCCCTATCCCTAACCCTAGCCCGAACCCTAACCCTAACACTTCCCCGAAGCCTGACCCTCACCCGTCCCCTAATCCTAACCCGTACACTAACACTAACCCGCGCCCTCACACGTACGCTCCCCCTAAAGCGTTGTCGTACCCTCCCCTGGATCCTAAACCGTCCCCGTCCCCTAACCCTAACCCTAGCCCGAACCCTAACCCTAACCCTTCCCCGAAGCCTGACCCTCACCCGTCCCCTAATCCTAAGCCGTACGCTAACACTAACCTGCGCCCTCAAACGTACGCTCCCCCTAAAGCGTTGTCGTACCCTCCCCTTGATCCTCAACCGTCCCCGTCCCCTAACCCTAACCCTAGCCCGAACCCTAACCCTAACCCTTCCCCGAAGCCTGACCCTCACCCGTCCCCTAATCCTAACCCGTACGCTAACACTAACCCACGCCCTCACACATAGGCTCCCCCTAAAGCGTTGTCGTACCCTCCCCTGGACCCTAAACCGTCCCCATCCCCTAACCCTAACCCTATCCCGAACCCTAACCCTAACACTTCCCCGAAGCCTGACCCTCACCCGTCCCCTAATCCTAACCCGTACGCTAACACTAACCCGCGCCCTCACACGTACGCTCCCCCTAAAGCGTTGTCGTACACTCCTCTGGACCCTTAACCGTCCCCGTCCCCTAACCCTAGTCCGAACCGTAACCCTAAGCCTTCCCCGAAGCCTAACCCTCACCCGTCCCCTAATCCTAACCCGTACGTTAACACTAACCCACGCCCTCACACGTACGCTCCCCCTAAAGCGTTGTCGTACCCTCCCCTGGACCCCAAACCGTCCCCGTCCCCTAACCCTAACCCTAGCCCGAACCCTAACCCTAACACTTCCCCGAAGCCTGACCCTCACCCGTCCCCTAATCCTAACCCGTACGCTAACACTAACCCGCGCCCTCACACGTACGCTCCCCCTAAAGTGTTGTCGTACCCTCGCCTGGACCCTAAACCGTCCCCGTCCCCTAACCCTAACCCTAGCCCGAACCCTAACCCTAACCTTTCCCCGATGCCTGACCCTCACCCGTCCCCTAATCCTAACCCGTACGCTAACACTAACCCGCGCCCTCACACGTATGCTCCCCCTAAAGCGTTGTCGTACCCTCCCCTGGAACCTAAACCGTCCCCGTCCCCTAACCCTAACCCTAGCCCGAACGCTAACCGTAACCCTTCCCCGAAGCCTGACCCTCACCCTTCCCCTAATCCTAAGCCGTACGCTAACACTAACCCACGCCCTCACACGTACGCTCCCCCTAAAGCGTTGTCGTACCCTCCCCTGGACCCTAAACCGTCCCCGACCCCTATCCCTAACCCTAGCCCGAACCCTAACCCTAACACTTCCCCGAAGCCTGACCCTCACCCGTCCCCTAATCCTAACCCGTACACTGACACTAACCCGCGCCCTCACACGTACGCTCCCCCTAAAGCGTTGTCGTACCCTCCCCTGGACCCTAAACCGTCCCCGTCCCCTAAACCTAACCCTAGCCCGAACCCTAACCCTAACCCTTCCCCGAAGCCTGACCCTCACCCGTCCCCTAAGCCCAACCCGTACGCTAACACTAACCCGCGCCCTCACACGTACGCTCCCCCTAAAGCGCTGTCGTACCCTCCCCTGGACCCTAAACCGTCCCCGTACCCTAACCCTAACCCTAGCCCGAACCCTAACCCTAACCCTTCCTAGAAGGCTGACCTCACCCGTCCCCTAATCCTAACCCGTACGCTAACACTAACCCGCGCCCTCACACGTACGCTCCCCCTAAAGCGTTGTCGTACCCTCCCCTGCACCCTAAACCGTCCCCGTCCCCTAACCCTAACCCTAGCCCGAACCCTAACCCTAACCCTTCCCCGAAGGCTGACCCTCACCCGTCCCCTATTCCTAACCCGTACGCTAACACTAACCCACGCCCTCACACGTACGCTCCCCCTAAAGTGTTGTCGTACCCTCCCCTGGACCCTAAACCGTCCCCGTCCCCTAACCCTAATCCTAGCCCGAACCCTAACCCTAACTCTTCCCCGAAGCCTGACCCTCACCCGTCCCCTAATCCTAACCCGTACGCTAACCCTAACCCGCGCCCTCACACGTACGCTCCCCCTAAAGCGTTGTCGTACCCTCCCCTGGACCCTAAAACGTCCCCATCCCCTAAACCTAACCCTAGCCCGAGCCCTATCCCTAACCCTTCCCCGAAGCCTGACCCTCACCCGTCCACTAATCCTAACCCGTACGCTAACACTAACCCGCGCCCTCACACGTACGCTCCCCCTAAAGCGTTGTCGTACCCTCCCCTGGACCCTAAACCGTCCCCGTCCCCTAACCCTAACCCTAGCCCGAACCTTAACCCTAACCCTTCCCCGAAGCCTGACCCTCACCCGTCCCCTAATCCTAACCCGTACGCTAACACTAACCCGCGCCCTCACACGTACGCTCCCCCTAAAGCGTTGTCGTACCCTCCCCTGGACCCTAAACCGTCCCCGTCCCCTAACCCTCACCCTAGCCCGAACATAACCCTAACCCTTCCCCGAAGGCTGACCCTCACCCGTCCCCTAATCCTAACCCGTACGCTAACTCTAACTCGTGCCCTCACACGTACGCTCCCCCTAAAGCGTTGTCGTACCCTCCCCTGGACCCTAAACCGTCCCCGTCCCCTAACCCTAACCCGAGCCCGAACCCTAACCCTAACCTTCCCCGAACCCTGCCCTTCACCCGTCCCCTAAATCTATCCAGTACGCTAACACTAACCCGCGCCGTCACATGTACGCTCCCCCTAAAGCGTTGTCGTACCCTCCCCTGGACCCCAAACCGTCCCCGTCCCCTAACCCTAACGCTAGCCCGAACCCTAACCCCAACGCTCCCCCGAAGCCTGACCCTCACCCGTCCCCTAATCCTAACCCGTACACTAACACTAACCCATGCCCTCACACGTACGCTCCCCCTAAAGTGTTGTCGTACCCTCCCCTGGACCCTAAACCGTCCCCATCCCCTAACACTAACCCTAGCCCGTACCCTAACCCTAACCCTTCCCCGAAGCCTGACCCTCACCCGTCCCCTAATCCTAACCCGTACGCTAACACTAACCCGCGCCCTCACACGTACGCTCCCCCTAAAGCGATGTCGTACCCTCCCCTGGACCCTAAACCGTCCCCGTTCCCTAACACTAACCCTAGCCCTAATCGTAACCCTAACCCTTCCCCGAAGCCTGACACTCACCTGTGGCCTAACCCTAACTCGTACGCTAACATTAACCCGCGCCCTCACACGTACGCTCCCCCTAAAGCGTTGTCTTACACTCCCCTGGACCCTAAACAGTCCCCGTCCCCTAACCCTAACCCTAGCCCGAACCGTAACCCTAACACTTCCCCGAAGCCTGATCCTCACCCGTCCCCTAATCCTAACCCGTACGCTAACACTAAGCCGCGCCCTCACACGTACGCTCCCCCTAAAGCGTTGTCGTACCCTCCCCTGGACCCTAAACCGTCCCCGTCCCCTAACCTTAACCCTAGCCCGAGCCCTAACCCTAACCCTTCCCCGAAGCCTGACCCTCACCCGGCCCCTAATCCTAACCCGTACGCTAACACTAACCCGCGCCCTCACACGTCCGCTCCCCCTAGAGCGTTGTCGTACCCTCCTCTGGACACTAAACCGTCCCCGTCCCCTAACCCTAACCCTAGCCAGAACCCTAACCCTAACTCTTCCCCGAAGCCTGACCCTCACCCGTCCCCTAATCCTAACACGTACGCTAACACTAACCCGCGCCCTCACACGTACGCTCCCCCTAAAGCGTTGTCGTACCCTCCCCTGGACCCTAAACCGTCCCCGTCCCCTAACCCTAACCCTAGCCCGAATGCTACCCGTAACCCTTCCCCGAAGCCTGACTCTCCCCCTTCCCCTAATCCTAAGCCGTACGCTAACACTAACCCGCGCCCTCACACGTACTCTCCTCCTAAAGCGTCGTCGTACCCTCCCCTACACCCTAAACCGTCCCCGTTCCCTAACCCTAACCCTAGCCCGAACCCTAACCCTAACCCTTCCCCGAAGCCTGACCCTCACCCGTCCCCTAAACCTCACCCGTACGCTAACACTAACCCGCGCCCTCACACGTACGCTCCCCCTAAAGCGTTGTCGTACCCTCCCCTGGACCCTAAACCGTCCCCGTCCCCTAACCCTAACCCTAGCCCGAACCCTAACCCTAACCCTTCCCCGAAGCCTGACCCTCACACGTCCCGTAATCCTAACCCGTACGCTAACACTAACCCGCGCCCTCACACGTACTCTCCCCGTAAAGCGTTATCGTACCCTCCCCTGGACCCTAAACCGTCCCCGTCCCCTAACCCTAACCCTAGCCCGAACCCTAACCCTAACCCTTCCCCGAAGCCTGACCCTCACCCGTCCCCTAATCCTAACCCGTACGCTAACACTAACCCGTGCCCTCACACGTACGCTCCCCATAAAGCGTTGTCGTACCCTACCCTGGACCCTAAACCGTCCCCGTCCCCTAACCCTAACCCTAGCCCGAACCCTAACCCTAACCCTTCCCCGAAGCCTGACCCTCACCCGTCCCCTAATCCTTACCCGTACGCTAACCCTAACCCGCGCCCTCACACGTACGCTCCCCCTAAAGCGTTGTCGTACCCTCCCCTGGACCCTAAACCGTCCCCTAACCCTAACCCTAGCCCGAACCCTAACCCTAACCCTTCCCCGAAGCCTGAGCCTCACCCGTCCCCTAATCCTAACCCGTACGCTAACACTAACCCGCGCCCTCACACGTACGCTCCCCCTAAAGCGTTGTCGTACCCTCCCCTGGACCCTAATCCGTCCCCGTCCCCTAACCCTAACCCTAGCCCGAACCCTAACCCTAACCCTTCCCCGAAGCCTGACCCTCACCCATCCCCTAATCCTAACCCGTACGCTAACACTAACCCGCGCCCTCACACGTACGCTCCCCCTAAAGCATTGTCGTACCATCCCCTGGACCCTAAACCGTCCCCGTCCCCTAACCCTAACCCTAGCCCGAACCCTAACCCTAAACCTAACCCTGCCCCGAAGCCTGACCCTCACCCGTCCCCTAATCCTAACCCGTACGTTAACACTAACCCGCGCCCTCACACGTACGCTACCCCTAAAGCCTTGTCGTACCCTCCCCTGGAACTCAAATCATCTCCGTCCCCTAACCCTAACCCTAGCCCGAACCCTAACCCTAACCCTTCCCCGAAGCCTGACCCTCACCCGTCCCCTAACCTAAGCCGTACGCTAACACTAACCCGCGCCCTCACACGTACGTTCGCCCTAAAGCGTTGTCATACACTCCCCTGGACTCTAAACCGTCCCCGTCCCCTAACCCTAACCCTAGCCCGAACCCTAACCCTAACCCTTCCAGGAAGCCTGACCCTCACCCGTCCCCTAATCCTAACCCGTACGCTAACACTAAGCCGCGCCCTCACATGTACGCTCCCCCTAAAGCGTTGTCGTACCCTCCCCTGGACCCTAAACCGTCCCCGTCCCCTAACCCTAACCCTAGCCCGAATGCTACCCGTAACCCTTCCCCGAAACCTGACTCTCCCCCTTCCCCTAATCCTAAGCCGTACGCTAACACTAACCCGAGCCCTCACTCGTACGCTCCTCCTAAAGCGTTGTCGTACCCTCCCCTAGACCCTAAACCGTCCCCGTACCCTAACCCTAACCCTAGCCAAAACCCTAACCCTAACCCTTCCCCGAAGCCTGACTCTCAACCGTCCCATAATCCTAAGCCGTACGCTAACACTAACCCGCACCCTCACACGTACTCTCCCCCTAAAGCATTGTCGTACCCTCCCATGGACCCTAAACCGTCCCCGTCCCCTAACCCTAACCCTAGCCCGAACCCTAACCCTAACCCTTCCCCGAAGCCTGACCCTCACCCGTCCCCTAATCCTAACCCGTACGCTAACACTAACCCGCGCCCTCACACGTACTCTCCCCCTAAAGCGTTGTCATACACTCCCCTGGACCCTAAACCGTCCCCGTCCCCTAACCCTAACCCTAGACCGAACCCCAACCCTAACCCTTCCCCGAAGCCTGACCCTCACCCGTCCCCTAATCCTAACCCGTACGCTAACACTAAACCGCGCCCTCACACGTACGCTCCCCCTAAAGCGTTGTCGTACCCTCCCCTGGACCCAAAACCGTCCCCGTTCCCTAACACTAACCCTAGCCCTAACCCTAACCCTAACCCTTCCCCGAAGCCTGACCCTCACCCGTCTCCTAACTCTAACTCGTACGCTAACATTAACCCGCGCCCTCACACGTACGCTCCCCCTAAAGCGTTGTCGTACCCTCCCCTGGACCCTAAACCGTCCCCGTCCCCTAACCCTAACCCTAGCCCTAACCGTAACCCTAACACTTCCCCGAAGCCTGACCCTCACCCGTCCCCTAACCTAAGCCGTACGCTAACACTAACCCGCGCCCTCACACGTACGCTCCCTATAAAGCGTTGTCATACACTCCCCTGGACCCTAAACCATCCCCGTCCCCTAACCCTAACCCTAGCCCGAACCCTAACCCTAACCCTTCCCCGAAGCCTGACCCTCACCCGTCCCCTAATCCTAACCCGTACGCTAACACTAAGCCGCGCCCTCACACGTACGCTCCCCCTAAAGCGTTGTCGTACCCTCCCCTGGACCCTAAACCGTCCTCGTCCCCTAACCCTATCCCTAGCCCGAACCCTAACCCTAACCCTTCCCCGAAGCCTGACCCTCACCCGTCCCGTAATCCTAACCCGTACGCTAACACTAACCCGCGCCCTCACACGTACGCTCCCCCTAAAGCGTTGTCGTACCCTCCCCTGGACCCAAAACCGTCCCCGTTCCCTAACACTAACCCTAGCCCTAACCCTAACCCTAACCCTTCCCCGAAGCCTGACCCTCACCCGTCTCCTAACCCTAACTCGTACGCAAACATTAACCCGCGCCCTCACACGTACGCTCCCCGTAAAGCGTTGTCGTACCCTCCCCTGGACCCTAAACCGTCCCCGTCCCCTAACCCTAACCCTAGCCCGAACCGTAACCCTAACACTTCCCCGAAGCCTGACCCTCACCCGTCCCCTAATCCAAACCCGTACGCTAACACTAAGCCGCGCCCTCACACGTACGCTCCCCCTAAAGCGTTGTCGTACCCTCCCCTGGACCCTAAACCGTCCCCGTCCCCTAACCCTAACCCTAGCCCGAACCCTAACCCTAACCCTTCCCCGAAGCCTGACCCTCACCCGTCCCGTAATCCTAACCCGTACGCTAACACTAACCGGCGCCCTCACACGTACGCTCCCCCTAAAGCGTTGTCGTACCCTCCCCTGGACCCAAAACCGTCCCCGTTCCCTAACACTAACCCTAGCCCTAACCCTAACCCTAACCCTTCCCCGAAGCCTGACCCTCACCCGTCTCCTAACCCTAACACGTACGCAAACATTAACCCGCGCCCTCACACGTACGCTCCCCCTAAAGCGTTGTCGTACCCTCCCCTGGACCCTAAACCGTCCCCGTCCCCTAACCCTAACCCTAGGCAGAACCCTAACCCTAACACTTCCCCGAAGCCTGACCCTCACCCGTCCCCTAAACATCACCCGTACGCTAACACTAACCCGCGCCCTCACACGTACGCTCCCCCTAAAGCTTTGTCGTACCCTCCCCTGGACCCTAAACCGTCCCCGTCCCCTAACCCTAACCCTAGCCCGAACCCTAACCCTAACCCTTCCCCGAAGCCTGCCCCTCAACCGTCCCCTAAATCTAACCCGTACGCTAACACTAACCCGCGCCGTCACACGTACGCTCCCCCTAAAGCGTTGTCGTACCCTCCCCTGGACCCTAAATCGTCCCCGTCCCCTAACCCTAACCCTAGCCCGAACCCTAACCCTAACCCTTCCCCGAAGCCTGACCCTCACCCGTCCCATAATCCTAACCCGTAAGCTAACACTAACCCGCGCCCTCACACGTACGCTCCCCCTAAAGCGTTGTCGTACCCTCCCCTGGACCCTAAACCGTCCCCGTCCCCTAACCCTAACCCTAGCCCGAACCCTAACCCTAACCCTTCCCCGAAGCCTGACCCTCACCCGTCCCCTAATCCTAACCCGTACGCTAACACTAACCCGTGCCCTCACACGTACGCTCCCCCTAAAACGCTGTCGTACCCTCCCCTGGACCCTAAACCGTCCCCGTCCCCTAACCCTAACCCTAGCCCGAACCCTAACCCTAACCCTTCCCCAAAGCCTGACCCTCACCCGTCCCATAATCCTAACCCATACGCTAACACTAACCCGCGCCCTCACACGTACGCTCCGCCTAAAGCGTTGTCGTACCCTCCCCTGGACCCTAAACCGTCCCCGTCCCCTAACCCTAACCCTAGCCCGAACCCTAACCCCAACCCTTCCCCGAAGCCTGACCCTCATCCGTCCCCTAAGCCCAACCCGTACGCTAACACTAACCCGCGCCCTCACACGTACGCTCCCCCTAAAGCGTTGTCGTACCCTCCCCTGGACCCTAAACCGTCCCCATCCCCTAACCCTAACCCTAGCCCGAACCCTAACCGTAACCCTTCCCCGAAGCCTGACCCTCACCCGTCCCCTAATCCTAACCCGTACGCTAACACTAACCCGCGCCCTCACACGTACGCTCCCCCTAAAGCGTTGTCGTACCCTCCCCTGGACCCTAAACCGTCCCCATCCCCTAACACTAACCCTACCCCGAACCCTAACCCTAACCCTTCCCCGAAGCGTGACCCTCACCCGTCCCCTAATCCTAAACCGTACGCTAACACTAACCCGCGCCCTCACACGTACGCTCCCCCTAAAGCGTTGTCGTACCCTCCCCTGGACCCTAAACCGTCCCCGTCCCCTAACCCTAACCCTAGCCCGAACCCTAACCCTAACCCTTCCACGAAGCCTGACCCTCACCCGTCCCCTAATCCTAACCCGTACGCTAACACTAAACCGCGCCCTCACACGAACACTCCCCCTAAAGCGTTGTCGTACCCTCCATTGGACCCTAAACCGTCCCCGTCCCCTAAACCTAACCCTGGCCAGAACGCTAACCCTAACCCTTCCGCGAAGCGTGACCCTCACACGTCCCCTAATCCTAACCCGTACGCTAACACTAACCCGCGCCCTCACACGTACTCTCCCCCTAAAGCGTTGTGGTACCCTCCCCTGGACCCTAAACCGTCCCCGTCCCCTACCCCTAACCCTAGCCCGAACCCTAACCCTAACCCTTCCCCAAAGTCTGACCCTCACCCGTCCCCTAATCCTAACCTGTACGCTAACACTAACCCGCGCTTCACACGTACGCTCCCCCTAAAGCGTTGTTGTACCCTCCCCTGGACCCTAAACCGTCCCCGTCCCCTAACCCTAACCCTAGCCCGAACCCTAACCCTAACCCTTCCCCGAAGCCTGACCCTCACCCGTCCCCTAATCCTAACCCGTACGCTGACACTAACCCGCGCCCTCACACGTACGCTCCCCCAAAAGCGTTGTCGTACCCTCCACTGGAACCTAAACCGTCCCCGACCCCTAACCCTAACCCTAGCCGGAACCCTAACCCTAACACTTCCCCGAAGCCTGACCCTCACCCGTCCCCTAATCCTAACCCGTACGCTAACACTAACCCGCGCCCTCACGCGTACTCTCCCCCTAAAGCGTTGTCGTACCCTCCCCTGGACCCTAAACCGTCCCCGTCCCCTAACCCTAACCCTAGCCCGAACCCTAACCGTAACCCTTCCCCGAAGCCTGACCCTCACCCGTCCCCTAATCCTAACCCGTACGCTAACACAAACCCGCGCCCTCACACGTACGCTCCCACTAAAGCATTGTCGTACACTCCTCTGGACCCTTAACCGTCCCCGTCCCCTAACCCTAGTCCGAACCGTAACCCTATGCCTTCCCCGAAGCCTGACCCTCACCCGTCCCCTAATCCTAACCCGTACGTTAACACTAACCCACGCCCTCTCACGTACGCTCCCCCTAAAGCGTTGTCGTACCCTCCCCTGGACCCCAAACCGTCCCCGTCCCCTAACCCTAACCCTAGCCCGAACCCTAACCCTAACCCTTCCCCGAAACCTGACCCTCACCCGTCCCCTAATCCTAACCCGTACGCTAACACTAACCCGCGCCCTCACACGTACGCTCCCCCTAAAGCGTTGTCGTACACTCCCCTGGACCCTAAACCGTCCCCGTACCCTAACCCTAACCCTAGCCCGAACCCTAACCCTAACCCTTCCCCGAAGCCTGACCCTCACCCGTCCCCTCTTCCTAACCCGTACGCTAACACTAACCCACGCCCTCACACGTACGCTCCCCCTAAAGCGTTGTCGTACCCTCCCCTGGACCCTAAACCATCCCCATCCCCTAACCCTAACCCTAGCCCGAACCCTAACCCTTCCCCGAAGCCTGACCCTCACCCGTCCCCTAATCCTAAACCGTACGCTAACACTAACCCGTGCCCTCACACGTACGCTCCCCCTAAAGCGTTGTCGTACCCTCCCCTGGACCCTAAACCGTCCCCGTACCCTTACCCTAACCCTAGCCCGAACCCTAACCCTAACCTTTCCCCGAAGCCTGACCCTCACCCGTCCCCTAATACTAACCCGTACGCTAACACTAACCCGCGCCCTCACACGTACGCTCCCCCTAAAGTGTTGTTGTACCCTCCCCTGGACCCTAAACCGTCCCCTAACCCTAACCCTAATCCTAGCCCGAACCCTAACCCAACACTTCCCCGAAGCCTGAACCTTACCCGTCCCCTAATCCTAACTCGTACGCTAACCCTAACCCGCGCCCTCACACATACGCTCCCCCTAAAGCGTTGTCGTACCCTCCACTGGACCCTAAACCGTCCCCATCCCCTAACCCTAACCCTAGCCCGAACCCTAACCCTAACCCTTCCCCGAAGCCTTACCCTCACCCGTCCCCTAATCCTAACCCGTACGCTAACACTAACCCGCGCCCTCACACGTACGCTCCCCCTAAAGCGTTGTCGTACCCTCCCCTGGACCCTAAACGGTCCCCGTCCCCTAACCCTAACCCTACCCGGAACCCTAACCCTAACCCTTCCCCGAAGCCTGACCCTCACCCGTCCCCTAATCCTAACCCGTACGCTAACACTAACCCGCGCCCTCACACGTACGCTCCCCCTGAAGCGTTGTCGTACCCTCCCCTGGACCCTAAACCGTCCCCGTCCCCTAATCCTAACCCTAGCCCGAACCCTAACCCTACCCCTTCCCCGAAGCCTGACCCTCACCCGTCCCCTAATCCTAATCCGTACGCTAACACTAACCCGCGCCCTCACACGTACGCTCCCCCTAAAGCGTTGTCGTCCCCTCCCCTGGACCCTAAACTGTCCCCGTCCCTTAACACTAACCCTAGCCCGAACCCTAACCCTAACCCTTCCCCGAAGCCTGACCCTCACCCGTCCCCTAATCCTAAGCCGTACGCTAACACTAACCCTCGCCCTCACACGTACGCTCCCCCTAAAGCGTTGTCGTACCCTTCCCTAGACCCTAAACCGTCCCCGACACCTAACCCTAACCCTAGCCCGAACCCTAACCCTAACCCTTCCCCGAAGCCTGACCCTCACCCGTCCCCTAATCCTAACACGTACGCTAACACTAACCCGCGCTCTCACACGTACTCTCCCCCTAAAGCGTTGTCGTACCCTCCCCTGGACCATAAACCGTCCCCGTCCCCTAACCCTAACCCTAGCCCGAACCCTAACCCTAACCCTTCCCCGAAGCCTGACACTCACCAGTCCCCTAATCCTAACCCGTACGCTAACACTAACCTGCGCCCTCACACGTACGCTCCCCCTAAAGCGTTGTCGTACCTCCCCTGGACCCTAAACCGTCCCCGACCCCTAGCCCTTACCCTAGCCCGAACCCTAACCCTAACACTTCCCCGAAGCCTGACCCTCACCCGTCCCCTAATCCTAACCCGTACGCTAACACTAACCCGCGCCCTCACGCGTACTCTCACCCTAAAGCGTTGTCGTACACTCCCCTGGACCCTAAACCGTCCCCGTCCCCTAACCCTAACCCTAGCCCGAACCCTAACCCTAACCCTTCCCTGAAGCCTGACCCTCACCCGTCCCCTAATCCTAACACGTACGCTAACACTAACCAGCGCCCTCACACGTACGCTATCGCTAAAGTGTTGTCGTACCCTCCCCTGGACCCTAAACCGTCCCCGTCCCCTAACCCTAACCCTAGCCCAAACCCTAACCCTAACCCTTCCCCGAAGCCTGACCCTCACCCGTCCCCTCTTCCTAACCCGTACGCTAACACTAACCCGTGCCCTCACACGTACGCTCCCCCTAAAGCGTTGTCGTACACTCCTCTGGACCCTTAACCGTCCCCGTCCCCTAACCCTAGTCCGAACCGTAACCCTAAGCCTTCCCCGAAGCCTGACCCTCACCCGTCCCCTAATCCTAACCCGTACGTTAACACTAACCCACGCCCTCACACGTACGCTCCCCCTAAAGCGTTGTCGTACCCTCCCCTGGACCCCATACCGTCCCCGTCCCCTAACCCTAACCCTAGCCCGAACCCTAACCCTAACCCTTCCCCGAAGGCTGACCTCCCCCGTCCCCTAAACCTAACACGTACGCTAACACTAACCCGCGCCCTCACACGTAAGGTCCCCCTAAAGCGTTGTCGTACCCTCCCCTGGACCCTAAACCGTCCCCGTCCCCTAACCCTAACCCTAGCCCGAACCCTAACCCTAACCCTTCCCCGAAAGCTGACCCTCACCCGTCCCCTAATCCTAACTCGTACGCTAACACTAACCCGCGCCCTCACACGTACGCTCCCCGTAAAGCGTTTTCGTACCCTCCCCTGGACCCTAAACCGTCCCCATCCCCTAACCCTAAACCTAGCCCGAACCGTAACCCTAACCCTTCCCCGAAGCCTGACCCTCACCCGTCCCCTAATCCTAACCCGTACGCTAACACTAACCCGCGCCCTCACACGTACGCTCCCCCTAAAGTGTTGTCGTACCCTCCCCTGGACCCTAAACCGTCCCCGTCCCCTAACCCTAACCCTAGCCCGAACCCTAACCCTAACCCTTCCCCGAAGCCTGACCCTCACCCGTCCCGTAATCCTAACCCGTACGCTAACACTAACCGGCGCCCTCACACGTACGCTCCCCCTAAAGCGTTGTCGTACCCTCCCCTGGACCCAAAACCGTCCCCGTTCCCTAACACTAACCCTAGCCCTAACCCTAACCCTAACCCTTCCCCGAAGCCTGACCCTCACCCGTCTCCTAACCCTAACACGTACGCAAACATTAACCCGCGCCCTCACACGTACGCTCCCCCTAAAGCGTTGTCGTACCCTCCCCTGGACCCTAAACCGTCCCCGTCCCCTAACCCTAACCCTAGGCAGAACCCTAACCCTAACACTTCCCCGAAGCCTGACCCTCACCCGTCCCCTAAACATCACCCGTACGCTAACACTAACCCGCGCCCTCACACGTACGCTCCCCCTAAAGCTTTGTCGTACCCTCCCCTGGACCCTAAACCGTCCCCGTCCCCTAACCCTAACCCTAGCCCGAACCCTAACCCTAACCCTTCCCCGAAGCCTGCCCCTCAACCGTCCCCTAAATCTAACCCGTACGCTAACACTAACCCGCGCCGTCACACGTACGCTCCCCCTAAAGCGTTGTCATACCCTCCCCTGGACCCTAAATCGTCCCCGTCCCCTAACCCTAACCCTAGCCCGAACCCTAACCCTAACCCTTCCCCGAAGCCTGACCCTCACCCGTCCCATAATCCTAACCCGTAAGCTAACACTAACCCGCGCCCTCACACGTACGCTCCCCCTAAAGCGTTGTCGTACCCTCCCCTGGACCCTAAACCGTCCCCGTCCCCTAACCCTAACCCTAGCCCGAACCCTAACCCTAACCCTTCCCCGAAGCCTGACCCTCACCCGTCCCCTAATCCTAACCCGTACGCTAACACTAACCCGCGCCCTCACACGTACGCTCCCCCTAAAACGTTGTCGTACCCTCCCCTGGACCCTAAACCGTCCCCGTCCCCTAACCCTAACCCTAGCCCGAACCCTAACCCTAACCCTTCCCCAAAGCCTGACCCTCACCCGTCCCATAATCCTAACCCATACGCTAACACTAACCCGCGCCCTCACACGTACGCTCCGCCTAAAGCGTTGTCGTACCATCCCCTGGACCCTAAACCGTCCCCGTCCCCTAACCCTAACCCTAGCCCGAACCCTAACCCCAACCCTTCCCCGAAGCCTGACCCTCATCCGTCCCCTAAGCCCAACCCGTACGCTAACACTAACCCGCGCCCTCACACGTACGCTCCCCCTAAAGCGTTGTCGTACCCTCCCCTGGACCCTAAACCGTCCCCATCCCCTAACCCTAACCCTAGCCCGAACCCTAACCGTAACCCTTCCCCGAAGCCTGACCCTCACCCGTCCCCTAATCCTAACCCGTACGCTAACACTAACCCGCGCCCTCACACGTACGCTCCCCCTAAAGCGTTGTCGTACCCTCCCCTGGACCCTAAACCGTCCCCATCCCCTAACACTAACCCTACCCCGAACCCTAACCCTAACCCTTCCCCGAAGCGTGACCCTCACCCGTCCCCTAATCCTAACCCGTACGCTAACACTAACCCGCGCCCTCACACGTACGCTCCCCCTAAAGCGTTGTCGTACCCTCCCCTGGACCCTAAACCGTCCCCGTCCCCTAACCCTAACCCTAGCCCGAACCCTAACCCTAACCCTTCCACGAAGCCTGACCCTCACCCGTCCCCTAATCCTAACCCGTACGCTAACACTAAACCGCGCCCTCACACGAACACTCCCCCTAAAGCGTTGTCGTACCCTCCATTGGACCCTAAACCGTCCCCGTCCCCTAAACCTAACCCTGGCCAGAACGCTAACCCTAACCCTTCCGCGAAGCGTGACCCTCACACGTCCCCTAATCCTAACCCGTACGCTAACACTAACCCGCGCCCTCACACGTACTCTCCCCCTAAAGCGTTGTGGTACCCTCCCCTGGACCCTAAACCGTCCCCGTCCCCTACCCCTAACCCTAGCCCGAACCCTAACCCTAACCCTTCCCCAAAGTCTGACCCTCACCCGTCCCCTAATCCTAACCTGTACGCTAACACTAACCCGCGCTTCACACGTACGCTCCCCCTAAAGCGTTGTTGTACCCTCCCCTGGACCCTAAACCGTCCCCGTCCCCTAACCCTAACCCTAGCCCGAACCCTAACCCTAACCCTTCCCCGAAGCCTGACCCTCACCCGTCCCCTAATCCTAACCCGTACGCTGACACTAACCCGCGCCCTCACACGTACGCTCCCCCAAAAGCGTTGTCGTACCCTCCACTGGAACCTAAACCGTCCCCGACCCCTAACCCTAACCCTAGCCGGAACCCTAACCCTAACCCTTCCCCGAAGCCTGACCCTCACCCGTCCCCTAATCCTAACCCGTACGCTAACACTAACCCGCGCCCTCACGCGTACTCTCCCCCTAAAGCGTTGTCGTACCCTCCCCTGGACCCTAAACCGTCCCCGTCCCCTAACCCTAACCCTAGCCCGAACCCAAACCCTAACCCTTCCCTGAAGCCTGACCCTCACCCGTCCCCTAATCCTAACATGTACGCTAACACTAACCAGCGCCCTCACACGTACGCTACCCCTAAAGAGTTGTCGTACCCTCCCCTGGACCCTAAACCGTCCCCGTCCCCTAACCCTAACCCTAGCCCGAACCCTAACCGTAACCCTTCCCCGAAGCCTGACCCTCACCCGTCCCCTAATCCTAACCCGTACGCTAACACAAACCCGCGCCCTCACACGTACGCTCCCACTAAAGCATTGTCGTACACTCCTCTGGACCCTTAACCGTCCCCGTCCCCTAACCCTAGTCCGAACCGTAACCCTATGCCTTCCCCGAAGCCTGACCCTCACCCGTCCCCTAATCCTAACCCATACGTTAACACTAACCCACGCCCTCTCACGTACGCTCCCCCTAAAGCGTTGTCGTACCCTCCCCTGGACCCCAAACCGTCCCCGTCCCCTAACCCTAACCCTAGCCCGAACCCTAACCCTAACCCTTCCCCGAAACCTGACCCTCACCCGTCCCCTAATCCTAACCCGTACGCTAACACTAACCCGCGCCCTCACACGTACGCTCCCCCTAAAGCGTTGTCGTACACTCCCCTGGACCCTAAACCGTCCCCGTACCCTAACCCTAACCCTAGCCCGAACCCTAACCCTAACCCTTCCCCGAAGCCTGACCCTCACCCGTCCCCTCTTCCTAACCCGTACGCTAACACTAACCCACGCCCTCACACGTACGCTCCCCCTAAAGCGTTGTCGTACCCTCCCCTGGACCCTAAACCATCCCCATCCCCTAACCCTAACCCTAGCCCGAACCCTAACCCTTCCCCGAAGCCTGACCCTCACCCGTCCCCTAATCCTAAACCGTACGCTAACACTAACCCGTGCCCTCACACGTACGCTCCCCCTAAAGCGTTGTCGTACCCTCCCCTGGACCCTAAACCGTCCCCGTACCCTTACCCTAACCCTAGCCCGAACCCTAACCCTAACCTTTCCCCGAAGCCTGACCCTCACCCGTCCCCTAATACTAACCCGTACGCTAACACTAACCCGCGCCCTCACACGTACGCTCCCCCTAAAGTGTTGTTGTACCCTCCCCTGGACCCTAAACCGTCCCCTAACCCTAACCCTAATCCTAGCCCGAACCCTAACCCAACACTTCCCCGAAGCCTGAACCTCACCCGTCACCTAATCCTAACTCGTACGCTAACCCTAACCCGCGCCCTCACACATACGCTCCCCCTAAAGCGTTGTCGTACCCTCCACTGGACCCTAAACCGTCCCCATCCCCTAACCCTAACCCTAGCCCGAACCCTAACCCTAACCCTTCCCCGAAGCCTGACCCTCACCCGTCCCCTAATCCTAACCCATACGCTAACACTAACCCGCGCCCTCACACGTACGCTCCCCCTAAAGCGTTGTCGTACCCTCCCCTGGACCCTAAACGGTCCCCGTCCCCTAACCCTAACCCTACCCGGAACCCTAACCCTAACCCTTCCCCGAAGCCTGACCCTCACCCGTCCCCTAATCCTAACCCGTACGCTAACACTAACCCGCGCCCTCACACGTACGCTCCCCCTGAAGCGTTGTCGTACCCTCCCCTGGACCCTAAACCGTCCCCGTCCCCTAATCCTAACCCTAGCCCGAACCCTAACCCTACCCCTTCCCCGAAGCCTGACCCTCACCCGTCCCCTAATCCTAATCCGTACGCTAACACTAACCCGCGCCCTCACACGTACGCTCCCCCTAAAGCGTTGTCGTCCCCTCCCCTGGACCCTAAACTGTCCCCGTCCCTTAACACTAACCCTAGCCCGAACCCTAACCCTAACCCTTCCCCGAAGCCTGACCCTCACCCGTCCCCTAATCCTAAGCCGTACGCTAACACTAACCCTCGCCCTCACACGTACGCTCCCCCTAAAGCGTTGTCGTACCCTTCCCTAGACCCTAAACCGTCCCCGACACCTAACCCTAACCCTAGCCCGAACCCTAACCCTAACCCTTCCCCGAAGCCTGACCCTCACCCGTCCCCTAATCCTAACACGTACGCTAACACTAACCCGCGCTCTCACACGTACTCTCCCCCTAAAGCGTTGTCGTACCCTCCCCTGGACCCTAAACCGTCCCCGTCCCCTAACCCTAACCCTAGCCCGAACCCTAACCCTAACCCTTCCCCGAAGCCTGACACTCACCAGTCCCCTAATCCTAACCCGTACGCTAACACTAACCTGCGCCCTCACACGTACGCTCCCCCTAAAGCTTTGTCGTACCTCCCCTGGACCCTAAACCGTCCCCGACCCCTAGCCCTTACCCTAGCCCGAACCCTAACCCTAACACTTCCCCGAAGCCTGACCCTCACTCGTCCCCTAATCCTAACCCGTACGCTAACACTAACCCGCGCCCTCACGCGTACTCTCACCCTAAAGCGTTGTCGTACACTCCCCTGGACCCTAAACCGTCCCCGTCCCCTAACCCTAACCCTAGCCCGAACCCTAACCCTAACCCTTCCCTGAAGCCTGACCCTCACCCGTCCCCTAATCCTAACACGTACGCTAACACTAACCAGCGCCCTCACACGTACGCTATCGCTAAAGTGTTGTCGTACCCTCCCCTGGACCCTAAACCGTCCCCGTCCCCTAACCCTAACCCTAGCCCGAACCCTAACCCTAACCCTTCCCCGAAGCCTGACCCTCACCCGTCCCCTCTTCCTAACCCGTACGCTAACACTAACCCGTGCCCTCACACGTACGCTCCCCCTAAAGCGTTGTCGTACACTCCTCTGGACCCTTAACCGTCCCCGTCCCCTAACCCTAGTCCGAACCGTAACCCTAAGCCTTCCCCGAAGCCTGACCCTCACCCGTCCCCTAATCCTAACCCGTACGTTAACACTAACCCACGCCCTCACACGTACGCTCCCCGTAAAGCGTTTTCGTACCCTCCCCTGGACCCTAAACCGTCCCCATCCCCTAACCCTAAACCTAGCCCGAACCGTAACCCTAACCCTTCCCCGAAGCCTGACCCTCACCCGTCCCCTAATCCTAACCCGTACGCTAACACTAACCCGCGCCCTCACACGTACGCTCCCCCTAAAGCGTTGTCGTACCCTCCCCTGGACCCTAAACCGTCCCCGTCCCCTAACCCTAACCTTACCCCGAACCCTAATCCTAACCCTTCCCCGAAGCCTGACCCTCACCCGTCCCCTAATCCTAAACCGTACGCTAACACTAACCCGCGCCCTCACACGTACACTCCCCCTAAAGCGTTGTCGTACCCTCCCCTGGACCCTAAACCGTCCACGTCCCCTAACCCTAACCCTAGCCCGAACGCTGCCCGTAACCCTTCCCCGAAGCCTGACCCTCACCCTTCCCCTAATCCTAAGCCGTACGCTAACACTAAACCGCGCCCTCACACGTACTCTCCTCCTAAAGCGTTGTCGTACCCTCCCCTGGACCCTAAACCGTCCCCGTGCCCTATACCTATCCCTAGCCCGAACCCTAACCCTAACCCTTACCCGAAGCCTGACCCTCACCCGTCCCCTAATCCTAACCCGTACGCTAACCCTAACCCGCGCCCTCACACGTACGCTCCCCCTAAAGCGTTGTCGTACCCTCCCCTGGACCCTAAACAGTCCCAGTCCCCTAAACCTAACCCTAGCCCGAACCCTAACCCTAACCCTTCCCCGAAGCCTGACCCTCACCCGTCCCCTAATCGTAACCCGTACGCTAACACTAACCCGTGCCCTCACACGTACGCTCCCCCTAAAGCGTTGTCGTACCCTCTCCTAGACCCTAAACCGTCCCCGTCCCCTAACCCTAACCTTAGCTCGAACCCTAACCCTTCCCCGAAGCCTGACCCTCACCCGTCCCCTAATCCTAACCCGTACGCTAACACTAACCCGCGCCCTCACACGTACGCTCCCCCTAAAGCGTTGTCGTACCCTCCCCTGGACCCTAAACCGTCCCCGTCCCCTAACCCTAACCCTAGCCCGAACCCTAACCCTAACCATTCCCCGAAGCCTGCCGCTCAACCGTCCCCTAAATCTAACTCTTACGCTAACACTAACCCGCGCCCTCACACGTACGCTCCCCCTAAAGTGTTGTCGTACCCTCCCCTGGACCCTAAACCGTCCCCGTCCCCTAACCCTAACCCTAGCCCGAACCCTAACCCTAACCCTTCCCCGAAGCCTGACCCTCACCCGTCCCCTCTTCCTAACCCGTACGCTAACACTAACCCGCGCCCTCACACGTACGCTCCCCCTAAAGCGTTGTCGTACCCTCCCCTGGACCCTAAACCGTCCCCGTCCCCTAACCCTAACCCTACCCGGAACCCTAACCCTAACCCTTCCCCGAAGCCTGACCCTCACCCGTCCCCTAATCCTAACACGTACGCTAACACTAACCCGCGCCCTCACACGTACGCTCCCCCTGAAGCGTTGTCGTACCCTCCCCTGGACCCTAAACCGTCCCCGTCCCCTAACCCTAACCCTAGCCCGAACCCTAACCCTACCCCTTCCCCGAAGCCTGACCCTCACCCGTCCCCTAATCCTAACCCGTACGCTAACACTAACCCGCGCCCTCACACGTACGCTCCCCCTAAAGCGTTGTCGTACCCTCCCCTGGACCCTAAACTGTCCCCGTCCCCTAACCCTAACCCTAGCCCGAACCCTAACCCTAACCCTTCCCCGAAGCCTGACCCTCACCCGTCCCCTAATCCTAAGCCGTACGCTAACACTAACCCTCGCCCTCACACGTACGCTCCCCCTAAACCGTTGTCTTACCCTTCCCTGGACCCTAAACCGTCCCCGACCCCTAACCCTAACCCTAGCCCGAACCCTAACCCTAACCCTTCCCCGAAGCCTGACCCTCACCCGTCCCCTAATCCTAACACGTTCGCTAACACTAACCCGCGCTCTCACACGTACTCTCCCCCTAAAGCGTTGTCGTACCCTCCCCTGGACCCTAAACCGTCCCCGTCCCCTAACCCTAACCCTAGCCCGAACCCTAACCCTAACCCTTCCCCGAAGTCTGACACTCACCCGTCCCCTAATCCTAACCCGTACGCTAACACTAACCCGCGCCCTCACACGTACGCTCCCCCTAAAGCGTTGTCGTACCCTCCCCTGGACCCTAAACCGTCCCCGACCCCTAGCCCTTACCCTAGCCCGAACCCTAACCCTAACACTTCCCCGAAGCCTGACCCTCACCCGTCCCCTAATCCTAACCCGTACGCTAACACTAACCCGCGCCCTCACGCGTACTCTCCCCCTAAAGCGTTGTCGTACCCTCCCCTGGACCCTAAACCGTCCCCGTCCTCTAACCCTAACCCTAGCCCGAACCCTAACCCTAACCCTTCCCCGAAGCCTGACCCTCACCCGTCCCCTAATCCTAACCCGTACGCTAACACTAACCCGTGCCCTCACACGTACGCTCCCCCTAAAGCATTGTCGTACACTCCTCTGGACCCTTAACCGTCCCCGTCCCCTAACCCTAGTCCGAACCGTAACCCTAAGCCTTCCCCGAAGCCTGACCTTCACCCGTCCCCTAATCCTAACCCGTACGTTAACACTAACCCACGCCCTCACACGTACGCTCCCCCTAAAGCGTTGTCGTACCCTCCCCTGGACCCCAAACCGTCCCCGTCCCCTAACCCTAACCCTAGCCCTAACCCTAACCCTAACCCTTCCCCGAAGGCTGACCTCACCCGTCCCCTAAACCTAACCCGTACGCTAACACTAACCCGCGCCCTCACACGTAAGCTCCCCCTAAAGCGTTGTCGTACCCTCCCCTGGACCCTAAACCGTCCCCGTCCCCTAACCCTAACCCTAGCCCGAACCCTAACCCTAACCCTTCCCCGAAGCCTGACCCTCACCCGTCCCCTAATCCTAACTCGTACGCTAACACTAACCCGCGCCCTCACACGTACGCTCCCCGTAAAGCGTTTTCGTACCCTCCCCTGGACCCTAAACCGTCCCCATCCCCTAACCCTAAACCTAGCCCGAACCGTAACCCTAACCCTTCCCCGAAGCCTGACCCTCACCCGTCCCCTAATCCTAACCCGTACGCTAACACTAACCCGCGCCCTCACACGTACGCTCCCCCTAAAGCGTTGTCGTACCCTCCCCTGGACCCTAAACCGTCCCCGTCCCCTAACCCTAACCCTACCCCGAACCCTAACCCTAACCCTTCCCCGAAGCCTGACCCTCACCCGTCCCCTAATCCTAACCCGTACGCTAACACTAACCCGCGCCCTCACACGTACACTCCCCCTAAAGCGTTGTCGTACCCTCCCCTGGACCCTAAACCGTCCACGTCCCCTAACCCTAACCCTAGCCCGAACGCTACCCGTAACCCTTCCCCGAAGCCTGACCCTCACCCTTCCCCTAATCCTAAGCCTTTCGCTAACACTAAACCGCGCCCTCACACGTACTCTCCTCCTAAAGCATTGTCGTACCCTCCCCTGGACCCTAAACCGTCCCCGTGCCCTATACCTAACCCTAGCCCGAACCCTAACCCTAACCCTTACCCGAAGCCTGACCCTCACCCGTCCCCTAATCCTAACCCGTCCGCTAACACTAACCCGCGCCCTCACACGTACTCTCCCCTAAAGCGTTGTGATACCCTCCCCTGGACACTAAACCGTCCCCGTCCCCTACCCCTAACCCTAGCCCGAACCCTAACCCTAACCCTTCCCCAAAGCCTGACCCTCACCCGTCCCCTAATCCTAACCCGTACGCTAACACTAACCCGCGCCCTCACACGTACGCTCCCCCTAAAGCGTTGTTGTACCCTCACCTGGACCCTAAACCGTCCACGTCCCCTAACCCTAACCCTAGCCCGAACCCTAACCCTAACCCTTCCCCGAAGCCTGACCCTCACCCATCCCCTAATCCTAACCCGTACGCTAACACTAACCCGCGCCCTCACACGTACGCTCCCCCTAAATCGTTGTCGTACCCTCCCCTGGACCCTAAACCGTCCCCATGCCCTAACCCTAACCCTAGCCCGAACCCGAACCCTAACACTTCCCCGAAACCTGACCCTCACCCGTCCCCTAATCCTAAACCGTACGCTAACCCTAACCCTCGCCCTCACACGTACGCTCCCCCTAAAGCGTTGTGGTACCCTCCCCTGGACTCTAAACCGTCACCGTCCCCTAAACCTAACCCTAGCCCGAACCCTAACCCTAACCCTTCCCCGAAGCCTGACCCTCACCCGTCCCGTAATCCTAACCCGTACGCTAACACTAAACCGCGCCCTCACACGTACGCTCCCCCTAAAGCGTTGTCGTACCCTCACCTGGACCCTAAACTGTCCCCGACCCCTAACCCTAACCCTAGCCCGAACCCTAACCCTAACACTTCCCCGAAGCCTGACCCTCACCCGTCCCCTAATCCTAACACGAACGCTAACACTAACCCACGCTCTCACACGTACTCTCCCCCTAAAGCGTTGTCGTACCCTACCCTGGACCCTAAACCGTCCCCGTCCCCTAACCCTAACCCTAGCCCGAACCCTAACCCTAACCCTTCCCCGAAGCCTGACCCTCACCCGTCCCCTAATCCTAACCCATACGCTAACACTAACCCACGCCCTCACACGTACGCTCCCCCTAAAGCGTTGTCGTACCCTCCCCTGGACCCTAAACCGTCCCCGACCACTAGCCCTTACCCTAGCCCGAACCCTAACCCTCAAACTTCCCCGAAGCCTGACCCTCACCCGTCCCCTAATCCTAACCCGTACGCTAACACTAACCCGTGCCCTCACGCGTACTCTCCCCCTAAAGCGTTGTCGTACCCTCCCCTGGACCCTAAAACGTCCCCGTCCCATAACCCTAACCCTAGCCCGAACCCTAACCCTAACCCTTCCCTGAAGCCTGACCCTCACCCGTCCCCTAATCCTAACAGGTACGCTAACACTAACCAGCGCCCTCACACGTACGCTATCCCTAAAGTGTTGTCGTACCCTCCCCTGGACCTTAAACCGTCCCCGTCCCCTAACCCTAACCCTAGCCCGAACCCTAACCCTAACCCTTCCCCGAAGCCTGACCCTCAACCGCCCCTTATCCTAACCCGTACGCTAACACTAAACCGCGCCCTCACACGTATGCTCCCCCTAAAGCGTTGTCGTACACTCCTCTGGACCCGTAACCGTCCCCGTCCCCTAACCCTAGTCCGAACCGTAACCCTAAGCCTTCCCCGAAGCCTGATCCTCACCCATCCCCTAATCCTAACCCGTACGCTAACACTAACCCGCGCCCTCACACGTACGCTCCCCCTAAAGTGTTGTCGTACCCTACCCTGGACCCTAAACCGTCCCCGTCCCCTAACCCTAACCCTAGCCCGAACCCTAACCCTAACCTTTCCCCGAAGCCTGACACTCACCCGTCCCCTAATCCTAACCCGTACGTTAACACTAACCCGCGCCCTCACACGTATGCTCCCCCAAAAGCGTTGTCGTACCCTCCCCTGGACCCTAAACCGTCCCCGTACCCTTACCCTAACCCTAGTCCGAACCCTAACCCTAACCTTTCCCCGAAGCCTGACCCTCACCCGTCCCCTAACACTAACCCGTACGCTAACACTAACCCGCGCCCTCACACGTACGCTCCCCATAAAGTGTTGTCGTACCCTCCCCTGGACCCTAAACCGTCCCCGTCCCCTAACCCTAATCCTAGCCCGAACCCTAACCCAACTCTTCCCCGAAGCCTGAACCTTACCCGTCCCCAATCCTAACTCGTACGCTAACCCTAACCCGCGCCCTCACACGTACGCTCCCCCTAAAGCGTTGTCGTACCCTCCCCTGGACCCTAAACCGTCCCCATCCCCTAACCCTAACCCTAGCCCGAACCCTAACCCTAAACCTTCCCCGAAGCCTGACCCTCACCCATCCCCTAATCCTAACCCGTACGCTAACACTAACCCGCGCCCTCACACGTACGCTCCCCCTAAAGCGTTTTCTTACCCTCCCCTGGACCCTAAACCGTCCCCATCCCCTAACTCTAACCCTAGCCCGAACCCTAACCCTAACCCTTCCCCGAAGCCTGACCCTCACCCGTCCCCTAATCCTAACCCGTACGCTAACACTAACCAGCGCCCTCACACGTATGCTCCCCCTAAAGCGTTGTCGTACCCTCCCCTGGACCATAAACCGTCCCCGTTCCCTAACCCTAACCCTAGCCCGAACCCTAACCCTAACCCTTCCCTGATGCCTGACCCTCACCCGTCCCCTAATCCTAACCTGTACGCTAACACTAACTCGCGCCCTCACACGTACGCTCCCCCTAAAGCGTTGTCGTACCCTCCCCTGGACCCTAAACCGTCCACGTCCCCTAACCCTAACCCTAGCCCGAACGCTACCCGTAACCCTTCCCCGAAGCCTGACCCTCACCCTTCCCCTAATCCTAAGCCGTACGCTAACACTAAACCGCACCCTCACACGTACTCTCCTCCTAAAGCGTTGTCGTACCCTCCCCTGGACCCTAAACTGTCCCCTTGCCCTAACCCTAACCCTAGCCCGAACCCTAACCCTTACACTTCCCCGAAGCCTGACCCTCACCCGTCCCCTAATCCTAACCCGTACGCTAACACTAACCCGCGCCCTCACACGTACGCTCCCCCTAAAGCGTTGTCGTACACTCCCCTGGACCCTAAACCGTCCCAGTCCCCTAAACCTAACCCTAGCCCGAACGCTAACCCTAACCCTTCCCCGAAGCCTGACCCTCACCCGTCCCCTAATTCTAACCCGTACGCTAACACTAACCCGTGCCCTCACACGTACGCTCCCCCTAAAGCGTTGTCGTACCCTCTCCTAGACCCTAAACCGTCCCCGTCCCCTAACCCTAACCCTAGCCCGAACCCTAACCCTTCCCCGAAGCCTGACCCTCTCCCGTCCCCTAATCCTAACCCGTACGCTAACACTAACCCGCGCCCTCACACGTACGCTCCCCCTAAAACGTTGTCGTACCCTCCCCTGGACCCTAAACCATCCCCGTCCCCTAACCCTAACCCTAGCCCGAACCCTAACCCTAACCCTTCCCCGAAGCCTGCCCCTCAACCGTCCCCTAAATCTAACCCTTACGCTAACACTAACCCGCGCCGTCACACGTACGCTCCCCCTAAAGCGTTGTCGTACCCTCCCCTGGACCCTAAACCGTCCCCGTCCCCTAACCCTAACCCTAGCCCGAACCCTAACCCCAACCCTTCCCCGAAGCCTGACCCTCACCCGTCCCCTAAGCCCAACCCGTACGCTAACACTAACCCGCGCCCTCACATGTACACTCCACCTAAAGCGTTGTCGTACCCTCCCCTGGACCCTAAACCGTCCCCATCCCCGAACCCTAACCCTATCCCGAACCCTAACCCTAACCCTTCCCCGAAGCCTGACCCTCACCCGTCCCCTAATCCTAACCCGAACGCTAACACTAACCCGTGCCCTCACACGTACGCTCCCCCTAAAGCGTTGTCGTACCCTCCCCTGGACTCTAAACCGTCCCCATCCCCTAAACCTAAGCCTAGTCCGAACCCTAACCCTAAACCTTCCCCGAAGCCTGACCCTCACCCGTACCCTAATCCTAACCCGCACGCTAACACTAACCCGCGCCCTCACACGTACGCTCCCCCTAAAGCGTTGTCGTACACTCCTCTGGACCCTTAACTGTCCCCGTCCCCTAACCCTAGTCCAAACCGTAACCCTAAGCCTTCCCCGAAACCTGACCCTCACCCGTCCCCTAATCCTAACCCGAACGCTAACACTACCCCACGCCCTCACACGTACGCTCCCCCTAAAGCGTTGTCGTACCCTCCCCTGGACCCTAAACTGTCCCCGTCCCCTAACCCTAACCCTAGCCCGAACCCTAACCCTTCCCCGAAGCCTGACCCTCACCCGTCCCTTAATCCTAAGCCGTACGCTAACACTAACCCGCGCCCTCACACGTACAATCCCCCTAAAGCATTGTCCTACCCTCCCCTGGACCCTAAACCGTCCCCGTTCCCTAACCCTAACCATAGCCCGAACGCTAACCCTAACCCTTCCCCGAAGCCTGACCCTCACCCGTCCCCTAAACCTAACCCATACGCTAACACTAACCCGCGCCCTCTAACGTACTCTCCCCCTAAAGCATTGTCGTACCCTCCCCTGGACCCTAAACCGTCCCCATCCCCTAACCCTAACCCTAGCCCGAACCCTAACCCTAACACTTCCCCAAAGCCTGACCCTCACCCGTCCACTAATCCTAACCCGTACGCTAACACTAACTCGCGCCCTCACACGTACACTCCCCCTAAAGCGTTGGCGTACCCTCCCCTGGACCCTAAACCTTCCCCATCCCCTAACCCTAACCCTAGCCCGAACCCTAACCCTAACCCTTCCCCGAAGCCTGACCCTCACCTGTCCTCTAATCCTAAACGGTATGCTAACACTAACCCGCGCCCTCACACATACGCTCCCCCTAAAGCGTTGTCGTACCCTCCCCTGGACCCTAAACCGTCCCCGTCCCCTAACCCTAACCCTAGCCCGAACCCTAAGCCTAACCCTTCCCAGAAGCCTGACCCTCACCCGTCCCCTAATCCTAACCCGGACGCAAACACTAACACACGCCGTCACAGTTACGCTCACCCTAAAGCGTTGTCGTACCCTCCCCTGGACCCTAAACCGTCCCCGTCCCCTAACCCTAACCCTAGCCCGAACACTAACCCTAGCCCTTCCCAGAAGCCTCACCCTCACCCGTCCCCTAATCCTAACCCGTACGCTAACACTAACCCGCGCCCTCACACGTACGCTCCCCCTAAAGCGTTGTCGTACCCTCCCCTGGACCCTAAACCGTCCCCGTCCCCTAACCCTAACCCTAGCCCGAACCCTAACCCTAACCCTTCCCCGAAGTCTGACCTTCACCCGTCCCCTAATCCTAACCCGTACGCTAACACTAACCCGCGCCCTCAAACGTACGCTCCCCTTGAAGCGTTGTCGTACCCTCCTCTGGACCCTAAACCGTCCCCGTCCCCTAACCCTAACCCTAGCCCGAACCCTAACCCTAATCCTTCCCCGAAGCCTGACCCTCACCCGTCCCCTAATCCTAACCCGTACGCTAACACTAACCCGCGCCCTCACACGTACGCTCCCCCTAAAGCGTTGTCGTACCCTCCCCTGGACCCTAAACCATCCCCATCCCCTAACCCTAACCCTAGCCCGAACCCTAACCCTAACCCTTCCCCGAAGCCTGACCCTCACCCGTCCCCTAATCCTAAGCCGTACGCTAACACTAACCCGCGCCCTCACACGTACGCTCCCCCTAAAGCGTTGTCGTACCCTCCCCTGGACCCTAAACCTTCCCCGTCCCCTAACCCTAACCCTAGCCCGAACCCTAACCCTAACCCTTCCCCGAAGCTTGACCCTCACCCGTCCCCTAATCCTAACCCGTACGCTAACACTAACCCACGCCCTCACACGTACGCTCCCCCTAAAGCGTTGTCGTACCCTCCTCTGGACCCTAAACCGTCCCTGTCCCCTAACCCTAACCCTAGCCCAAACGCTAACCCTAACCCTTCCCCGAAGCCTGACCCTCACCCGTCCCCTAATCCTAACCCGTACGCTAACACTAACCCGCGCCCTCACACGTACGCTCCCCCTAAAACGTTGTCGTACCCTCCCCTGGACCCTAAGCAGTCCCCGTCCCCTAACCCTAACCCTAGCCCGAACCCTAACCCTAACCCTTCCCCGAAGCCTGACCCTCACCCGTCCCCTAATCCTAACCCGTACGCTAACACTAACCCGCGCCCTCACACGTACGCTCCCCCTAAAGCATTGTCGTACCCTCCCCTGGACACTAAACCGTCCCCGTCCCCTATCCCTAACCCTAGCCCGAACCCTAACCCTAACCCTTCCCCGAAGCCTGACCCTCACTCATCCCCTAATCCTAACCCGTACGTTAACACTAACCCACGCCCTCACACGTACGCTCCCCCTAAAACGTTGTCGTACCCTTCCCTGGATCCCAAACCGTCCCCGTCCCCTAACCCTAACCCTAGCCCGAACCCTAACCCTAACCCTTCCCCGAAGCCTGACCCTCACCCGTCCCCTAATCCTAACCCGTACGCTAACACTAACCCGCGCCCTCACACGTACGCTCCCCCTAAAGCGTTGTCGTACCCTCCTCTGGACACTAAACCGTCCCCGTCACCTAACCCTAACTGTAGCCCGAACGCTAACCCTAACCCTTCCCCGAAGCCTGACCCTCACCCGTCCCCAATCCTAACCCGTACGCTAACACTAAACCGCGCCCTCACACGTACGCTCCCCCTAAAGCGTTTTCGTACCCTCCCCTGGACGCTAAACCGACCCCGTCCCCTAACCCTAACCCTAGCCCGAACCCTAACCCTAACCCTTCCCCGAAGCCTGACCCTCACCCGTCCCCTAATCCTAACCCGTACGCTAACACTAACCCGCGCCCTCACACGTACGCTCCCCCTAAAGCGTTGTCGTACCCTCCCCTGGACCCTAAACCGTCCCCGTCTCCTAACCCTAACCCTAGCCCGAACCCTAACCCTAACACTTCCCCGAAGCCTGACCCTCACCCATCCCCTAATCCTAACCCGTACGTTAATAGTAACCCTAGCCCTCACACGTACGCTCCCCCTAAAGCGTTGTCGTACCCTCCCCTGGACCCCAAACCGTCCCCGTCCCCTAACCCTAACCCTAGACCGAACCCTAACCCTAACCCTTACCCGAAGCCTGACCCTCACCCGTCCCCTAATCCTAACCCGTACGCTAACACTAACCCGCGCCCTCACACGTACGCTCCACCTAAAACGTTGTCATACCCTCCGCTGGACCTTAAACCGTCCCCGTCCCCTAACCCTAACCCTAGCCTGAACCCTAACCCTTCCCCGAAGCCTGACCCTCACCCGTCCCCTAATCCTAACCCGTAACCTAACACTAACCCGCGCCCTCACACATACGCGCCCCCTAAAGCGTTGTCGTACCCTCCGCTGGACCCTAAACCGTCCCCGTCCCCTAACCCTAACCCTACCCCGAACCCTAACCCTAACCCTTCCCCGAAGCCTGACCCTCACCCGTCCCTTAATCCTAAGCCGTACGCTAACACTAACCCGCGCCCTCACACGTACAATCCCCCTAAAGCATTGTCCTACCCTCCCCTGGACCCTAAACCGTCCCCGTTCCCTAACCCTAACCATACCCCGAACGCTAACCCTAACCCTTCCCCGAAGCCTGAACCTCACCCGTCCCCTAAACCTAACCCGTACGCTAACACTAACCCGCGCCCTCTAACGTACTCTCCCCCTAAAGCATTGTCGTACCCTCCCCTGGACCCTAAACCGTCCCCATCCCCTAAACCTAACCCTAGCCCGAACCCTAACCCTAACACTTCCCCAAAGCCTGACCCTCACCCGTCCACTAATCCTAACCCGTACGCTAACACTAACTCGCGCCCTCACACGTACACTCCCCCTAAAGCGTTGGCGTACCCTCCCCTGGACCCTAAACCTTCCCCATCCCCTAACCCTAACCCTAGCCCGAACCCTAACCCTAACCCTTCCCCGAAGCCTGACCCTCACCTGTCCTCTAATCCTAAACCGTATGCTAACACTAACCCGCGCCCTCACACATACGCTCCCCCTAAAGCGTTGTCGTACCCTCCCCTGGACCCTAAACCGTCCCCGTCCCCTAACCCTAACCCTAGCCCGAACCCTAAGCCTAACCCTTCCCAGAAGCCTGACCCTCACCCGTCCCCTAATCCTAACCCGTACGCAAACACTAACACACGCCGTCACAGTTACGCTCACCCTAAAGCGTTGTCGTACCCTCCCCTGGACCCTAAACCGTCCCCGTCCCCTAACCCTAACCCTAGCCCGAACACTAACCCTAGCCCTTCCCAGAAGCCTCACCCTCACCCATCCCCTAATCCTAACCCGTACGCTAACACTAACCCGCGCCCTCACACGTACGCTCCCCCTAAAGCGTTGTCATACCCTCCCCTGGACCCTAAACCGTCCCCGTCCCCTAACCCTAACCCTAGCCCGAACCCTAATCCTAACCCTTCCCCGAAGTCTGACCTTCACCCGTCCCCTAATCCTAACCCGTACGCTAACACTAACCCGCGCCCTCAAACGTACGCTCCCCTTGAAGCGTTGTCGTACTCTCCCCTGGACCCTAAACCGTCCCCGTCCCCTAACCCTAACCCTAGCCCGAACCCTAACCCTAATCCTTCCCCGAAGCCTGACCCTCACCCGTCCCCTAATCCTAACCCGTACGCTAACACTAACCCGCGCCCTCACACGTACGCTCCCCCTAAAACGTTGTCGTACCCTCCCCTGGACCCTAAACCATCCCCGTCCCCTAACCCTAACCCTAGCCCGAACCCTAACCCTAACCCTTCCCCGAAGCCTGACCCTCACCCGTCCCCTAAACCTAAGCCGTACGCTAACACTAACCCGCGCCCTCACACGTACGCTCCCCCTAAAGCGTTGTCGTACCCTTCATTGGACCCTAAACCGTCCCCGTCCCCTAACCCTAACCCTAGCCCGAACCCTAACCCTAACCCTTCCCCAAAACCTGACCCTCACCGGTCCCCTAATCCTAACCCGTACGCTAACACTAACCCGCGCCCTCACATGTACACTCCCCCTAAAGCGTTGTCGAACCCTCCCCTGGACCCTAAACCGTTCCCGTCCCCTAACCTTAACCCTAGCCCGAACGCTAACCCTAACCCTTCCCCGAAGCCTGACCCTCACCCGTCCCCTAATCCTAACACGTACCCTAACACTAACCTGTGCCCCCTAACGTACTCTCCCCCTAAAGCGTTGTCGTACCCTCCGCTGGACCCTAAACCATCCCCGTCCCCTAACACTAAACCTAGACCGAACCCTAACCCTAACCCTTTCCCAAAGCCTGACCCTCACCCGTCCCCTAATCCTAACACGTACGCTAACACTAACCCGCGCCCTCACACGTACACTCCCCCTAAAGCGTTGTCGTACCCTCCGCTGGACCTTAAAGCGTCCCCGTCGCCTAACCCTAACCCTAGCTCGAACCCTAACCCTAACCCTTCCCCGAAGCCTGACCCTCACCCGTCCCCTAATCCTAACCCGTACGCTAACACTAACCCGCGCCCTCACACTTACGCTCACCCTAAAGCGTTGTCGTATCCTCCCCTGGACCCTAAACCGTCCCCGTCCCCTAACCCTAACCCTAGCCCGAAACATAACCCTAACCCTTCCCCGAAGCCTGACCCTCACCCGTCCCCAAATCCTAACCCGTACGCTAACACTAACCCGCGCCCTCACACGTACGCTCACCCTAAAGCGCTGTCGTAACCTCCACTGGACCCTAAACCGTCCCCGTCCCCTAACCCTAACCCTAGCCCGAACCCTAACCCTTCTCCGAAGCCTGACACTCACCCGTCCCCTAATCCTAACCTGTACGCTAACACTAACCTGCGCCCTCACATGTACGCTCCCCCTAAAGCGTTGGCGTACATTCCCCTGGACCCTAAACCGTCCCCGTCCCCTCACCCTAACCCTAGCCCTAATCCTAACCCTAACACTTCCCCGAAGCCTGACCCTCACCCGTCCCTTAATCCTAAGCCGTACGCTAACACTAACCCACGCCCTCACACGTACGCTCCCCCTAAAGCGTTGTCCTACCCTCCCCTGGACCCTAAACCGTCCCCGTACCCTAACCCTAACCCTAGCCCGAACCCTAACTCTAACCCTTCCCCGAAGCCTGACCCTCACCCGTCCCCTAATCCTAACTCGTACGCTAACACTAACCCGCGCCCTCACACGTACGCTCCACCTAAAACGTTGTCATACCCTCCGCTGGACCTTAAACCATCCCCGTCCCCTAACCCTAACCCTAGCCCGAACCCTAACCCTTCCCCGAAGCCTGACCCTCACACGTCCCCTAATCCTAACCCGTACGCTAACACTAACCCGCGCCCTCACACGTACGCTCCCCCTAAAGCGTTGTCGTACCCTCCCCTGGACCCTAAACCGTCCCCGTCCCCTAACCCTAACCCTAGCCCGAACCCTAACCCTATCCCTTCCCCGAAGCCTGACCCTCACACGTCCCCTAATCCTAACCCGTACGCTAACACTAACCCGCGCCCTCACACGTACGCTCACCCTAAAGCGCTGTCGTAACCTCCACTGGACCCTAAACCGTCCCCGTCCCCTAACCCTAACCCTAGCCCGAACCCTAACCCTTCTCCGAAGCCTGACACTCACCCGTCCCCTAATCCTAACCTGTACGCTAACACTAACCTGCGCCCTCACATGTACGCTCCCCCTAAAGCGTTGGCGTACATTCCCCTGGACCCTAAACCGTCCCCGTCCCCTCACCCTAACCTTAGCCGTAATCGTAACCCTAACACTTCCCCGAAGCCTGACCCTCACCCGTACCTTAATCCTAAGCCGTACGCTAACACTAACCCACGCCCTCACACGTACGCTCCCCCTAAAGCGTTGTCCTACCCTCCCCTGGACCCTAAACCGTCCCCGTACCCTAACCCTAACCCTAGCCCAAACCCTAACTCTAACCCTTCCCCGAAGCCTGACCCTCACCCGTCCCCTAATCCTAACTCGTACGCTAACACTAACCCGCGCCCTCACACGTACGCTCCCCCTAAAGCGTTGTCGTACCCTCCCCTGGACCCTAAACCGTCCCCGTCCCCTAACCCTAACCCTAGCCCGAACCCTAAACCTAACCCTTCCCCGAAGCCTGACCCTCACCCGTCCGCTAATCCTAAGCAGTACGCTAACACTAACCCACGCCCTCACACGTACGCTCCCCCTAAAGCGTTGTCGTACCCTCCCCTGGACCCTAAACCGTCCCCGTCCCCTAAACCTAACCCTAGCCCGAAACCTAACCCTAACCCTTCCCCGAAGCCAGAACCTCACCCGTCCCCTAATCCTAACCCGTACGCTAACACTAACCCGCGCTCTCACACGTACGCTCCCCCTAAAGCGTTGTCGTACCCTCCCCTGGACCCTAAACCGTCCCCGTCCCCTAACCCTAACCCTAGCCCGAACCCTAACCCTACCCCTTCCCAGAAGCCTGACACTCACCTGTCCCCTAATCCTAACCCATACGCTAACACTAACCCGCGCCTTCACACGTACGCTCCCCCTAAAGCGTTGTCGTACCCTCCCCTGGACCCTAAACCGTCCCCGTCCCCTAACCCTAACCCTAGCCCGAACCCAAACCCTATTCTTCCCCGAAGCCTGACCCTCACCCGTCCCCTAATCCTAAACCGAAAGCTAACACTAACCCGCGCCCTCACACGTACACTCCCCCTAAAGCGTTGTCGTACACTCCCCCGGACCCTAAACTGTCCCCGTCCCCTAACTCTAACCCTAGCCCGAACCCTAACCCTAACCCTTCCCCGAAGCCTGACCCTCACCCGTCCCCTAATCCTAAGCCGTACGCTAACACTAACCCGTGCCCTCACACGTACACTCCCCCTAAAGCGTTGTCGTACCCTCCCCTGGACCCTAAACCGTCCCCGTCCCCTAACCCTAACCCTAGCCCGAATCCCTAACCCTAACCCTTCCCCGAAGCCTGACCCTCACCCGTCCCCTAATCCTAACCCGTACGCTAACACTAACCCGCGCCCTCACACGTACGATCCCCCTAAAGCGTTGTCATACCCTCCCCTGGACCATAAACCGTCCCCGTCCCCTAACCCTAGCCCGAACACTAACCCTACCCCTTCCCCGAAGCCTGACCCTCACCCGTCCCCTAATCCTAACCCGTACGCTAACACTAACCCGCGCCCTCACACGTACGCTCCCCCTAAAGCGTTGTCGTACCCTCCCCTGGACCCTAAACCGTCCCCGTCCCCTAACCCTAACCCTACCCCGAACCCTAACCCTAACCCTTCCCCGAAGCCTGACCCTCACCCGTCCCCTAATCCTAACCCGTACGCTAACACTAACCCGCGCCCTCACACGTACAGTCCCCCTAAAGCGTTGTCGTACACTCCCCTGGACCCTAAACCGTCCCCGTCCCCTATCGCTAACCGTAGCCCGAACCCTAACTCTAACCCTTCCCCGAAGCCTGACCCTCACCCGTCCCCTAATCCTAACACGTACGCTAACACTAACCCGCGCCCTCTAACGTACTCTCCCCCTAAAGCGTTGTCGTACCCTCCCCTGGACCCTAAACCGTCCCCGTCCCCTAACCCTAACCCTAGCCCAAACCCTAACCCTAACCCTTCCCCGAAGCCTGACCCTCACCCGTCCCCTAATCCTAACCCGTACGCTAACACTAACCCGCGCCCTCACACGTACGCTCCCCCTAAAGCGTTGTCGTACCCTCCCCTGGACCCTAAACCGTCCCCGTCCCCTAACCCTAACCCTAGACCGAACCCTAACCCTAACCCTTTCCCAAAGCCTGACCCTCACCCGTCCCCTAATCCTAACACGTACGCTAACACTAACCCGCGCCCTCACACGTACACTCCCCCTAAAGCGTTGTCGTACCCTCCGCTGGACCTTAAAGCGTCCCCGTCGCCTAACCCTAACCCTAGCTCGAACCCTAACCCTAACCCTTCCCCGAAGCCTGACCCTCACCCGTCCCCTAATCCTAACCCGTACGCTAACACTAACCCGCGCCCTCACACTTACGCTCACCCTAAAGCGTTGTCGTATCCTCCCCTGGACCCTAAACCGTCCCCGTCCCCTAACCCTAACCCTAGCCCGAAACATAACCCTAACCCTTCCCCGAAGCCTGACCCTCACCCGTCCCCAAATCCTAACCCGTACGCTAACACTAACCCGCGCCCTCACACGTACGCTCACCCTAAAGCGCTGTCGTAACCTCCACTGGACCCTAAACCGTCCCCGTCCCCTAACCCTAACCCTAGCCCGAACCCTAACCCTTCTCCGAAGCCTGACACTCACCCGTCCCCTAATCCTAACCTGTACGCTAACACTAACCTGCGCCCTCACATGTACGCTCCCCCTAAAGCGTTGGCGTACATTCCCCTGGACCCTAAACCGTCCCCGTCCCCTCACCCTAACCCTAGCCCTAATCCTAACCCTAACACTTCCCCGAAGCCTGACCCTCACCCGTCCCTTAATCCTAAGCCGTACGCTAACACTAACCCACGCCCTCACACGTACGCTCCCCCTAAAGCGTTGTCCTACCCTCCCCTGGACCCTAAACCGTCCCCGTACCCTAACCCTAACCCTAGCCCGAACCCTAACTCTAACCCTTCCCCGAAGCCTGACCCTCACCCGTCCCCTAATCCTAACTCGTACGCTAACACTAACCCGCGCCCTCACACGTACGCTCCACCTAAAACGTTGTCATACCCTCCGCTGGACCTTAAACCATCCCCGTCCCCTAACCCTAACCCTAGCCCGAACCCTAACCCTTCCCCGAAGCCTGACCCTCACACGTCCCCTAATCCTAACCCGTACGCTAACACTAACCCGCGCCCTCACACGTACGCTCCCCCTAAAGCGTTGTCGTACCCTCCCCTGGACCCTAAACCGTCCCCGTCCCCTAACCCTAACCCTAGCCCGAACCCTAACCCTATCCCTTCCCCGAAGCCTGACCCTCACACGTCCCCTAATCCTAACCCGTACGCTAACACTAACCCGCGCCCTCACACGTACGCTCACCCTAAAGCGCTGTCGTAACCTCCACTGGACCCTAAACCGTCCCCGTCCCCTAACCCTAACCCTAGCCCGAACCCTAACCCTTCTCCGAAGCCTGACACTCACCCGTCCCCTAATCCTAACCTGTACGCTAACACTAACCTGCGCCCTCACATGTACGCTCCCCCTAAAGCGTTGGCGTACATTCCCCTGGACCCTAAACCGTCCCCGTCCCCTCACCCTAACCTTAGCCGTAATCGTAACCCTAACACTTCCCCGAAGCCTGACCCTCACCCGTACCTTAATCCTAAGCCGTACGCTAACACTAACCCACGCCCTCACACGTACGCTCCCCCTAAAGCGTTGTCCTACCCTCCCCTGGACCCTAAACCGTCCCCGTACCCTAACCCTAACCCTAGCCCAAACCCTAACTCTAACCCTTCCCCGAAGCCTGACCCTCACCCGTCCCCTAATCCTAACTCGTACGCTAACACTAACCCGCGCCCTCACACGTACGCTCCCCCTAAAGCGTTGTCGTACCCTCCCCTGGACCCTAAACCGTCCCCGTCCCCTAACCCTAACCCTAGCCCGAACCCTAAACCTAACCCTTCCCCGAAGCCTGACCCTCACCCGTCCGCTAATCCTAAGCAGTACGCTAACACTAACCCACGCCCTCACACGTACGCTCCCCCTAAAGCGTTGTCGTACCCTCCCCTGGACCCTAAACCGTCCCCGTCCCCTAAACCTAACCCTAGCCCGAAACCTAACCCTAACCCTTCCCCGAAGCCAGAACCTCACCCGTCCCCTAATCCTAAACCGTACGCTAACACTAACCCGCGCTCTCACACGTACGCTCCCCCTAAAGCGTTGTCGTACCCTCCCCTGGACCCTAAACCGTCCCCGTCCCCTAACCCTAACCCTAGCCCGAACCCTAACCCTACCCCTTCCCAGAAGCCTGACACTCACCTGTCCCCTAATCCTAACCCATACGCTAACACTAACCCGCGCCTTCACACGTACGCTCCCCCTAAAGCGTTGTCGTACCCTCCCCTGGACCCTAAACCGTCCCCGTCCCCTAACCCTAACCCTAGCCCGAACCCAAACCCTATTCTTCCCCGAAGCCTGACCCTCACCCGTCCCCTAATCCTAAACCGAAAGCTAACACTAACCCGCGCCCTCACACGTACACTCCCCCTAAAGCGTTGTCGTACACTCCCCCGGACCCTAAACTGTCCCCGTCCCCTAACTCTAACCCTAGCCCGAACCCTAACCCTAACCCTTCCCCGAAGCCTGACCCTCACCCGTCCCCTAATCCTAAGCCGTACGCTAACACTAACCCGTGCCCTCACACGTACACTCCCCCTAAAGCGTTGTCGTACCCTCCCCTGGACCCTAAACCGTCCCCGTCCCCTAACCCTAACCCTAGCCCGAATCCCTAACCCTAACCCTTCCCCGAAGCCTGACCCTCACCCGTCCCCTAATCCTAACCCGTACGCTAACACTAACCCGCGCCCTCACACGTACGATCCCCCTAAAGCGTTGTCATACCCTCCCCTGGACCATAAACCGTCCCCGTCCCCTAACCCTAGCCCGAACACTAACCCTACCCCTTCCCCGAAGCCTGACCCTCACCCGTCCCCTAATCCTAACCCGTACGCTAACACTAACCCGCGCCCTCACACGTACGCTCCCCCTAAAGCGTTGTCGTACCCTCCCCTGGACCCTAAACCGTCCCCGTCCCCTAACCCTAACCCTACCCCGAACCCTAACCCTAACCCTTCCCCGAAGCCTGACCCTCATCCGTCCCCTAATCCTAACCCGTACGCTAACACTAACCCGCGCCCTCACACGTACAGTCCCCCTAAAGCGTTGTCGTACACTCCCCTGGACCCTAAACCGTCCCCGTCCCCTATCGCTAACCGTAGCCCGAACCCTAACTCTAACCCTTCCCCGAAGCCTGACCCTCACCCGTCCCCTAATCCTAACACGTACGCTAACACTAACCCGCGCCCTCTAACGTACTCTCCCCCTAAAGCGTTGTCGTACCCTCCCCTGGACCCTAAACCGTCCCCGTCCCCTAACCCTAACCCTAGCCCAAACCCTAACCCTAACCCTTCCCCGAAGCCTGACCCTCACCCGTCCCCTAATCCTAACCCGTACGCTAACACTAACCCGTGCCCTCACACGTACGCTCCCCCTAAAGCGTTGTCGTACCCTCCCCTGGACCCTAAACCGTCCCCGTCCCCTAACCCTAACCCTAGACCGAAACCTAACCCTAACCCTTCCCCAAAGCCTGACCCTCACCCGTCCCCTAATCCTAACCCGTACGCTAACACTAACCCGCGCCCTCACACGTACACTCCCCCTAAAGCGTTGTCGTACCCTCCGCTGGACCCTAAACCGTCGCCGTCCCCAAACCATAACCCTACCCCGAACCCTAACCCTAACCCTTCCCCGAAGCCTGACCCTCACCCGTCCCCTAATCCTAACCCGTACGCTGACACTAACCCGCGCCCTCACACGTACTCTCCCCCTAAAGCGTTGTCGTACCCTCCCCTGGACCCTAAACCGTCCCAGTCCCCTAACCCTAATCCTAGCCCGAACGCTAACCCTAACCCTTCCCCGAAGCCTGACCCTCACCCGTCCCCTAATCCTAACACGTACGCTAACACTAACCCGTGCCCTCACACGTACACTCCCCCTAAAGCGTTTTCGTTCCCTCCGCTGGACCCTAAACCGTCCCCTAACCCTAACCCTAACCCTAGCCCGAACCCTAACCCTAACCCTTCCCCAAAGCCTGACCCTCACCCGTCCCCTAATCCTAACCCGTACGATAACACTAACCCATACCCTCACACGTACACTCCCCCTAAAGCGTTGTCGTACCCTCCGCTGGACCCTAAACCGTCCCCGTCCCCTAACCCTAACCCTAGCCCCAACCCTAACTCTAACCCTTCCCCGAAGCCTGACCCTCACCCGTCCCCTAATCCTAACCCGTACGCTAACACTAACCCGCGCCCTCACACGTACGCTCCCCCTAAAGCGTTGTCGTACCCTCCCCTGGACCCTAAACCGTCCCCGTCCCCTAACCCTAACCCTAGCCCGAAACCTAACCCTAACCCTAACCCTTCCCAGAAGCCTGACCCTCACCCGTCCCCTAATCCTAACCCGTACGCTAACACTATTCCACACCCTCACACGTACGCTCCCCCTAAAGCATTGCCGTACCCTCCCCTGGACCCTAAACCATCCCCGTCCCCTAACCCTAACCCTAGCCCGAACCCTAAGCCTTCCCCAAGCCTGAGCCTCACCCGTCCCCTAATCCTAACCCGTACGCTAACAGAAACCTGCGCCCTCACACGTACGCTCCCCCTAAAGCTTTGCTGTACCCTCCCCTGGACACTAAACCGTCCCCTAACCCTAACCCTAACCCTAGCCCGAACCCTAACCCTATCCCTTCCCCGAAGCCTGACCCTCACACGTCCCCTAATCCTAACCCGTACGCTAACACTAACCCGCGCCCTCACACGTACGCTCACCCTAAAGCGCTGTCGTAACCTCCACTGGACCCTAAACCGTCCCCGTCCCCTAACCCTAACCCTAGCCCGAACCCTAACCCTTCTCCGAAGCCTGACACTCACCCGTCCCCTAATCCTAACCTGTACGCTAACACTAACCTGCGCCCTCACATGTACGCTCCCCCTAAAGCGTTGGCGTACATTCCCCTGGACCCTAAACCGTCCCCGTCCCCTCACCCTAACCTTAGCCGTAATCGTAACCCTAACACTTCCCCGAAGCCTGACCCTCACCCGTACCTTAATCCTAAGCCGTACGCTAACACTAACCCACGCCCTCACACGTACGCTCCCCCTAAAGCGTTGTCCTACCCTCCCCTGGACCCTAAACCGTCCCCGTACCCTAACCCTAACCCTAGCCCAAACCCTAACTCTAACCCTTCCCCGAAGCCTGACCCTCACCCGTCCCCTAATCCTAACTCGTACGCTAACACTAACCCGCGCCCTCACACGTACGCTCCCCCTAAAGCGTTGTCGTACCCTCCCCTGGACCCTAAACCGTCCCCGTCCCCTAACCCTAACCCTAGCCCGAACCCTAAACCTAACCCTTCCCCGAAGCCTGACCCTCACCCGTCCGCTAATCCTAAGCAGTACGCTAACACTAACCCACGCCCTCACACGTACGCTCCCCCTAAAGCGTTGTCGTACCCTCCCCTGGACCCTAAACCGTCCCCGTCCCCTAAACCTAACCCTAGCCCGAAACCTAACCCTAACCCTTCCCCGAAGCCAGAACCTCACCCGTCCCCTAATCCTAAACCGTACGCTAACACTAACCCGCGCTCTCACACGTACGCTCCCCCTAAAGCGTTGTCGTACCCTCCCCTGGACCCTAAACCGTCCCCGTCCCCTAACCCTAACCCTAGCCCGAACCCTAACCCTACCCCTTCCCAGAAGCCTGACACTCACCTGTCCCCTAATCCTAACCCATACGCTAACACTAACCCGCGCCTTCACACGTACGCTCCCCCTAAAGCGTTGTCGTACCCTCCCCTGGACCCTAAACCGTCCCCGTCCCCTAACCCTAACCCTAGCCCGAACCCAAACCCTATTCTTCCCCGAAGCCTGACCCTCACCCGTCCCCTAATCCTAAACCGAAAGCTAACACTAACCCGCGCCCTCACACGTACACTCCCCCTAAAGCGTTGTCGTACACTCCCCCGGACCCTAAACTGTCCCCGTCCCCTAACTCTAACCCTAGCCCGAACCCTAACCCTAACCCTTCCCCGAAGCCTGACCCTCACCCGTCCCCTAATCCTAAGCCGTACGCTAACACTAACCCGTGCCCTCACACGTACACTCCCCCTAAAGCGTTGTCGTACCCTCCCCTGGACCCTAAACCGTCCCCGTCCCCTAACCCTAACCCTAGCCCGAATCCCTAACCCTAACCCTTCCCCGAAGCCTGACCCTCACCCGTCCCCTAATCCTAACCCGTACGCTAACACTAACCCGCGCCCTCACACGTACGATCCCCCTAAAGCGTTGTCATACCCTCCCCTGGACCATAAACCGTCCCCGTCCCCTAACCCTAGCCCGAACACTAACCCTACCCCTTCCCCGAAGCCTGACCCTCACCCGTCCCCTAATCCTAACCCGTACGCTAACACTAACCCGCGCCCTCACACGTACGCTCCCCCTAAAGCGTTGTCGTACCCTCCCCTGGACCCTAAACCGTCCCCGTCCCCTAACCCTAACCCTACCCCGAACCCTAACCCTAACCCTTCCCCGAAGCCTGACCCTCATCCGTCCCCTAATCCTAACCCGTACGCTAACACTAACCCGCGCCCTCACACGTACAGTCCCCCTAAAGCGTTGTCGTACACTCCCCTGGACCCTAAACCGTCCCCGTCCCCTATCGCTAACCGTAGCCCGAACCCTAACTCTAACCCTTCCCCGAAGCCTGACCCTCACCCGTCCCCTAATCCTAACACGTACGCTAACACTAACCCGCGCCCTCTAACGTACTCTCCCCCTAAAGCGTTGTCGTACCCTCCCCTGGACCCTAAACCGTCCCCGTCCCCTAACCCTAACCCTAGCCCAAACCCTAACCCTAACCCTTCCCCGAAGCCTGACCCTCACCCGTCCCCTAATCCTAACCCGTACGCTAACACTAACCCGTGCCCTCACACGTACGCTCCCCCTAAAGCGTTGTCGTACCCTCCCCTGGACCCTAAACCGTCCCCGTCCCCTAACCCTAACCCTAGACCGAAACCTAACCCTAACCCTTCCCCAAAGCCTGACCCTCACCCGTCCCCTAATCCTAACCCGTACGCTAACACTAACCCGCGCCCTCACACGTACACTCCCCCTAAAGCGTTGTCGTACCCTCCGCTGGACCCTAAACCGTCGCCGTCCCCAAACCATAACCCTACCCCGAACCCTAACCCTAACCCTTCCCCGAAGCCTGACCCTCACCCGTCCCCTAATCCTAACCCGTACGCTGACACTAACCCGCGCCCTCACACGTACTCTCCCCCTAAAGCGTTGTCGTACCCTCCCCTGGACCCTAAACCGTCCCAGTCCCCTAACCCTAATCCTAGCCCGAACGCTAACCCTAACCCTTCCCCGAAGCCTGACCCTCACCCGTCCCCTAATCCTAACACGTACGCTAACACTAACCCGTGCCCTCACACGTACACTCCCCCTAAAGCGTTTTCGTTCCCTCCGCTGGACCCTAAACCGTCCCCTAACCCTAACCCTAACCCTAGCCCGAACCCTAACCCTAACCCTTCCCCAAAGCCTGACCCTCACCCGTCCCCTAATCCTAACCCGTACGATAACACTAACCCATACCCTCACACGTACACTCCCCCTAAAGCGTTGTCGTACCCTCCGCTGGACCCTAAACCGTCCCCGTCCCCTAACCCTAACCCTAGCCCCAACCCTAACTCTAACCCTTCCCCGAAGCCTGACCCTCACCCGTCCCCTAATCCTAACCCGTACGCTAACACTAACCCGCGCCCTCACACGTACGCTCCCCCTAAAGCGTTGTCGTACCCTCCCCTGGACCCTAAACCGTCCCCGTCCCCTAACCCTAACCCTAGCCCGAAACCTAACCCTAACCCTAACCCTTCCCAGAAGCCTGACCCTCACCCGTCCCCTAATCCTAACCCGTACGCTAACACTATTCCACACCCTCACACGTACGCTCCCCCTAAAGCATTGCCGTACCCTCCCCTGGACCCTAAACCATCCCCGTCCCCTAACCCTAACCCTAGCCCGAACCCTAAGCCTTCCCCAAGCCTGAGCCTCACCCGTCCCCTAATCCTAACCCGTACGCTAACAGAAACCTGCGCCCTCACACGTACGCTCCCCCTAAAGCTTTGCTGTACCCTCCCCTGGACACTAAACCGTCCCCTAACCCTAACCCTAACCCTAGCCCGAACCCTAACCCTAACCCTTCCCCGAAGCCTGACCCTCACTCGTCCCCTAATCCTAAACCGTACGTTAACACTAACCCATGCCGTCACACGTACGCTTCCCCTAAAGCGTTGCCGTACCCTCCCCTGGACCCTAAACCGTCCCCGTCCCCTAACCCTAACCCTAGCCCGAACCCTAACCCTAACCCTTCCCCGAAGCCTGACCCTCACCCGTCCCCTAATCCTAACCCTTACGCTAACACTAACCCACGCCCTCACACGTGCGCTCCCCCTAAAGCGTTGCCGCAACCTCCCCTGGACCCTAAACCGTCCCCGTCCCCTAACCCTAAACCTAGCCCGAACCCTAACCCTATCCCTTCCCCGAAGCCTGACCCTCACCCGTCCCCTAATCCTAAACCGTACGCTAACACTAACCCGCGCCCTCACACGTACGCTCCCCGTAAAGCGTTGCCGTACCCTCCCTTGGACGCTAAACCGTCCCCGTCCCCTAACCCTAACCCTAGCCCGAACCCTAACCCTAACCCTTCCCCGAAGCCTGACCCTCACCCGTCCCCTAATCCTAACCCGTACGCTAAAACTAACCTGCGCCCTCACACGTACCCTCCCCCTAAAGCGTTGTCGTACCCTCCCCTGGACCCTAAACCGTCCCCGTCCCCTAACCCTAACCCTAGCCCAAACCCTAACCCTAACCCTTCCCCGAAGCCTGACCCTCACCCGTCCCCTAATCCTAAACCGTACGCTAACACTAACCCGCGCCCTCACACGTACGCTCCCCCTAAAGTGTTGCCGTACCCTCCCCTGGACCCTAAACCGTTCCCGTTCCCTAAACCTAACCCTAGCCCGAACCCTAACCCTAACCCTTCCCCGAAGCCTGACCCTCACCCGTCCCCTAATCCTAACCCGTACGCTAACACTAACCCGCGCCCTCACATGTACGCTCCCCCTAAAGCGTTGTCGTACCCTCCCCTGGACCCTAAACCGTCCCCGTCCCCAACCGTAACCCTAGCCCGGACCCTAACCCTAACTCTTCCCCGAAGCCTGACCCTCACCCGTCCCCTAATCCTAACCCCTATGCTAACACTAACCCGCGCCCTCACACGTATGCTCCCCCTAAAACGTTGCCGTACCCTCCCCTGGACCCTAAACCGTCCCCGTCCCCTAACCCTAACCCTAGCCCGTACCCTAACCCTTACTCTTCCCCGAAGCCTGACCTTCACCCGTCCCCTAATCTTAACCCGTACGCTAACACTAACTCGCGCCCTCACATGTACTCTCCCCTTAAAGCGTTGCCGTAACCTCCCCTGGACCGTAAACCGTCCCCGTCCCCTAACCCTAACCCTAGCCCGAACCCTAACTCTAACCCTTCCCCAAAGCCTGACCCTCACCCGTCCCCTAATCCTAACCCGTACGCTAACACTAACCCGCACCCTCACACATACACTCCCCCTAAAGCGTTGCCGTACCCTCCCCTGGACCCTAAACCGTCCCCTAACCCTAACCCTAGCCCGAACCCTAACCCTAACCCTTCCCCTAACCCGTCCCCTAATCTTAACCCGTACGCTAACACTAACCCGCGCCCTCACACCTACGCTCCCCCTAAAGCGTTGTCGTACCCTCACCTGGACCCTAAACCGTCCCTGTCCCCTAACCCTAACCCTAACCCTATCCCTTACCTGAAGCCTTACCCTAACTCGTCCCCTAATCCTAACCCGTACGCTGACACTAACCCGTGCCCTCACACTTACGCTCACACTATACCATTGTCGTACCCTAACCTGTACCCTAAATCGTCCCCTAACCCTAACCCTTTCCCGAAGCCTTACCCTAACCCCTGTCCTAATCCTAACCTGTACGCTAACACTAACCCGTGCCCTCACACGTATGCTCACCCTAAAGCATTGTCGTACCCTAACCTGTACCCTATACCGTTCTCGTCCCTTAACCCTAACCCTAACCCTTACCCGAAGCCTTACTGTAACCCGTCACCTAATCCTAGCCCATACGCTAACACTAACCCATATCCTAACACGTACGCTCATCCTAAACCATTGTCGCACCCTAACCTGTACCCTAAACTGTCCCTCTCCCCTAACCCTAACCCTAACCCTTACCTGAAGCCTTACCCTCACCCGTCCCCTAATCCTAACCTGTACGCTAACACTAAATCTTACACTTACATGTACACTATCCCTGAACCGTTGTCGTACCCTAACCTGTACCCTAAACCGTCCCCGTTCCCTAACCGTAACCCTAACCCGAAGCATTACCCTAACACTTACCCTAATCCTAAACGGTACACTAACACTGACCTGTACCCTAACACTTTCGCTCACCCTAAACCATTGTCGCATCCTAAACCATACCCGTTCCCTAATCCTAACCTTAACCCTAACCCTAAACCCACTTATAGCACTATAGCTCAGGAAAATTAAAATAACAAGAAACAACCACCGCAAAGTTTAGGGCTGCTCTGTTTACAAGAGCCTCGACTACGGTACAAATTATATATCCTTGAAAGAGAGAAATGGATAAAGAAGTTTTCGTACTTACGTACAATGGAGTATCACTCAACAATGAAATCAATGTCGTCAGGCCCATACAAGCATAATGAATGGATTTAGGTACGATGATTCAAAGGAAATAAGTCACACAGAAATAGAAACTTATCATAAGATATCACTTATAGAGGGCATGTAAACTTGGCTACACATGAACTGAACTACAAAACAGAACAGAGTCTCACATTTAGAAAACAGCCTTATGCTTTCTTAAGGGGAATGGTGAGTTGAGGTGCTGCGTAAAACCAGAGACTGAAATTAGCACAGATACTGTTCCATAAGCCAAATATATAATAGACAAGATATACTCCTTGCTCAACGAATTAGACTCAACACCACCTATTCACCGCAGAGGAATATATCTGACAATAAGAATATTAAAACATATGTATCTATATGTCTCCGTAAGAGAATCAAGTGTGTGTAGAGCAGTATACACAGCCGTGAAAAATCAACTAAACCCCATTATTAAAATAAATTTCAAAAACAAAGACAGTGAAGGAGAGAAAGTTCTTAAATAATTCATTCAGGGCTTGTGATGAAACTTGGATTTACCACAACTACACCCACAGCTGGGTGAGACATAAGGCAGGACATTTGGGGCTGAGAGGATTGGTGAGGTTCGGTGAGCAAATGCAGACCCTTTGAAGTAATACTGTATGCTACCCATTCCCTGGGTCCCAACTCTCCTGGTTTAAGGGATTCTTCCTACTGCTAAAACATGCATGGGAAACCCAGAGGATTGTACACCATGTGATCGGGCAACGTTTCTAAAACCCATCTCATTTTTTGTCCCCTGGTACACGGGTTCGCCATTCCAGACGCTTTACTAAACATCTCCCCACGTGGAGAGTCAGTGCCTTAAAACTCCTGTTTGGCACAGTTAGCAATTTCTGCGGAGGTTGAACGGGAATAGGGAGAACCAATGAGAGACTAGCTGTAGGTGTTTGGACGGTCACATTTCACTCTCATTTGCCACCAGGAAGAGGAATTAACAAAAGGCTCAGCGTGCCGTGATGAAACAAGATTAGGGCCTGAAGCAATCCTGCAGTTCTGCGGCCAGCCCACAAGAAAGCGAGTTGAAGAAAGGACCTCAGGGACACTGTAATTCATAAACCTGCAGAGTTATAAATGACAGCTATCGTCCAAAAATATATTGAGGTAAGGCTGCGAAGAGGACTTGAAAGCATGGCACAATTGCAGGAAATATATTTCAGGAGGTAGATGGAAACTGCATTTAAAGCATATGAAAAGCGGCAGAACTTTGACAATGATGCACTTGGCCAAAAAGGGCGTATGCGTTTTTTTCCTGAATACATGCAGGAAAAAACGCATACGCTCTTTTTGTCCAAATAAGCAAGCCTGCAACGGAGACCTGCACTACAATGAAGTCTCACTTCCCACCGGTCAAAAGGGCCATCTGAAAAAAGTGTAAAAACCAGAAAGGCAGGACAGGCCATGGAGAACTGGGAGCCTTGTTATGCTGATGGGCGGGATGTAAATGGCCAACAGCCACTCTGGAGAAGTGTATGGTGTTTCCTGAAACCTCTAAAAAACAAAGCTACAGAGCCTAGGTTGCTTCCACTTATGGTCCTATAGCTTAGGAAAATTAAAATCAACAAGACACAGCCACCCCAAAGTTTAGAGCTGCTGTGTTTACAAGAACCCAACTACGGTACAATTTAAATATCCCAGAAAGAGGAAAATGGATAAAGAAGTTGTGGTACTTATGTACAATGGAATATCACTCAGCAATGAAATCAATATCATCAGGCCCGTAGGAGCATAATGAGTGGATTTAGGTACGATGATTCTAAGGAAATAAGTCACACAGATAAAGAAACTTATCATAAGATATCACTTATAGAGGGAATGTAAACTTGGCTACACATGAACTGAATTACAAAACAGAACAGAGTCTCACATTTAGAAAACAAACATGTTTGCTTAAGGGGAAAGGTGAGTTGGGGTGCTGCATAAATCCAGAGATTGAAATGAGCACAGATACCATTCCATAAGCCAAATATGTAATAGACAAGACCTACTCCTTGCTCAGCGAAGTGGACTCAACACCCCCTATTCACCGCAGAGGAATATATCTGACTAGTAAGAATCTTAAAATCTATGTATTTATATGTCTCCGTAAGAGAATCAAGTGTGTGTACAGACGCATAAACACAGCAGTGAAAATTAGCTCAACCCCATTATAAAAATAAACTTCAAAAACAAAACAGAAAGACAGTGAAAGAGAGAGAAATTCTTAAATAATTCGTTCAGGCTTGTGATGAAACCTGGATTTACCACATCTACACCCACAGCTGGGTGAGACATAAGGCTGGACACTTGGGGCTGAGAGAATTGGTGAGGTTCAGTGAGCAAATGCAGACCCTTTGAAGTAGTACTGCGTGCTACCCATTCCATGGGTCCCAACCCTCCAGGTTTAAGGGATTCTTCCTACAGCTAAAACATGCATGGGAAACCCAGAGCATGGTCCACAGTGTGATCGGGCAAGGTTTCTAAAATGCATCTCATTATTCGTCCTCTGGTACTCGGGTTCGCCATTCCAGACGCTTTAGTAACAATCTCCCCACTTGGAGAGTCAGTGCTTGTAACCTCCTGTTTGGCACACTCTGCAATTTCTGCGGAGGATGAACGGGAATAGGGAGAACCAATGAGAGACTAGCTGTAGTTGTTTGGACGGGCACATTTCACTCTAATTTCCCACCAAGAAGAAGAATTAACCAAAGGCTCAGCGTGCCACGCTGGAACCAGATTAGGGCTTGAAGTAATCCTGCCGTTTTGCGTCCAGCTCACAAAAAAGCGAGTTGGAAAAAGGAGCTCAGGGTCACTGCAATTCACAAACTTGCAGAGTTATAAAGGACAACTATCGTCCAAAAATATATTGAGGTAAGGCTGCGAAGAAGACTTGAAAGCAAGGCACAATTGCAGGAAACAGATTTCAGGAGGTAGATTGGAATTGCATTTAAAGCATATGAAAAGCGGCAGAACTTCGACAATGATGCACTTGGCCAAAAAATGCATATGCGTTTTTTCCTGAATATATCCAGGAAAAAACGCATATGGCCATTTTTGCCAACCAAGGATGCGTGCAATGGAAATCCGCACTACAATGAAGTCTCACTTCCCACCGGTCAAATGGGCCATCTGAAAAATGTGTAAAATCCAGAAAGGCAGGACAGGCCATGGAGAACTGGGAGCCTTGTTATGCTGATGGGCGGGATGTAAATGGCCAACAGCCACTCTGGAGAAGTGTATGGTGTTTCCTGAAACATCTGAAAAACAAAGCTACAGAGACTCGGGCACTTCCACTTATGGTCCTATAGCTTAGGGAAATTAAAATCAAAAAGACACAGCCACCCCAAAGTTTAGGGCTGCTGTGTTTACAAGAACCTCGACAACAGAACAACTTAAATATCCCAGAAAGAGAAAAATGGATAAAGAAGTTGTGGTACTTACATACAATGGAATATCACTCCGCAATGAAATCTATGTCATCAGGCCTGTAGCAGCATAATGAGTGGATTTAGGTTCGATGATTCTGAGTGAAATAAGTCACACAGAAAAAGAAACTAGTCATAAGATAACACTTATAGAGGGAATGTAAACTTGGCTACACATGAACTGAATTACAAAACAGAACAGAGTCTCACATTTAGAAAACCAACTTATGCTTGCTTAAGGGGAAAGGTGAGTTGGGGTGCTGCATAAATCCAGAGATTGAAATGAGCACAGATACCGTTCCATAAGCCAGTAATAGACAAGATATACTCCTTGTTCAACAAAGTGGACTCAACACCCCCTATTCACCGCAGAGGAATATATCTGAGTAGTAAGAATCTTAAAACCTATGTATTTATATGTCTCCGTAAGAGAATCAAGTGTGCATCGAGCGGCATAAACACAGCAGTGCAAATCAGCTAAATCCCATTATAAAAATAAATTTCAAAATCAAAACACAAAGACAGTGAAAGAGAGAGAAATTCTTAAATAACTCGTTCAGGCTTGTGATGAAACCTGGATTTACCACATCTACACCCACAGCTGAGTGAGGCATAAGGCTGGACACTTGGGGCTGTGAGGATTGGTGAGGTTCAGTGAGCAAATGCAGACCCTTTGAAGTAGTACTGCGTGCTACCCATTCCATGGGTCCCAACCCTCCAGGTTTAAGGGATTCTTCCTACAGCTAAAACATGCATGGGAAACCCAGAGGATGGTCCACAGTGTGATCGGGCAAGGTTTCTAAAACGCATCTCATTATTCGTCCTCTGGTACTCGGGTTCACCATTCCAGACGCTTTACTAACAATCTCCCCACTTGGAGAGTCAGTGCTTGTAACCTCCTGTTTGGCACATCGTTTGGCAGCGATGCACTTGGCCAAAAAGGGCGTATACGTTTTTTCCTGAGTATATTCAGGATAAAATGCATACACACTTTTTGGCCAACCAAGCAAGCGGGAAATTCAAATCTGCACTACAAAGAAGTCTCATCCTAACACGTACCCTAACCCTATCCTGCTACCGTACCCTAACCTGTACCTGAGACCGTACCCATTCCCTAACCCTAACCCTTACCCTAAGCTGTACACGAACACTAACCCGTACGCTAACATGTACCCTAACAGTAACACATAGCCATACACTAAACTTTATCCTAACCCTACCCCGTATCCTAACCCTTTCCCTAAACCGTACCATAACCCGTATCCTAATCCTAACCCATCCCCTAACACTAACCCATAACCTAACCCGTACCCTAATCCTAACCCATACACTAACACATACCCTAACCTTAACCCGTTGTCATACCCTAACCTGCAACCTAATCTGTACCCATTCCCTAATCCTAACCCTTACACTATCCCGTACCATAATCCTAACCTGTACACTAACACTAAACCGTACCCTAACACTTACCCTACTCCTAACCCGTGGTCATACCCTAAACTGTACCCCAAACCATACCCGTCCCCTAACCCTAACCCTAAACCTTACCCTAAACCGTACCCTAATCCTAACCCGTACACTAACACTAAACTGTACCCTAACACGTACCCTAACCCTAACCCTTTGTTGTTCCCTATCCTGTACCTTAAACTGTACCCCTTCCTTAACACTAAACCTAACCCTAACCCATACCTAACACTAACCCATACACTAAACCTAACCATAACCCTGAACGTAAACCGTACCTGAATCCTAACCCATACCCTAACACTAACCCATACCTTAACCCGTACCCTAACACTAAACCATAGCCATACCCTAAACTGTACCCTAACACTAACCCGTACCATAACCATAACCCTAAACCATACTCTAAGCCGTACAATAACCCTAACCCATACCCTAACCCTAAATCTTACCCTAAACCCTAATCCTTACCCCTAGCTTAATTTTGTTTTTTTGTATTTAAAAAAATATTTTCTTGGGTTAAAACAAACTAGCAGAACAACAAAATAGAGGGCTTCGCTGGTGGTGCGGTGGTTAGAATCTGCCTGCTAATGCAGGGGACACAGGTTCGAGCCCTGGTCTGGGAGGATCCCACATGCCATGGAGCAACTAGGCCCATAAGCCACAACCAGTGAGCCCTCGCATCTGGAGCCTGTGCTCTGCAACAAGAGAGGCCGCAATAGTGAGAGGCCCGCGCACCGAGATCAAGAGTGGCCCCCCACTTGCCACAACTAGAGAAAGCCCTCACACGGAAACTCAGACCCAACACAACAAAAATAAATAAATAAATAATAAACTCCTACCCCCCCCCAAAAAAAGAACAACAAAATAAAACAGAAAGTAACCTGAGTGTCCCTCAAAAAGCTAAGTCTGAAATAGTTGGTACTTCTGTTCTATGGACTGTTATGTAGCCTATAAAAAGTGTGAGAGCTAAATCTGTTTTTCTACAGTGAGAAGCATGATATTCCAGATGTATAGAACACCTGGATAAAATGAGAAATCTACACATTATGCTGGTCGTTTCAGTAAATGGGAAAGGATGGCAAGTGGTAAAATATTATCTTTTCCTTTAATTTTTTAAATTTCACTTGTTACAAAGAACTTCAATTATAATTATACTTTAAAAAAGTAACAATGGAAATTTAAAAGAAAAAATATATATTGTGTGTTCAGTTACGTTTCATAGAATTATGAAATGCTCCACCCTCTGGCCATTACCTGAAAAAACAGCTTTAAAACCTATGCTAATTGTCACTTCATATGAACAAGTCCTGCAGGGCTGTAAAGGAAACCTGCCTTCATCATGTCTTGAGGGAGGTAAAGACCAAAGTATTTCAAAATGTGGCACATATTTCAAGAAAACCATTTGAAGAACTAAGCTGTAATAACCGTTTGAAAAATAAAAGGACATGCCTGAAAGCTCAATTTCAAAGGATTATGAGACACATGCAAATCCAACCACACAGAGGTATCAGCTCACACCATTCAGAATAACCATCAGGAAAGAAACTACAAACGATCAATGCTGAAGAGGTTGTGGAGAAATGCATACCCTTAATTTGAAGTGGGACGTAACCTGGTAAGAGTCACTAATGGGAACAGGGTGGAGGTGCCTTTAAAAGGTAAATATTGAGCTACTATATGATCCAGCAGGCCCACTCCTGGGCCTATAACATAAGAAGACAGAATTGGAAAGACACAGGCAGGCAAATCTGCACTGCAGCAGTATTACAATAGCCAAGACATGGAAGCAACCAAAAGTCCATCAACAGATGAGTGGACAAAGAGGAACTGTTACATGTAGAGATGGAATATTAGCTCGGGAAAAAAATGAAACAATGCCATTTGCAGCACCATAGATGAGTCTAGAGGTAACCATGCAACTTGTAGTAAGTGAGAAAGCGAAAGACACCTAACGTATATCACTTATAGGTGTTACCTGAAAATTGATAACAATGAAGATATTTCCACAGAGAAAGGCAATCACAGATTCATTGAACAAACTTATGGTTCCCCAAATCGAAAGGTGTGAGGATTGGATACATTACGATATTGGGGTTAACATAGATATAGAAACACATGTGAAATATATAATCACCAAAGACCTACGGAATACCAAGAGAAGACTACTCAACATTGTGTCATAACCTACCTGGGAAAAGGTTCCGAAGAAGAATAGATATATGTATGTGTGTGAAAGAACCACATCTTGCACACCTAGAACAAAAAAAAAACATTGTAATCAAATTTGCTGCGATAAAAAATAAAAATTAAATTAAAAATATGAACAAGAAATAATGAGACATAAACTGAAAGGAATTTTTCCTGGCACATCCCATTCTAATTTTCAACCTAGAACAGGACTTCCATTAAGGCTCTGTTGCCCTGGTAACCAGATTTGGTAAAGGAGAAATGCTGCCGCCTTGTGACTGTTTCACACAACAGCAGCTTTACACCAAGAGGTAATGGTCACTTAATATTCAAAATATGTGCAGCACTGTAAAGGACACCGGGCCTCAAAAATGTCCTGGGGTCGTAATCGACCAGAAAATTCAAAAGACGTCAACATTTCAAGAAGACAATGTCAAGAGGCATATTTTACGCACATTTTGTCTTTTCTTTTTTTTCTCTTTAAAATAAAAGGAAATTGAAAAATGCGCAACATCAGCAATGAATAAAGCCATGCAAATCCAATTACAGAAATGTTCACCTCACAGCCGTCAGAATGTTCTTCAGCAAAAAGTCTACAAAGAATAAATGCTGAAGGGGTTTCAGAGAACTGTGTACCCTCCAGCTGCTGGGGGGGATGTAAACTGGTAACAGCCAGTAGTGAGAACATAATGGAGGTGTGTTTAAGGGTAAAAATTGAGCTACCATGTGATCTGGTAGGTCCTTTGATGTGCCTATCACCTGAGCAGAGCAGAATGGAAAAGACACAGACTGGCAATCCTGCACTGCAGGAACACTTAACATAGACAAGACTTGGAAGAAACCAAAATGTCCATCAACAGAAAAATGCACAAAGAGGAAGTGGTCCATGTAAACAATGGAATATAAGCCATGGAAAACAATGAAACAGTGCCGTTTGCACCACCATATAAGGACCTAGAGATAATCACTCAAATTAAAGAAAGAAAGTGAAAGACAGATATCCTATGACATCACTTCTAGGTGTTACCTAAAAGTTGATACTCATGAACTTATTTCCAAGAGAAGGAAAAGCATGGATTAAGAAAAAAAAATTATGTTTAACCAATGGAAAAGTGTAAGGAATGTGTGAATTAGGATATGAGGGTTAACAGACATGTACTAATACATATGAAATATATAATCACAAAATACCTATGGAATACCAAGAGAGGTCTAGGCAACACTCTGTAATAACCTACATGGTAAAGAATACAAAGATAAATGACAGATACATTGATATAATGAACCAGATTCTGTACACCTAGGAGAAACAAAATATTTTTATCAAGTTTGCTCTGATAATTAATAAAAATTAGATTTATAAAACAAACAAGAAGTAAGGAGATATAAGCTCTTGGGGATATGCTCTGGCACATTCCACTCTAATTTGCAGCCTACTAACACGATTTCCAGGAAGGCTCTGCTGCCCAAAAACCCAGAGTTGGAAATGTAGAAATTCTGCTGCCTTGTGGCCGTTTTCCGCAAGAGCAGCGTTAAGCCCACAGCTAATGTTCTCTTAACATTCACAAGGACTCAGGGCTGCAAAGGACACTTGCCCTAAACAACTGTGCTGAGGTAGGGAATGGACAATAAAATTCAAAACTGGCAAATTTTTCAAGACGATAGTATGAAGAGGTAAGTTTGACTCACTCTCTTGTTTAAAAAAAGGAAAATGGGTGAAAGCTCAACCTCAGGAATTATTAGACTCATGCAAATCTAATGTACAAAAAGGTTTCAACTCACACCAGTCGACTGACCATCAGCAAAAGGTCTACAAACAATAAATTCTGAAGGGGTTTTAGAGAACTGTGTACCCTCTAGCTGTTGGTGAGATGTAACGTGGTAAGAGCCAATAATGAGAACAGAAAGGAGCTACGATTAAAAGTAAAAGTTGAGGTACCATTCGATGCAGCAGTCACACCACTGGGCCTCTCACCTGAGAAGACCAGAATCGAGAAGACGCGGGCTGCAAAAGCTGCACTGCAGCCTTATTCACAATAGCCAAGACAGTGAAGCCACCAAAATGTCCATCAACAGATGTATGGATGAAGAAGAAGTGGTCCACGTTCACAATAGAATATTAGCCATGGAAAACAATGAAACACTGCTATTTGAGGTGCCATAGATGAGCTTGGAGATAATCACAGAATATGAGGTAAGTCAGAAAGCAAAAGACCTATATCCTATGATATCACTTATAGGCGTTATCTAATAACTAACACAAATGAACATATTTCCACAGAGAAAGACACTCACAGACTTAGAAATTAAGTATGCTTATCTAAAAGGAAAGGTGGGCAGAATGGATAAATTAAGATTAACGTTACCATACGTATACAAATACATATAATAAACATATATCAAAAAGACGGACCATATAGCAAGGGAGGTCTATGGAACACTGTAATATTTTACATGGGAAGAGGATCTGAACATGAATAGACATATATATTGTACAAATGAACCAGATTGTGTACATCTGGACAAACAATATCTAATCATTACCCCGATTAAATAAATTTTAAAAACCAAGATGTAATGAGACATAAACTTATGGGCGTTCCTCCTGGCACATTCCATTCTAACTTAAAACCTAGGACCACGACTTCCAGAAAGGCTCTGCTGCCCTAGTACCCAGATTTGGGAAAGGACAAATGCTGCCTCCTTGTGGCCGTTTCCCACAACAGCAGCTTTAAACCCAGTGCTAATGGTCACTAAATATTCACCAAACTTGCAGTTCTGTAATGACATCTGCCCTCCAAAAAAATCCTGGGGTCGAATATCCACCAAAAATTCAAAAGAGGGCAACCTTCCAAGAAGACAGCTTCAAGAGATAGATTGTACTCACACTTGATTTTTAACAGAAAGGAAAAAGGCGTGGAAAATGATGAATTTTAGGAATTTTTAAAGTCATGCAAACCCAAATTACAAAAACCTATCAGGTCACAGCAGTCAGATTGGCCATTAGCAAAAATGCTGCAAACTATAAATGCTGAAGGGATTGTGGAGAAGTTCGTACCCTCGGCTCTAAGGGAGACATGGTAAGAGCCACTAATGAAAACACAATGGAGGTGCTTTGAAAAGGTAAACATTGAGCTACTAGTCAATCAGTCATACCCACTGCTGGGACTATCACCTGAGAAAATGAGAATCAAAAAGTCACAAGCTGGCAATCTTGCACTCCAGCAATATTTAATATAGCCAAAACTTGGAAGCAATGAAAATGTCCCTCAACAGAGCAATGCACCAAGAAGTGGTCCATATACAAAATGGAATATTATTCTGATAAAAATATAAATTAAATTAAAAAAACAAACAAAAGTAAGGAGACATCAGCCTTTGGGGGTTTATCCGGGCACATTCCACTCTAATTTATAACCGAGGAAGACCACCGGCCGGAAGCTCTGTTTCCCTAGTACCAGCATGGGGAACAAAGAAAGGCTGCCGCAATCTGGCCGTTACCTGCAAAAGCAGCTTTAAAACCTGTGCTAATGGTCACTTCATGTGAACAAGTACTGCAGGGCTGTAAATGAAACCTGCCCTCAAAATGTTTTGAGGGAGGTAATGGCCAATAAATTTCAAAATGTAACACATACTTTAGAAAACACTTTGAAGAGCTAAGCTGTAATCACAGTTTGAAAAATAAAAAGGACATGACTTAAAGCTCAATTTCAAAGGATTATGAGTCATATGCAAATTCAACCACAAAGAGGTATCAGCTCACACCAGTCAGAATATCCATCAGCAAGAAAACTACAAACAATAAATGCTGAAGCCATAAAAAGAAACGAAATTGAGCTATTTGTAATGAGGTGGATAGACCTAGAGTCTGTCATACACAGTGAAGTAAGTCAGAAAGAGAGAGACAAATACTGTATGCTAACACATATACCTGGAATTTAAGGGAAAAAAATGTCATGAAGAACCTAGGGGTAAAACAGGAATAAAGACAGAGATCTACTAGAGAATGGACTTGAGGATATGGGGAGGGGGAAGGGTAAGCTGTGACAAAGGGAGAGAGAGGCATGGACATATATACACTACCAAACGTAAGGTAGATAGCTAGTGGGAAGCAGCAGCATGGCACAGGGAGATCAGCTCGGTGCTTTGTGACCGCCTGGAGGGGAGGGAGGGTGGGAGGGAGGGAGACGCAAGAGGGAAGTGATATGGGAACATATGTATATGTATAACTGATTCATTTTGTTGTAAAGCACAAGCTAGCACACCATTGTAAAGCAATTATACTTCAATAAAGATATTAAAAATAAATAAATAAATAAATGCTGAAGGTGTTGTGGAGAAATGCATACCCTCAACTTTAAGTGGGATGTAACCTGGAAAGAGCCAATAATGAGCACAGAATCGTGGTGCATTTAAACGGTAAACCCCGAGATACCATATGATACAGGATGCCCACTCCTGGGCCTATAACATAAGAAGACAGAATTGTAAAGACACAGGCAGGCAAATGTGCAGTGCAGCAGTATTACAATAGCCAAGACATGGAGGCAACCAAAAAGTCCATCAACAGGTGAGTGGACAAAGAAGAACTGGTACATGTACAGATGGAATATTATCTAGGGAAAAAAATGAAACAATGCCATTTGCAGCACCGTAGATGATTCTAGAGGTAATCAGGCAAATTGTACTAAGTCAGACAGCAAAAGACACATATCCTATAATATCACTTATAGGTGTTAGCTAAAAATTGATACCAATGAAGATATTTCCACAGAGAAAGGCAATCACAGATTCATTAAACAAAGTTATGGTTCACCAAATGGAAAGATGTGAGGACTGGATACATTAGGATATTGGGGTTAACATAGATATAGAAACACATGTGAAATATATAATCACCAAAGACCTACGGAATACCAAGAGAAGACTACTCAACATTGTGTCACAAGCTACATGAGAAAACGATCTGAAGAAGTATAGATACATGTATATGTGTAAAAGAACCACATCTTACACACCTAGAACAAACAAAACATTTTAATCAAATTTGCTCTGATAAAAAATAAACATTAAAAAAAGAACAAGAGAAAAAAGAGAGAAAAAAAGGGAAAAAAAAGAACGAGAAGTAATGAGACATACACTTAAGGGGCTTTTTGCTGGCACATTGCATTCTAATTTACAACCAGAACACGACTTCCATTAAAGCTCTGTCATCACTAATAAAGCAGCTTTATAAGCAATGTTGAAGGTAGCTTAAAAGAATTCTCACTAATTATTGACAGTAACAAGAAAACAAACAAAAGTAAAAATCTCATGGCAAAAAGTATACATAGAGTAAGGGTAGTAGATCAAACACTTATTAAACTTCTGTAAAGAATAAAAGACAACAGTAGTATTTTTTTTAAAGAGAGGGGCCAAATAAATCAGAACTGAAAGAGATGATGTTACAAGAGCCACCACAGAAATACAAAGTATCCTAAGATACACACAGGGTAACTCAGGGCTCAGACTGGACAGAGCCCACTCTCCATTCCCCTGTACATGACTTACAGGAGCCTCAGGAACTGAGGAGGGGGTCCTTGAGGAGAGGCACAAGATAGAAGATGTTAGGCATTAACATGACTGCATTCATTTTAAACGTGCCTGAACTACATTCACATGAGATGATTTTGTCCTGTTTGTACATCAGCACCTCTAGTCGGAACTGCAGATCTTTGGTTTCACCACCTCTATGACAGCATTAGCTTCACCTGCTGTGGACCGTCTCCTATAGGATTTCTAGAACCACAAAACATCGAAGCTTCACAGGACCCAGAGTCTGTGCGACTCCACTCAGAGTCTCAACTGCATTCAGAGACTCAGAGTCTCAACAGAGACTCCACTCTTGGAGGACACACACAAAGTAGTGTGCACATCAGGACCCAGGGGAAGGAGCAGTCACCCCGTAGGTGAATGATCATACCTAGCTGCTAGTTTTAGAGGGTCTCCTGCAGAGGTGGGGTGTGGCTGCGGCTCACCATGGGGACAACGACACTGACAGCAGAAGTTCTGGGAAATACTCCTTGGCGTGAACTCTCCCAGAGTCCACCATTAGCCCCACCAAGAGCAAGGTAGGCTCCAGTGCTGGGTCACCTCAGTCCAAACAACCAACAGGGAGGGAACCCAGCCCCATGCATCAGCAGACAAGTGGATTAAACTTTTTATTAAACTTTTATTTAATCCACAGACAAGCAGATTAAAGCTCTGCCCACCAGAACAACACCCAGCTCTACCCACCACCAGTCCCTCGCATAAGGAAGCTTGCACAAGCCTCTCAGATAGACTCAATCACTGGAGAGCAGACAGCAGAAGCAAGAAGAACTACAATTCTGCAGCCTGTGGAAGGAAAACCACATTCACAGAAAGATAGAGAAAATGAAAAGGCAGAGGACTTTATACCAGATCAAGGAACAAGATAAATCCTCAGAAAAACAACGAAATGAAGTGGGGATAGGTAACCTTCCAGTAAAAGAATTCAGAATAATGATAGTGAAGATGATCCAAGACCTTAGAAAAATAATGGAGGCAAAGATCGAGAAGATGCAAGAAATGCTTAACAAAGACCTAGAAGAATTAAGGAACAAACACCTAGAAGAATTAAAGAACAAACAAACAGAGATGAACAATACAATAACTGAAATGAAAAATACACTAGAAGGAATCAGTAGCAGAATAACTGTGACAGAAGAACGGATAAGTGACCTGGAAGACAGAAAGGTGGAAATCACTGCCATGGAACAGAATAAAGAAAAAGAATGAAAATAAATGAAGACAACCTAAGAGACTTCTGGGACAACATTAAATGCAACAACATTCGCATTATAGGGGTCCCAGATGGAGAACAGAGAGAGAAAGGACTCGAGAAAATATCTGAAGAGATTATAGTTGAAAACTTCCCTAGCATGGGAAAAGAAATAGCCACCGAAGTCCACGAAGTGCAGAGAGTCCCAGGCAGGATAAACCAAAGGAGAAAAATGCCGAGACACACAGTAATCAAATTGAAAAAATTAAAGACAAAGAAAAATTATTGAAAGCAACAAGGGAAAAATGACAACATACAACGGAATTCCCATAAGGTTAACAGCTGATTTCTCAGCAGAAAATCTACAAGCCAGAAGGGAGTGGCATGATAAATTTAACGTGATGAAAGGGAAGAACCTACCACCAAGAGTACTCCACCCAGCAAGTATCTCATTCAGATTTGATGGAGAAATCAAAAGCTTTACAGACAAGCAAAAGCTAAGAGAATTCAGCACCACAAAACCAGCTCTACAACAAATGCTAAAGGACCTTCTCTAAGTGGGAAACACAAGAGAAGAAAAGGACCCACTAAGACAAACCCATAACAATTAAGAAAATAATAATAAGAACATACATATTGATAATTACCTTAAACGTGAATGGATTAAATGCTCCAACCAAATGACACAGGCTCACTGAATGGATACAAAAACAAGATCCATATATATGCTGTCTACAAGAGACCCATTTCAGACCTAGGGACACATACAGACTGAAAGTGAGAGGATGGAAAAATATATTCCATGCAAATGAAAATCAAAAGAAAGCTGGAGTAGCAATACTCATATCAGATAAAATAGATTTTAAAATAAAGACTGTTACAAGAGACAAGGAAGGACACTACATAATGATCAAGGGATCAATCCAAGATATAACAATTATAAATATATATGTACCCAACACAGGAACACCTCAATACATAAGGCAACTGCTAACAGCTATAAAAGAGGAAATCAACAGTAACACAATAATAGCAAGGGACTTTAACACCTCACTTACACCAATGGAGATCATCCAGACAGAAAATTAATAAGGAAACACAAGCTTTAAATGACACAATAGACCAGATAGATTTAATGGATATTTATAGGACATTCCATCCAAAAACAGCAGACTACAAGTTCTTCTCAATGGCACACGGAACATTCTCCGGGATAGATCACATCTTCGGTCACAAATAAAGCCTCAGTAAATTTAAGAAAACTGAAATCATATCAAGCAGCTGTTCCGACCACAATGCTATGAGATTAGAAATCAATTACAGGGAAAATAACGTAAAAAACAAACACATGGAGGCTAAACAATGCATTTCTAAATAACCAAGAGATCACTGAGGAAATCAAAGAGGAAATCAAAAAATACCTAGAGACAAATGACAACAAAAACACGATGATCCAAAACCTATGGGATGCAGCAAAAACAGTTCTAAGAGGGAAGTTTATAGCAATAAAAGCCTACCTCAAGAAACCAGAAAAATCTCAAATAAACAATCTAAGCCTACACCTAAAGGAACTAGAGAATGAAGAACAAAACCCAAAGTTAATAGAAGGAAAGAAATCATAAAGATCAGAGCAGAAATAAATGAAATAAAAACAATAGCAAAGATCAATAAAACTAAAAGCTGGTTCTTTGAGAAGATAAACAAAAATGATAAACCTTTAGCCAGACTCAAGTAAAAGAGGGAGAGGACTCAAATCAATAAAATTAGAAATGAAACAGGAGAAGTTGTAACAGACACCACAGAAATACAAAGCATCCTAAGAGACCTCTACAAGCAACTCTATGCCAATAAAATGGACAACCTGGAAGAAATGGACAAATTCTTAGAAAGGTATAACCTTCCAAGACTGAACCGGGAAGAAATAGAAAATATGAACAGACCAATCACAAGTAATGAAATTGAGAGTGTGATTAAAAATCTTCCAACAAACAAAAGTCCAGAACGAGATGGCATCAGAGGTGAATTCTATCAAACATTTAGACAAGAGCTAACACCCAATCTTCTCAAACTCTTCAGAACTTTTCAGGGGAAGGAACACTCCCAAACTCATTATATGAGGCCACAATCACCCTGATACCAAAACCAGACAAAGATACTACAGAAAAAGAAAATTAGAGACCAATATCACTGATTAATATAGATGTAAAAATCCTCAACAAAATACTAGGAAACAGAATTAAACAACACATTAAAAGGATCATGCACCATGATCAGGTGGGGTTTATCCCAGGGATGCAAGAATTCTTCAATATACACAAATCAATCAATGTGATACACCATATTAACAAATTGTAGAATAAAAATATGATCATCCCAATAGATGCAGGAAAAGCTTTTGACAAAATTCAACACCAATTTATGATTAAAAGTCTCCAAAAAGTGGGCATAGAGGGAATCTACCTCAACATAATAAAGGCAGTATATGACAAACCCACAGCAAACATCATTCTCAATAGTGAAAAACTAAAAGCATTTCCTCTAAGATCAGGAACAAGACAAGGATGTCCACTCTCACCACTATTACTCAACATAGTTTTTGGAAGTCCTAGACACAGTAATCAGAGAAGAAAAAGAAATAAAAGGAATACAAATTGGAAAAGAAGAAGTAAAATTGTCACTGTTTGCAAATGACACGATACTACACATAGTGAATCCTAAAGATGCCACCAGAAAACTACCAGAGCTAATCAATGAATTTGGTAAAGTTGCAGGATACAAAATTAATGCACAGAAATCTCTTGCATTCCTATACACTAACAATGAAAGATCAGAAAGAGAAATTAAGGAAACAATCTCATTCACCATTGCAACAAAAAGAATAAAATACGGAGGAATGAACCTACATAAGGAGGTAAAAGACCTGTACTCAGAAAACTATAAGACACTGCTGAAAGAAATCAAAGATGATATAAACATATGGAGGTATAAACCATGTTCTTGGATTAGAAGAATCAATATTGTGAAAATGACTATAGTACCCAAAGCAAGCTACAGATTCAATGCAATCTCTATCAAATACCACTGGCATTTTCTACAGAACTAGAACAAAAAAATCTTAAAATTCGTATGGAGACACAAAAGACCCCGAATAGCCAAAGCAGTCTTGAGGGAAATTAAAAGAGCTGGAGGAATCAGACTTCCTAACTTCAGACTATACTACAAAGCTACATTAATCAAGACTATATGGTACTGGCACAAAAACAGAAATATAGATCAATTGAACAAGATAGAAAGCCCAGAGATAAACCTACGTACCTATGGCTAACTCATCTATGACAAAGGAGGCAAAGATATACAATGAAGAAAAGAACATTCTCTTCAGTAAGTGGTGCTGGGAAAACTGGACAACTACACGTGAAAGAATGAAATTAGAACACTCCATAACACCATACACAAAAATAAACTCAAAATGAATTAGAGATCTAAATGTTAGACCAGACACTATAAAATTATTAGAGGAAAACATAGGCAGAACACTCTATGACATAAATCACAGCAAGATCCTTTTTGACCCACCTCCTAGAGAAGTGGAAATAAAAACAAAAATAAACAAATGGGACCTAATGAAACTTCAAAGCTTTTGCACAGCAAAGGAAAACATAAACAAGACGAAAAGACAACCCTCAGAATGGGAGAAAATGTTTTCAAATGAAGCAAATGACAAAGGATTAATCTCCAAAATTTACAAGCAGCTCGTGTAGCTCAATATCACAAAAACAAACAACACAATCCAAAAATGGGCAGAAGACCTAAATAGACATTTCTCCAAAGGAGATATACAGATTGCCAATAAACACATGAAAGGATGCTGAACATCACTAATCATTAGAGAAATGCAAATCAAAACTACAGTGAGGTATCAACTCCCAGCAGTCAGAATGGCAATCATCAAAAAATCTACAAACAATAAATGCTGGAGAGGCATTTACTGGAGAAAAGGGAACGTTCTTGCACTGTTGCTGGGAATGTAAATTGCTATACCCACTAGGGATAACAGTATAGAGGTTCCTGAAAAAACTAAAAATAGAAGTACCATACGACCCAGCAATCCAACTACTGGGCATTTGCCCTGAGAAAACCATAATTCAAAAAGAGTTATATACAACAATGTTCATTGCAGTTCTACTTACAATAGCCAGGACATGGAAGCAACCTAAGTGTCCATCGACAGATAAATGGATAAAGAATATCTGGCACATATATAAATGGAATATTACTCAGCCATAAAAAGAAACAAAACTGAGTTATTTGTAGTGAGGGGGATGGACTTAGAGTCTGTCCTACACAGTGAAGTAAGTCAGAAAGAGAAAAATAAATACCGTGTGCTAACAGAGATATATGGGATCTAAAGAAAAAAGTTTATGAAGAACCTAGGGGCAGGACAGGATTAAGGACACAGACATAGAGAAAGGACTTGAGGACACGGGGAGGGGGAAGGGTAAGCTGGGACGAAGTGAGAGAGTGCCATGGACATATATACATTACCAAATGTAACATCGATAGCTACTGGGAAGCAGCCACATAGCACAGGGAGATCAGCTCGGTGCTTTGCGACCACCTAAAGGGGTGGGATGTGGAGGGTGGGAGGGAGATGTAAGAGGGAGGGGATATGGTGATATATGTATATGTATAATTGATTCACTTTGTTATACAGCAGAAACTAACACTCCATTGTAAAGCAATTATACTCCAATAAAGGTGTAAAAGGAAAATAAAAAAGAAAGAAGCCCAGAGATAAACCTACACACCTATGGTCAACTAATCTATGACAAAGTAGGCAAGACTATACAATGGAGAAAAGACAGTGTCTTCAATCAGTGGTGCTGGGAAAAATGGACAGCTACATGTAAAAGAATGAAATTAGAACACCCCCTAACACCATACACAAAAATAAATTCAAAATGGATTAGAGACCTTAATGTAAGACTGGACAGTATAAAACTCTTAGAGGAAAACATAGGAAGAATACTCTAACATAAATCACAGCAAGATCTTTTTTGATCCACCTCCTAGAGTAATGACATAAAAAAGAAAACTAAACAAATGGGACCTAATGAAACGTAAAAGCTTTTGCAAAGCAATGGAAACTACAAACACAAAAAGACAACCCTCAGAATGGGAGAATATATTTGCAACTGAATCAATGGACAAAGGATTAATCTCCAATATATATAAACAGCTGATGCAGCTCAATATTAAAAAAACAAACAACCCAATACAAAAATGGGCAGAAGATCTAAATAGACATTTCTTCCAAAAAGACGTAGAGATGGCCAAGGAGCACATGAAAAGCTGCTCTACATCACTAATTATTAGAGAAATGCAAATCAAAACTACAATGAGGTATCACCTCACACCTGTTAGAATGGGCATCATCAGAAAATCTACAAACAACAAATGCTGGAGAGGGTGTGGAGAAAAGGAACCCTCTTCCACGATTGGTGGGAATGTAAATTGATAGTCACTATGGAGAACAGTATGGAGGTTCCTTAAAAAACTAAAAATAGAATTACCATATGATCCAGCAACCCACTACTGGGCATATACCCAGAGAAAACCATAAATCAAAAAGACACATTCACCACAATGTTCATTGCAGCACTATTTACAATAGCCAGGTAATGGAAGCAACCTAAATGCCCACAGACAGACGAAAGGATAAAGATGTGGTACATATATAAAATGGACTATTAGCCATAAAAAGGAATGAAATTGGGTCATTTGTAGAGACGTCGATGGATCTAGAGACTGTCATACAGAGTGAAGTAAGTCAGAGAGAGAAAAACAAATATTGTATATTAACGCATATATGTGGAATCTAGAAAAATGGTACAGATGAACCGGTTTGAAGGGCAGAAATAGAGACACAGATGTAGAGAACAAATGTATGGACACAAAGAGGGGAAAGCCATGGGGGGGGTGGCGGTGGGAGGAGTTGGGAGATTGGGATTGACATGTATACATTTATATGTATAAAATAGATAACCAATAAGAACCTGCTGTATAAAAAATAAATAAAATAAAATGAAAAATAAAATTTTTTAAAAAACGGAAAAAAGTTATTCCCTTCACATACATGTATTTATATGAATGAATTATTTCCATGCTTACATCCATAAGTACAAAAAAGAGGAATAAAACCTACCTTGAAACAAAAAAGAAAAAAACAAAACAGAACCCACCAGTTATACAGATGAAAACCCTATCAGGGCACTTGCTTCAGTGGTAGACAATTCTGAAGTTGGTCAGAGGTGGGGAATCATCTCGCATGCAGCCAGCAGCCCCCCCGCAAGGAGTGTCCTCATTACAAGCCTGGGGGACCGTGCCGAGGCATCTGTGAGTAAACGTGAAATGAGCCCCAGGCCAGCTGCTGCTGAACTGTTCCCAACCTTCCCAGGTAAAACACCTGAATATGTACAAGGACTTGAAAGCCTAGAGGAAGGGCCATGGAGCCACACGAGTGACAGCATGCCAGCCGACTTGGTGCCTGCAGGCCAGCCAGGATGGTCCTGGCCCTGGGTGCTCTTCTGGAAGATTTCCATTTCCCTGCCTGAGATACCCGTCCTGTCCCTGCCCCCACTGCTTTTTTCCTTCCTCACCTCTGCCCAGGGAGAAATTCCAGCAGCAGGTATGGGTGACACATCCTCTTCCTTAGCAGGTGGCAGCCTGGCAACTGCTGCAGAAAGTCCAGCAGAGCCCCACTCACACTGGGCCACCCACAAAGCTGTGGCCTCTCACTCCCTCCCACCAGCCCAGCCCCGAGACTGCTGACAGGGCAGAGAAAATGGCGTCAGGCATGGCTGCAGGGGCTCTTGCTGCCTGGAGTGGTATTTATATTGATCTCAACCCAGGCACACCTGGGGAGGGCTGGCCGGCACGGTAAGGCTGCCCAGGTCAGCCAATCATCACCCCTCAGGGGCTCACAGTTGCAGAAAATGGAACTTGCTGAACCGGCCAGGTCCAACGAACAGGTGTGGGCTCCTGAGAGTCAAGATAGGCAAGGGGCTGCAGCTTTGGCTTGTTTTCTAATCATTTTATCTGGCCCATGAGTGGGAGACAACTTCAAGAAAACACTCTCCTAATGAGAGGAACCCAGGAGTCAGGGAGAGGAGGGGTGGGTGGTGGTTGGAGACAGAGGCCTGGTGCCCCGGGTGCAGTGGAAGTCTCTGGAAGACCAGGTGGAGGGAGGCCGTACAGAGTGATGCCCAGGGTCACAGACCTGTCGCAGCTGCTGTTTGTTAGTTCAAGTCCTGCTCTGAGGTGCTCTGTGTCAGCTCTGAGTGACAGGTGAGCTGGGGGTGCTCTGCAATGAGGGCTATGTGCACGGTTCCTGTGTGCCCAGCCCTGCCACGGTACCTGCAAGGGTAGCTCTGTATCCGGGGATTGGTCTGACCACGAGAGCCCCATGGGCTGCTGGGGACCTGGTAAAGGATGTCAGGACAGTCAGTGAAGCCACCGAGGATATACCTCCAGCTGCTCCTAATTCCTACACCCTGCTGGTCATTCTACCAACCACCAGGACATGGTATTCTGTATTAGTCTTCAATGATGCCTTCTTTTGTATTCCATTAGTCCCAGAGTCACAAGAAATTTTGGCTTGTGAGTGGCAGGACTCAACATACAACTAAAACAATACTTCCGGACCGTCTTGCCCCAAGGGTGCAAAATTTCCCACACCGTCTTTGGGGAAAGTTTAGGTAAAGACCTAAAAGTTCTACCTCTGGAAAAGGAAACCCTCCTTCAATACGCAGACGACATTCTGATCGCCAGCCCTACTAAGGAGGCCTCTGAACTACCAAGCCAATAAAGGATAGAAGTCGTCCAAAAAGAAGCTCAAATATCACAGACTGCGGTGACCTGCCTGGGCTTCATTCTCACAGAAGGTCGGAGAAGCCCATCCCAGGAAAGGGAAGAAACCATTTTCAGCCTTACCCCTTTCTAAAACTAGAAGACAGCTTAGGGGTTCCTGGGGAGGCCAGGGTTTGCTGCTTCTGGATCCCTAACTATAGTCTACTAGCTGGGCCTCTATATGAAACACTGAAAGGAAAAGATGATGATCCTTTTGAATAGAATCCAGAAGTGGCCTTTCAAGAATGGAAAGAGCAGTCAATTCAGACCCTTGCCCTGGAACTCCCTAATTTAGCTAAACCCTTTGACCTTTACATTCCCGGTGAAAGGTGAATCGCCATTGGAGAATTAGTGCAAAAACTGGGACCACTTGAAATGGAACAATGCAAGAATGCCATCCAGGTAGGATAAACTACGGTCACCAAGGGGCTTGGCCCACTGCCACATCTGGCCAAGATACTGGCGGTATCTAAAAACCTGGAAATCAGCAGCCCAAAAGGCCACCTCCCTCCTAAGGGAAAAGGACCCCACGTGGTGATCCTAACCACCAAACATGCCCTGAAGTTGCAGGGTTCGCTCCATTGGCACACCGACCTCGAGTGAGGAGGCCTTCCAACTCCAACATCCAGAGAGATAACCGGGGGCAACAGGGCACCATGACGACTCGTGTGAACATCACTTGACCTGGAGTTTCTCTCATAAAACAACAAGAGTGTGTCCCAAAAGAGTAGACTACTGCTTGCAGGACTTACTGCACCCAGAGGGGAGCTAATAATCTTGGCGGGGGAACCGTATATCACACTGTCACCATAGAAAAGCCTACAGACACCGTGATGATGGTGGCCAATAAGACTGGCTGGACTCCTGTTTACTTCAAAAGGCTGTTGACTCAGTGGCCATCATGGTCCTTGATCACCACTGACCCTGGACTGTCTGGGAGTTGAGTGGGCAGGGCTCTGACACCTGGTGCTGTTTGTACGTTAATTCAGGGGCCTAATTGAAGAAAGCACAGACTACTGTTCAGAGCATCTAGGCTGGCAGAAACGGTCAGCCTAAGGTGGCTGAACAAATGTGGGGTGGGGTGAAACCAGCCCCCACAGCGTCTCTGCACATCTGTTTCCTGGACCCTTAAAGGTCATTAGAATCTATAACACTTCCAATGCTGGTGCTCAGGTGGACGAGCAAGGAGGCAGGGGGCCTGGGGACAAGCAACGTCACCTGGAGGCTGCTGGGGAGAAGTTCTAACCCTCGCCCCTGGGTATGAGGGCTCCCAACTCAGCACTCAGCAGTTACAGAAGAAGGGTCTGCACCCTCAGAACTCCAAGAATGAGGAACGGGACAAAAGGCAGAGGAGGGGTTTGTCCCCAGCAAAGCCCATTAAAAATCCCTGGGAGATAAAAATAGAATCTGTGCAATAAAGTCAAGTCTAACTTTTTTATCCTTTGTGCTTTGTCTAATTTCACGTACTCCTAGGGTCTCGCATGCAGAGGTTCCACACCCGGCACTTCAGACCAGATTTCCTAGTGCAGAATGGCTGGGTCGACACCTCAGCTCCTGGGGCCCAGTGCAGACTCCGCGATATAGAGCCTGAGCTGCAGCCAACCCAGCCCTTGAAAGCTCTGTCCCCTCCCTCCCACTGACTCTGACAGGATCTCTACACAGCAGCCCAGCCAACAGCCCACGGGGTAGTGCATGCTCTCACCTCTCCATTCTCTGATCAAAATATAAAGTTTCCTTTGCTTGTGAACCAAACTCAGTCTTGATCTGTTGGCCCCAATGACACTGGGCAGGGGGACACTTGTTTGGGTCCACTCTGGAGGATCAGTAACAGAAATTGAGACTATTGTAACCTCAATGAACAGATGTGTGAGCCAAACTGTAGTTAACATAGAACAGTGTATAAGGCTCGGGTAAAATAAGATGTTTCTAACACTTCCATTTGATATTTCCATCACTTTATTATAAGCAAGTTCAGTGAAAGGGTTTGTCTTATTTGTCAGGTCAATATTAGAGAAACGAAGTGATTTCTTTCCAAGGATGTACATCTAATAATCTTGGTTAAAGCTTCAATCTTGTTTTAAATGCTTTTCCATTGAAAATGATACCTCTCTTTCAGCTCCCCCATTTCTGAGAAGTATAAAATCTTATAATTTATTATTACCAAAGGGGAAAGGTGGGAGAAGGGATAAATTAACAGTTTGGGATTAACATATACACACTGCTATGTATAAAATAGATCATCAACAAGGAACTACTGTATAGCACAGGGAACTACACTCAACATTTTGCAATAACCTATAAGGGGAAATAATCTGAAAAAGAATAGATATTTTTATTGACATCATCTATCAATGACAGTTAAAGTGTAACCTAAGGGAAGCTGGTGGTGAGTGCTTCTGACCCTGAAGACTTCAATCATCTAAAGTTTGGACTCTGCCTACTTCCCAAGGCCCTTAATGAACATATGTGTAGCCATAGCTTAAAAAATTCCCCAGTTTGGGTTTCTGGGAGACACTGATTTTGAAAAAGCCCTGGTGTTCTCCTTACATGAATGGGACTCTTCCTACTGCTAAAACATGTCTGTCACACCCAGAGGATAGTATACCGTCTGATCGGGAAGAGTTTGGAAAAGGCATCTCATCTCCTCATCTCCTGGTGCTCGGGTTCACCCCTCCAGCGTCTTTACTAACAGTCTCCCCACTTGGAGATGTCAGCACTGTCAACATCCTGTTGCGTACAGTTTGGAATTTGTCCAGAGGATGAAGCGGAAGGATGAGGAACAATGAGAGACAAGTCCTAGGTGTTCAGACAGGCACATGTCACTCTAATTTCCAATCAGGAAGACGAATTGACCAAAGGCTAGGTTTGCCCATGGAAACAGTATAGGGCTTGAGGAAATCCTGCTGCTTTGTGGCCAGTTCCCATAAACACAAGTTGAACAATGGAACTCAGGGGCAGTAAAATTCACGAAACTGCAGAGTTGAAAATATCCATCACTGAAAAACTTCTTGAGGAAAGTCAGAGAAAAGGACTTGTAAGCAAGGGAGAATGGCAGGAAAGGGATTTGAGGAGGTAGAAAGGACTTGCCATTAAGCACAAGAAAAGGAGCTGAACATTGCCAACATTGCAGTTGGCCAAAAAGGGTGTATGCGTTCTTTTCTGTATATATTCAAGAAAAGGGCATACACTTTTTTAGCCAACCAAACAGGTGGGCACTGGAAATCAATACTACAAAAGATATCACTTCGCCATCAGTCAGAAGAGCCATCCTCATAAAGCGTAAACAACAGAAATGCAGGACAGGGCAAGGAGAAGAGGGAGCCCTGTGAGACTTATAGTGGAAATGTATATTGCCAACGGCCATTCTGGAGAAGTGTATTGTGTTTACTAAATCATCTTAAAAATGAGCTACAGAGCATAGGGCACTTGCACTCATGGGCGTATATCTTGGGAAAAACAAAAATCGAGAGGACACAGGCACCCCAATGTTTACCCCCTCTCTGTTTAAAAGATCCTCGACTAGGATATAACTTAAATGTCTCTGGAGGGAAAAAATGGATAGAGATGTGGTACTTATGTAGAGTGGAATATTACTCAGCCTGGAAATCAATGAAATATGGCCAGTTGTAACAACTCCAGAGGAGTTACGTATGATCATTCTAAGTGACATAATTCAAAAAGAAAAAGACACATATCATAAGATATCACTTAACGGTGGAACCCAAAATAGCTACACATGAAATAAATTACAAAACAAAAACATAGTCAAATATGTAGAAAACACGCATAAGGCTGCTAAACGGGAAAGGTGGGGAGGGGTGAGGCATCATCCAGGAGGTTGAAATTAGCAAAGATACCATTCCAAATACCAAACTGATAATCAACAAGGCCTACACGGTAGCTAAAAGAACTGCACTCAGCACACTCAAGTCACCGGAAAAGAATATATACGACTGGTAAGAATCTGAAAAAGAATTTACTGATGTCTCTCTGTACGTGAATCAAGTGGATGTACAGCAGCAAGAAACAGAGCTTTGAAAATCAGCTGTAACCAATATAGTAATAAATTGAAAAAAATAAACGACAGAGAGACAGAGAAAACCTCTTACAACTTTTCCTCAGGGACGGTGATGCAACATGGATTGAACACGTCTAGACCCACAGCAGGATGAGACATAAGGCTGGAAACTGTTCGCGCTAAGAGAAATGTGAGGTTGGGTGAGGAAATGCACACCCTTTAAAGTAATACTACCTGGTGCCCATTCAATGGGTCCCAAATCTGCAGGTTCAAGGGATCTTCCTACAGCTAAAACATGCATGGAAAACCCAGAGGACTGTACACCATGTGATCGGGAGATGTGTCTAAAATGCAGCTCATTTATCCTCTCCTGGTGCTCCTGTTCACCATTCCAGCCACGTTACTTAGAATCTCCCCACTTGGAGAATCAGCACATTTAAACTTCTGTTTCACACATTTTGCAAATTGTGAGGAGGATGAACGGGAAGAGGGGGAACCAATGAGAGAATAGTTGTAGGGGTTTGGACGGGCACATATCACTCTAATTTCCCATTAAGAATAAGAATTGAAAAAAGGCTCAGCCCGCCTCGCCGGAGCCAAAATAGGGCCTGAAGCAATCCTGCGGGTTTGAGGCCAGCTCACAAAAGAGCAACTTAAAAAATGGAGCTCAGGGTCACTGCAATTCACAAACCTGCAGAGTTATAAATGAAAACTAACGTCCAAAACTATGTTGAGGTAAGGCAAAGAAGAGGATCTGAATGCAAGACAGAATTGCAAGAAACAGATTTCAAGAGATAGATTGGACTCGTCTTAAAGCACATGAAAAGCGGCAGAATTTCGATAATGATGCAGTTGGTCCAAAAGGGCGTATGCGTTTTTTCCTGATTATATCCAGGAAAAAACGCATATGCACCTTATGGGAAAGGAAACAAGCAAGCAATGCAAATGTGCACAACAAAGAAGTCTCATTTCCCACTGGTCAAAAGGGCCATCCTAAAAAATTGTAAAAACCAGAAATGCAGGACAGGCCATGGAGAACAGGGAGCCTTTATACGCTGATGGGCAGTGTGTGAACTGCCGAGAGCCACTCTGGAGGAGTGTATGGTGGTTCCTAAATCATCTAAAAAACAGAGCTACAGAGCATAGGACACTTCCAATCATGGGAGTATATCTAGGGAAGTCTAAAAATCAACAAGACACAAGCACACCACAGTTTAGGGCTACTCTGTTTACAAGAACCTCAACTTCAGTACACCTTAAATATCCCAGGAAAGAGAACAATGGATAAAGAAGATGTGGTACTTATGTACAATGGAATATCTCTTCACCATGAAATCAATGTAATAAGGCTAGTAGAAGGATAAAGAGTGGATTTAGGTCCGATAATACTACTTGAAATAAGTCAAACAGAAAAAGAAACATATCATAAGATATCACTTATAGAGGGAGGGTAAATATGGCTGCGCAAAAAATGAATTACAAAACAGAACAGTGTCTCACATTTAGAAAACACACTTATGTCAGCTTAAGGGGAAAGGAGAGGTGGGGTGATGCATAAAACCAGAGTTTGAAATTAGCACAGATACCATTCAATAAACCAAATAGGTATTAGACAAGATCTACACCTTGCTCAATGAACTGGCCTCAACACACCCAATACACTGCACAGAAATATATCTGAGTAATAAGAATCTTAAAACCCATGTATTGATATATCTCCATAAGGGAATCAAGTGCGTGCAGAGCGGCACAAACACAGCAGTGAAAATGAGCTAAACCCCATTACAGAAATAAATTTTAAAAACAAAACGCAGAAACAATCAAAGAGAGAAAAATTCTTACAATATTCCCTCAGGGGTTGTGATGCAACCTGGATTGACCACATATAAACCCACAGCTGGATAAGACATAAGGCTGGACACTTAGGGCTGAGAGGATTGGTGAGCTTTGGTGAGCAACTGCCAAAAGTTTAATGCAATACTTCATGCTACTCATTCCAAGGGTCCCAACACTCCAGGTTGAAGGGAATCTTCCTACAGCTAAACCATGCTTGGGAAACCCAGCGACTGGTATACCATATGATCGGGAAAGGTTTCTAAAACGCACCTCATTGTTCCTCTCCTGGGGTTCCGGATCGACATTCCAGCCGCTTTACTAACAACAACCCCACATGGAGAGTCAATGCCTTTAAGTTCCAGTATCGCACAGTCTGCAGATAGTGCGGAGGATGAATGGGTTAGGGGGAACCAGTGAGAAACTAATGTAGCAGTTTCAATGGGCACATGTCACTCTAATTTCACATCAGTAAGAAGAATTAACCAAAGGCACAGCAAGGCGTCCCACAAGAAGAATAGGGCCTGAAGGAATCCTGCGGTTATGAGGCAAGATCACAAAAATAAGAGCTGAAAAATGGAGCTCAGGGCCACTGCAATTCAAAAACGTGCAGAGTTATAAAGGCCAACAATTTTCAAAAAGGATATTGAGGAAAGGCTATGAAGAGGCATTGAAAGCAAGGCAGAATTGCAGGAAACCGATTTCAGGAGGTAGACTGGAATTGCATTGAAAGCATAGGAAATGAGGCAGAACGTCCACAATGATGCACTTGGCCAAAAAGGGCGTATGTGTTTTTTCCTGAATATATTCAGGAAAAAACGCATACGCCCTTTTTGGACAACCAAGCAAGCTTGCAAAGGAAATCTGCACTAGAATGAAGTCTCACATCCCCCCGGTCAAAGGGGCCATCTGAAAAATGTGTAAAATCCAGAAAGGCAGGACAGGCCATGGAGAATTGGGAGCCTTGTAATGCTGATGGGCGGGATGTTAATTACCAACAGCCACTCCGGGAGAAATGTATGGTGTTTCCTGAAACATCTAAAACACAAAGCAACAGAGCCTAGGGCACTTCCACTTATGGTCCTATAGCTTAGGGAAATTAAAATCAAAAAGACACAGCCACACCAAAGTTTGGGACAGCTCTGTTTACAAGAACCTCGTTTACGGTACAAGTTCAATATCGCAGAAAGTGAAAAATGGATAAAGAAGTTGTGGTACTTACGTACAATGCAATATCACTCAGCAATGAAATCTATGTCATCAGGCACGTAGCTGCATAATGAGTGGATTCAGGTATGATGATTCTAACTGAAATAAGTCACACAGAAAAAGAAACATCATAAGATATCACTAATACACGGAATGGAAACTTGGCTACACAGGAACTGGATTACAAAACAGAACAGGGTCTCAAATTTCGAAAACCAACTTATGCTTGCTTAAGGGGAAAGGTGAGTTGGGGTGCTGCATAAAACCAGGGATTGAAATGAGCATAGATAAAGTTCCTTAAGCCAAATATGGAATAGACAAGAGCTACTCCTTGCTCAACGAAATGGACTCAACACCCCATATTAAACGCCTAAGAATGTACCTGACTAGTAAGTATCTGAAAACCTATGGATTGCTATGTCTCCGAAAGAGAATCAAGCATGTGTACAGGGACATAAACACAGCAGTGATAGGATTGGAGAGGTTCGGTGAGCAAATGAAGACCCTTTGAAGTCATATTGCATGGTACCCATTCCACGGGTCTCAACTCTCCAGGTTTAAGGTATTCTTCCTTCAGCTAAAACATGCATGTGGAACCCAGAGTATGATCAACCGTGTGATCAGGAGACGTGTTCAAATATGTCTCAGTTCTCGTCCCCTGGTACTCGGGTGCAACATTCCAGACGCTTTACTAACACTCTCCCGACTTGGAGAGTCAGTGCCTTTAACCTCCTGTTTGACCCAGTTTGCAATTTCTGCGGAAGAAGAACAGGAATAGGGAGAACCATTGAGAGACTAGCTGGAGGTGTCTGGACGGGCAAATTTAACTCTCATTTCCCACCAGGAAGAGGAATTAACCAAAGGCTCAGCGTGCCGTGCCGGAACCAGATTAGGGCCTGAAGCAATCCTGCGGTGTTGGGGCCAGCTCACAGGAAAGCGAGTTGAAGAAAGAAGCTCAGGGGCACTGTAATTCACAAACCTGCAGAGTTATAAATGACAGCTATCGTCCAAAAATATACTGAAGTAAGGCTGCCAAGAGAACTTGAAAGTGGGGCAGAATTGCAGGAAACCAATTTCAGGAGGTAGACTGGAATTGCATTGAAAGCATAGGAAAAGAGGCAGAACGTCCACAATGATGCACTTGGCCAAAAAGGGCGTATGCGTTTTTTCCTGAATATATTCAGGAAAAAACGCATACGCCCTTTTTGGCCAACCAAGCAAGCTTGCAAAGGAAATCTGCACTACAATGAAGTGTCGCTTCCCCCCGGTCAAAGGGGCCATCTGAAAAAAGTGTAAAATCCAGAAAGGCAGGACAGGCCATGGAGAACTGGGAGCCTTGTTATGCTGATGGGCGGGATGTAAATTGCCAACAGACACTCGGGAGAAGTGTATGGTGTTTCCTGAAACATCTAAAAAACAAAGCAACAGAGCCTAGGGCACTTCCACTTATGGTCCTATAGCTTAGGGAAATTAAAATCAAAAAGACACAGCCACCCCAAAGTTTGGGACGGCTCTGTTTACAAGAACCTCGTTTACGGTACAAGTTCAATATCGCAGAAAGTGAAAAATGGATAAAGTACTTGTGGTACTTACGTACAATGCAGTATCACTCAGCAATGAAATCTATGTCATCAGACCCGTAGCAGCATAATGAGTGGATTCAGGTACGATGATTCTAACTGAAATAAGTCACACAGAAAAAGAAACATCATAAGATATCACTAATACACGGAATGTAAACTTGGCTACACAGGAACTGAATTACAGAACAGAACAGGGTCTCAAATTTCGAAAACCAACTTATGCTTGCTTAAGGGGAAAGGTGAGTTGGGGTGCTGCATAAAACCAGAGACTGAAATGAGCATAGATAAAGTTCCTTAAGCCAAATATGGAATAGACAAGAGCTACTCCTTGCTCAACGAAATGGACTCAACACCGCATATTAAACGCCTAAGAATGTACCTGACTAGTAAGTATCTTAAAATCTATGGATTGCTATGTCTCTGAAAGAGAATCAAGCGTGTGTACACGGGCATAAACGCAGCAGTGATAGGATTGGAGAGGTTCGGTGAGCAAATGAAGACCCTTTGAAGTCATATTGCATGATACCCTTTTCACGGGTCTCAACTCTCCAGGTTTAAGGTATTCTTCCTTCAGCTAAAACATGCATGTGGAACCCAGAGTATGATCAACCGTGTGAACGGGAGACGTGTTCAAATATGTCTCAGGTTTCTTCCCCTGGTACTCGGGTGCAACATTCCAGACGCTTTACTAACACTCTCCCCACTTGGAGAGTCAGCGCCTTTAACCTCCTGTTTGGCCCAGTTTGCAATTTCTGCGGAAGATGAACAGGAATAGCGAGAACCAATGAGAGACTAGCTGGAGGTGTCTGGACGGGCAAATTTAACTCTCATTTCCCACCAGGAAGAGGAAATAACCAAAGGCTCAGCGTGCCGTGCCGGAACCAGATTAGGGCCTGAAGCCATCCTGCGGTGTTGCGGCCAGCTCAAAAGAAAGCGAGTTGAAGAAAGGAGCTCAGGGGCACTGCAATTCACAAACCTGCAGAGTTATAAATGACAGCTATCGTCCAAAAGTAGACTGAAGTAAGGCTGCCAAGAGGACTTGAAAGCGGGGCAGAATTGCAGGAAACCGATTTCAGGAGGTAGACTGGAATTGCATTGAAAGCATAGGAAAAGAGGCAGAACGTCCACAATGATGCACTTGGCCAAAAAGGGCGTATGCGTTTTTTCCTGAATATATTCAGGAAAAAACGCATACGCCCTTTTTGGCCAACCAAGCAAACTTGCAAAGGAAATCTGCACTACAATGAAGTCTCACTTCGCCCCGGTCAAAAGGGCCATCTGAATAATGTGGAAAATCCAGAAAGGCAGGACAGGCCATGGAGATCTGGGAGCCTTGTTATGCTGATGGGCGGGATGTAAATTGCCAACAGACACTCGGGAGAAGTGTATGGTGTTTCCTGAAACATCTAAAACACAAAGCAACAGAGCCTAGGGCACTTCCACTTATGGTCCTATAGCTTAGGGAAATTAAAATCAAAAAGACACAGCCACCCCAAAGTTTGGGACGCCTCTGTTTACAAGAACCTCGTTTACCATACAAGTTCAATATCACAGAAAGTGAAAAATGGATAAAGAACTTGTGGTACTTACGTACAATGCAGTATCACTCAGCAATGAAATCTATGTCATCAGGCCCGTAGCAACATAATGAGTGGATTCAGGTATGATGATTCTAACTGAAATAAGTCACACAGAAAAAGAAACATCATAAGATATCAGTAATACACGGAATGTAAACTTGGCTACACAGGAACTGAATTCCAAAACAGAACAGGGTCTCAAATTTAGAAAACCAACTTATGCTTGCTTAAGGGGAAAGGTGAGTTGGGGTGCTGCATAAAACCAGAGATTGAAATGAGCACAGATAAAGTTCCTTAAGCCAAATATGGGATAGAAAAGAGCTACTCCTTGCTCAATGAAATGGACTCAACACCCCACACTAAACGCCTAAGAATGTACCTGACTAGTAAGTATCTTAAAACCTATGGATTGCTATGTCTCCAAAAGAGAATCAAGCGTGTGTACAGAGGCATAAACGCAGCAGTGATAGGATTGGAGAGGTTCGGTGAGCAAATGAAGACCCTTTGAAGTCATATTGCATGGTAGCCATTACACGGGTCTCAACTCTCCAGGTTTAAGGTATTCTTCCTTCAGCTAAAACATGCATGTGGAACCCAGAGTATGATCAACCGTGTGAACGGGAGACATGTTCAAATATGTCTCAGTTTTCCTCCCCTGGTACTCGGGTGCAACATTCCAGACGCTTTACTAACACTCTCCCCACGTGGAGAGTCAGCGCCTTTAACCTCCTGTTTGGCCCAGTTTGCAATTTCTGCGGAAGATGAACAGGAATAGCGAGAACCAATGAGAGACTAGCTGGAGGTGTCTGGACGGGCAAATTTAACTCTCATTTCCCACCAGGAAGAGGAATTAACCAAAGGCTCAGCGTGCCGTGCCGGAACCAGATTAGGGCCTGAAGCCATCCTGCGGTGTTGCGGCCAGGTCACAAGAAAGCGAGTTGAAGAAAGGAGCTCAGGGGCACTGTAATTCACAAACCTGCAGAGTTATAAATGACAGCTATCGTCCAAAAATATACTGAAGTAAGGCTGCCAAGAGGACTTGAAAGCGGGGCAGAATTGCAGGAAACCGATTTCAGGAGGTAGACTGGAATTGCATTGAAAGCATAGGAAAAGAGGCAGAACGTCCACAATGATGCACTTGGCCAAAAAGGGCGTATGCGTTTTTTCCTGAATATATTCAGGAAAAAACGCATACGCCCTTTTTGGCCAACCAAGCAAGCTTGCAAAGGAAATCTTCACTACAATGAAGTCTCACTTCCCCCCGGTCAAAAGGGCCATCTGAAAAAAGGGTAAAATCCAGAAAGGCAGGACAGGCCATGGAGAACTGGGAGCCTTGTTATGCTGATGGGCGGGATGTAAATTGCCAACAGACACTCAGGAGAAGTGTATGGTGTTTCCTGAAACATCTAAAACACAAAGCAACAGAGCCTAGGGCACTTCCACTTATGGTCCTATAGCTTAGGGAAATTAAAATCAAAAAGACACAGCCACCCCAAAGTTTGGGACGCCTCTGTTTACAAGAACCTCGTTTACCGTACAAGTTCAATATCACAGAAAGTGAAAAATGGATAAAGAACTTGTGGTACATACGTACAATGCAGTATCACTCAGCAATGAAATCTATGTCATCAGGCCTGTAGCAGCATAATGAGTGGATTCAGGTACGATGATTCTAACTGAAATAAGTCACACAGAAAAAGAAACATCATAAGATATCACTAATACACGGAATGTAAACTTGGCTACACAGGAACTGAATTCCAAAACAGAACAGGGTCTCAAATTTAGAAAACCAACTTATGCTTGCTTAAGGGGAAAGGTGAGTTGGGGTGCTGCATAAAACCAGAGATTGAAATGAGCACAGATAAAGTTCCTAAAGCCAAATATGGAATAGAGAAGAGCTACTCCTTGCTCAACGAAATGGACTCAACACCGCATATTAAACGTCTAAGAATGTACCTGACTAGTAAGTATCTTAAAACCTATGGATTGCTATGTCTCTGAAAGAGAATCAAGCATGTGTACAGGGGCATAAACGCAGCAGTGATAGGATTGGAGAGGTTCGGTGAGCAAATGAAGACCCTTTTAAGTCATATTGCATGGTAACCATTACACGGGTCTAAACTCTCCAGGTTTAAGGTATTCTTCCTTCAGCTAAAACATGCATGTGGAACCCAGAGTATGATCAACCGTGTGAACGGGAGACGTGTTCAAATATGTCTCAGGTTTCTTCCCCTGGTACTCGGGTGCAACATTCCAGACGCTTTACTAACACTCTCCCCACTTGGAGAGTCAGCGCCTTTAACCTCCTGTTTGGCCCAGTTTGCAATTTCTGCGGAAGATGAACAGGAATAGCGAGAACCAATGAGAGACTAGCTGGAGGTGTCTGGACGGGCAAATTTAACTCTCATTTCCCACCAGGAAGAGGAAATAACCAAAGGCTCAGCGTGCCGTGCCGGAACCAGATTAGGGCCTGAAGCCATCCTGCGGTGTTGCGGCCAGCTCAAAAGAAAGCGAGTTGAAGAAAGGAGCTCAGGGGCACTGCAATTCACAAACCTGCAGAGTTATAAATGACAGCTATCGTCCAAAAATAGACTGAAGTAAGGCTGCCAAGAGGACTTGAAAGCGGGGCAGAATTGCAGGAAACCGATTTCAGGAGGTAGACTGGAATTGCATTGAAAGCATAGGAAAAGAGGCAGAACGTCCACAATGATGCACTTGGCCAAAAAGGGCGTATGCGTTTTTTCCTGAATATATTCAGGAAAAAACGCATACGCCCTTTTTGGCCAACCAAGCAAACTTGCAAAGGAAATCTGCACTACAATGAAGTCTCACTTCGCCCCGGTCAAAAGGGCCATCTGAATAATGTGGAAAATCCAGAAAGGCAGGACAGGCCATGGAGATCTGGGAGCCTTGTTATGCTGATGGGCGGGATGTAAATTGCCAGCAGACACTCGGGAGAAGTGTATGGTGTTTCCTGAAACATCTAAAACACAAAGCAACAGAGCCTAGGGCACTTCCACTTATGGTCCTATAGCTTAGGGAAATTAAAATCAAAAAGACACAGCCACCCCAAAGTTTGGGACGCCTCTGTTTACAAGAACGTCGTTTACCATACAAGTTCAATATCGCAGAAAGTGAAAAATGGATAAAGAACTTGTGGTACTTACGTACAATGCAGTATCACTCAGCAATGAAATCTATGTCATCAGGCCCGTAGCAACATAATGAGTGGATTCAGGTATGATGATTCTAACTGAAATAAGTCACACAGAAAAAGAAACATCATAAGATATCAGTAATACACGGAATGTAAACTTGGCTACACAGGAACTGAATTCCAAAACAGAACAGGGTCTCAAATTTAGAAAACCAACTTATGCTTGCTTAAGGGGAAAGGTGAGTTGGGGTGCTGCATAAAACCAGAGATTGAAATGAGCACAGATAAAGTTCCTTAAGCCAAATATGGGATAGAAAAGAGCTACTCCTTGCTCAACAAAATGGACTCAACACCCCACACTAAACGCCTAAGAATGTACCTGACTAGTAAGTATCTTAAAACCTATGGATTGCTATGTCTCCAAAAGAGAATCAAGCGTGTGTACAGAGGCATAAACGCAGCAGTGATAGGATTGGAGAGGTTCGGTGAGCAAATGAAGACCCTTTGAAGTCATATTGCATGGTAGCCATTACACGGGTCTCAACTCTCCAGGTTTAAGGTATTCTTCCTTCAGCTAAAACATGCATGTGGAACCCAGAGTATGATCAACCGTGTGAACGGGAGACATGTTCAAATATGTCTCAGTTTTCCTCCCCTGGTACTCGGGTGCAACATTCCAGACGCTTTACTAACACTCTCCCCACTTGGAGAGTCAGCGCCTTTAACCTCCTGTTTGGCCCAGTTTGCAATTTCTGCGGAAGATGAACAGGAATAGCGAGAACCAATGAGAGGCTAGCTGGAGGTGTCTGGACGGGCAAATTTAACTCTCATTTCCCACCAGGAAGAGGAATTAACCAAAGGCTCAGCGTGCCGTGCCGGAAACAGATTAGGGCCTGAAGCCATCCTGCGGTGTTGCAGCCAGGTCACAAGAAAGCGAGTTGAAGAAAGGAGCTCAGGGGCACTGTAATTCACAAACCTGCAGAGTTATAAATGACAGCTATCGTCCAAAAATATACTGAAGTAAGGCTGCCAAGAGGACTTGAAAGCGGGGCAGAATTGCAGGAAACCGATTTCAGGAGGTAGACTGGAATTGCATTGAAAGCATAGGAAAAGAGGCAGAACGTCCACAATGATGCACTTGGCCAAAAAGGGCGTATGCGTTTTTTCCTGAATATATTCAGGAAAAAACGCATACGCCCTTTTTGGCCAACCAAGCAAGCTTGCAAAGGAAATCTGCACTACAATGAAGTCTCACTTCCCCCCGGTCAAAAGGGCCATCTGAAAAAAGGGTAAAATCCAGAAAGGCAGGACAGGCCATGGAGAACTGGGAGCCTTGTTATGCTGATGGGCGGGATGTAAATTGCCAACAGACACTCGGGAGAAGTGTATGGTGTTTCCTGAAACATCTAAAACACAAAGCAACAGAGCCTAGGGCACTTCCACTTATGGTCCTATAGCTTAGGGAAATTAAAATCAAAAAGACACAGCCACCCCAAAGTTTGGGACGCCTCTGTTTACAAGAACCTCGTTTACCGTACAAGTTCAATATCACAGAAAGTGAAAAATGGATAAAGAACTTGTGGTACTTACGTACAATGCAGTATCACTCAGCAATGAAATCTATGTCATCAGGCCTGTAGCAGCATAATGAGTGGATTCAGGTACGATGATTCTAACTGAAATAAGTCACACAGAAAAAGAAACATCATAAGATATCACTAATACACGGAATGTAAACTTGGCTACACAGGAACTGAATTCCAAAACAGAACAGGGTCTCAAATTTAGAAAACCAACTTATGCTTGCTTAAGGGGAAAGGTGAGTTGGGGTGCTGCATAAAACCAGAGATTGAAATGAGCACAGATAAAGTTCCTAAAGCCAAATATGGAATAGAGAAGAGCTACTCCTTGCTCAACGAAATGGACTCAACACCGCATATTAAACGTCTAAGAATGTACCTGACTAGTAAGTATCTTAAAACCTATGGATTGCTATGTCTCTGAAAGAGAATCAAGCATGTGTACAGGGGCATAAACGCAGCAGTGATAGGATTGGAGAGGTTCGGTGAGCAAATGAAGACCCTTTGAAGTCATATTGCATGGTAACCATTACACGGGTCTCAACTCTCCAGGTTTAAGGTATTCTTCCTTCAGCTAAAACATGCATGTGGAACCCAGAGTATGATCAACCATGTGAACGGGAGACGTGTTCAAATATGTCTCAGATTTCTTCCCCTGGTACTCGGGTGCAATATTCCAGACGCTTTACTAACACTCTCCCCACTTGGAGAGTCAGCGCCTTTAACCTCCTGTTTGGCCCAGTTTGCAATTTCTGCGGAAGATGAACAGGAATAGCGAGAACCACTGAGAGACTAGCTGGAGGTGTCTGGACGGGCAAATTTAACTCTCATTTCCCACCAGGAAGAGGAAATAACCAAAGGCTCAGCGTGCCGTGCCGGAACCAGATTAGGGCCTGAAGCCATCCTGCGGTGTTGCGGCCAGCTCAAAAGAAAGCGAGTTGAAGAAAGGAGCTCAGGGGCACTGTAATTCACAAACCTGCAGAGTTATAAATGACAGCTATCGTCCAAAAATATACTGAAGTAAGGCTGCCAAGAGGACTTGAAGGCGGGGCAGAATTGCAGGAAACCGATTTCAGGAGGTAACTGGAATTGCATTGAAAGCATAGGAAAAGAGGCAGAACGTCCACAATGATGCACTTGGCCAAAAAGGGCGTATGCGTTTTTTCCTGAATATATTCAGGAAAAAACGCATACGCCCTTTTTGGCCAACCAAGCAAGCTTGCAAAGGAAATCTGCAATACAATGAAGTCTCACTTCCCCCCGGTCAAAAGGGCCATCTGAAAAAAGTGTAAAATCCAGAAAGGCAGGACAGGCCATGGAGAACTGGGAGCCTTGTTATGCTGATGGGCGGGATGTAAATTGCCAACAACCACTCGGGAGAAGTGTATGGTGTTTCCTGAAACATCTAAAACACAAAGCAACAGAGCCTAGGGCACTTCCACTTATGGTCCTATAGCATAGGGAAATTAAAATCAAAAAGACACAGCCACGCCAAAGTTTGGGACGCCTCTGTTTACAAGAACCTCGTTTACCGTACAAGTTCAATATCACAGAAAGTGAAAAATAGATAAAGAACTTGTGGTACTTACGTACAATGCAGTATCACTCAGCAATGAAATCTATGTGATCAGGCACTTAGCAGCACAATGAGTGGATTCAGGTATGATGATTCTAACAGAAATAAGTCACACAGAAAAAGAAACATCATAAGATATCAGTAATACACGGAATGTAAACTTGGCTACACAGGAACTGAATTACAGAACAGAACAGGGTCTCAAATTTAGAAAACCAACTTATGCTTGCTTAAGGGGAAAGGTGAGTTGGGGTTCTGCATAAAACCAGAGATTGAAATGAGCACAGATAAAGTTCCTTAAGCCAAATATAGAATAGACAAGAGCTACTCCTTGCTCAACGAAATGGACTCAACACCGCATATTAAACGCCTAAGAATGTACCTGACTAGTAAGTATCTTAAAACCTATGGATTGCTATGTCTCCAAAAGAGAATCAAGCATGTGTACAGGGGCATAAACGCAGCAGTGATAGGATTGGAGAGGTTCAGGGAGCAAATGAAGACCCTTTGAAGTCATATTGCATGGTACCCATTCCACGGGTTTCAACTACCCAGGTTTAAGGTATTCTTCCTTCAGCTAAAACATGCATGTGGAACCTAGAGTATGATCAACCATGTGATCGGGAGACGTGTTCAAATATGTCTCAGTTTTCGTACCCTGGTACTCGGGTGCAACATTCCAGACGCTTTACTAACACTCTCCCGACTTGGAGAGTCAGTCCCTTTAACCTCCTGTTTGGCCCAGTTTGCAATTTCTGCAGAAGATGAACAGGAATAGCGAGAACCAATGAGAGACTAGCTGGAGTTGTCTGGACGGGCAAATTTAACTCTCATTTCCCACCAGGAAGAGGAATTAACCAAAGGCTCAGCGTGCCATGCCGGAAACAGATTAGGGCCTGAAGCCATCCTGCGGTGTTGCGGCCAGCTCAAAAGAAAGCGAGTTGAAGAAAGGAGCTCAGGGGCACTGTAATTCACAAACCTGCAGAGTTATAAATGACAGCTATCGTCCAAAAATATACTGAAGTAAGGCTGCCAAGAGGACTTGAAAGCGGGGCAGAATTGCAGGAAACCGATTTCAGGAGGTAGACTGGAATTGCATTGAAAGCATAGGAAAAGAGGCAGAACGTCCACAATGATGCACTTGGCCAAAAAGGGCGTATGCGTTTTTTCCTGAATATATTCAGGAAAAAACGCATACGCCCTTTTTGGCCAACCAAGCAAGCTTGCAAAGGAAATCTGCACTACAATGAAGTCTCACTTCCCCCCGGTCAAAAGGGCCATCTGAAAAAAGTGTAAAATCCAGAAAGGCAACAGGCCATTGAGAACTGGGAGCCTTGTTATGCTGATGGGCGGGATGTAAATTGCCAACAGACACTTGGGAGAAGTGTATGGTGTTTCCTGAAACATCTAAAAAACAAAGCAACAGAGCCTAGGGCACTTCCACTTATGGTCCTATAGCTTAGGGAAATTAAAATCAAAAAGACATAGCCACCCCAAAGTTTGGGACGCCACTGTTTACAAGAACCTCGTTTACCGTACAAGTTCAATATCACAGAAAGTGAAAAATGGATAAAGAACTTGTGGTACTTACGTACAATGCAGTATCACTCAGCAATGAAATCTATGTCATCAGGCCCGTAGCAACATAATGAGTGGATTCAGGTATGATGATTCTAACTGAAATAAGTCACACAGAAAAAGAAACATCATAAGATATCAGTAATACACGGAATGTAAACTTGGCTACACAGGAATTGAATTCCAAAACAGAACAGGGTCTCAAATTTAGAAAACCAACTTATGCTTGCTTAAGGGGAAAGGTGAGTTGGGGTGCTGCATAAAACCAGAGATTGAAATGAGCACAGATAAAGTTCCTTAAGCCAAATATGGGATAGAAAAGAGCTACTCCTTGCTCAACGAAATGGACTCAACACCCCATATTAAACGCCTAAGAATGTACCTGACTAGTAAGTATCTTAAAACCTATGGATTGCTATGTCTCCAAAAGAGAATCAAGCGTGTGTACAGGGGCATAAACGCAGCAGTGATAGGATTGGAGAGGTTCGGTGAGCAAATGAAGACCCTTTGAAGTCATATTGCATGGTACCCATTACACGGGTCTGAACTCTCCAGGTTTAAGGTATTCTTCCTTCAGCTAAAACATGCATGTGGAACCCAGACTATGATCAACCGTGTGAACGGGAGACGTGTTCAAATATGTCTCAGTTTTCCTCCCCCGGTACTCGGGTGCAACATTCCAGACGCTTTACTAACACTCTCCCCACTTGGAGAGTCAGCGCCTTTAATCTCCTGTTTGGCCCAGTTTTCAATTTCTGCGGAAGATGAACAGGAATAGGGAGAACCAATGAGAGACTAGCTGGAGGTGTCTGGACGGGCAAATTTAACTCTCATTTCCCACCAGGAAGAGGAAATAACCAAAGGCTCAGCGTGCCGTGCCGGAACCAGATTAGGGCCTGAAACCATCCTGTGGTGCTGCGGCCAGCTCAAAAGAAAGCGAGTTGAAGAAAGGAGCTCAGGGGCACTGTAATTCACAAACCTGCAGAGTTACAAATGACAGCTATCGACCAAAAATATACTGAAGTAAGGCTGCCAAGAGGACTTGAAAGTGGGGCAGAATTGCAGGAAACCGATTTCAGGAGGTAGACTGGAATTGCATTGAAAGCATAGGAAAAGAGGCAGAACGTGCACCATGATGCACTTGGCCAAAAAGGGCGTATGCATTTTTTCCTGAATATATTCAGGAAAAAACGCATACGCCCTTTTTGGCCAACCAAGCAAGCTTGCAAAGGAAATCTGCACTACAATGAAGTCTCACTTCCCCCCAGTCAAAAGGGACATCTAAAAAAGTGTAAAATCCAGAAAGGCAGGACAGGCCATGGAGAACTGGGAGCCTTGTTATGCTGATGGGCGGGATGTAAATTGCCAACAGACACTCGGGAGAAGTGTATGGTGTTTCCTGAAACATCTAAAACACAAAGCAACAGAGCCTAGGGCACTTCCACTTATGGTCCTATAGCTTAGGGAAATTAAAATGAAAAAGACACAGCCACCCCAAAGTTTGGGACGCCTCTGTTTACAAGAACCTCGTTTACGGTACAAGTTCAATATCGCAGAAAGTGAAAAATGGATAAAGTAGTTGTGGTACTTACGTACAATGCAATATCCCTCAGCAATTGAAATCTATGTCATCAGGAACGTAGCAGCACAATGAGTGGATTCAGGTGTGATGATTCTAACTGAAATAAGTCACACAGAAAAAGAAACATCATAAGATATCACTAATACACAAAATGTAAACTTCGCTACACAGGAACTGGATTACAAAACAGAACAGGGTCTCAAATTTCGAAAACCAACTTATGCTTGCTTAAGGGGAAAGGTGAGTTGGGGTGCTGCATAAAACCAGAGATTGAAATGAGCACAGATAAAGTTCTTTAAGGCAAATATGAAATAGACAAGAGCTAATACTTGCTCAACGAAATGGACTCAACACTGCATATTAAACGCCTAAGAATGTACCTGACTAGTAAGTATCCTAAAACCTATGGATTGCTATGTCTCCGAAAGAGAATCAAGCGTGTGTACAGGGGCACAAACGCAGCAGTGATAGGATTGGAGAGGTTCGGTGAGCAAATGAAGACCCTTTGAAGTCATATTGCATGGTACCCATTCCACCGGTCTCAACTCTCCAGGTTTAAGGTATTCTTCCTTCAGCTAAAACATGCATGTGGAACCCAGTCTATGATCAACCGTGTGAACGGGAGACGTGTTCAAATATGTCTCAGTTTTCCTCCCCCGGTACTCGGGTGCAACATTCCAGACGCTTTACTAACACTCTCCCGACTTGGAGAGTCAGCGCCTTTAACCTCCTGTTTGGCCCAGTTTGCAATTTCTGCGGAAGATGAACAGGAATAGCGAGAACCAATGAGAGACTAGCTGGAGGTGTCTGGACGGGCAAATTTAACTCTCATTTCCCACCAGGAAGAGGAATTAACCAAAGGCTCAGCGTGCCGTGCCGGAACCAGATTAGGGCCTGAAGCCATCCTGCGGTGTTGTGGCCAGGTCACAAGAAAGCGAGTTGAAGAAAGGAGCTCAGGGGCATTGTAATTCACAAACCTGCAGAGTTATAAATGACAGCTATCGTCCAAAAATATACTGAAGTAAGGCTGCCAAGAGGACTTGAAGGTGGGGCAGAATTGCAGGAAACCGATTTCAGGAGGTAGACTGGAATTGCATTGAAAGCATAGGAAAAGAGGCAGAACGTCCACAATGATGCACTTGGCCAAAAAGGGCGTATGCGTTTTTTCCTGAATATATTCAGGAAAAATCGCATACGCCCTTTTTGGCCAACCAAGCAAGCTTGCAAAGGAAATCTGCACTACAATGAAGTCTCACTTACCCCCGGACGAAAGGGCCATCTGAAAAAAGGGTAAAATCCAGAAAGGCAGGACAGGCCATGGAGAACTGGGAGCCTTGTTATGCTGATGGGCGGGATGTAAATTGCCAACAGACAATCCGGAGAAGTGTATGGTGTTTCCTGAAACATCTAAAACACAAAGCAACAGAGCCTAGCGCACTTCCACTTATGGTCCTATAGCTTAGGGAAATTAAAATCAAAAAGACACAGCCACCCCAAAGTTTGGGACGCCTCTGTTTACAAGAACCTCATTTACCGTACAAGTTCAATATCACAGAAAGTGAAAAATAGATAAAGAACTTGTGGTACTTACGTACAATGCAGTATCACTCAGCAATGAAATCTATGTGATCAGGCCCTTAGCAGCACAATGAGTGGATTCAGGTATGATGATTCTAACAGAAATAAGTCACACAGAAAAAGAAACATCATAAGATATCAGTAATACACGGAATGTAAACTTGGCTACACAGGAACTGAATTACAGAACAGAACAGGGTCTCAAATTTAGAAAACCAACTTATGCTTGCTTAAGGGGAAAGGTGAGTTGGGGTGCTGCATAAAACCAGAGATTGAAATGAGCACAGATAAAGTTCCTTAAGCCAAATATGGAATAGACAAGAGCTACTCCTTGCTCAACGAAATGGACTCAACACCGCATATTAAACGCATAAGAATGTACCTGACTAGTAAGTATCTTAAAACCTATGGATTGCTATGTCTCCAAAAGAGAATCAAGCATGTGTACAGGGGCATAAACGCAGCAGTGATAGGATTGGAGAGGTTCAGGGAGCAAATGAAGACCCTTTGAAGTCATATTGCATGGTACCCATTCCACGGGTTTCAACTACCCACGTTTAAGGTATTCTTCCTTCAGCTAAAACATGCATGTGGAAACTAGAGTATGATCAACCATGTGATCGGGAGACGTGTTCAAATATGTCTCAGTTTTCGTACCCTGGTACGCGGGTGCAACATTCCAGACGCTTTACTAACACTCTCCCGACTTGGAGAGTCAGTCCCTTTAACCTCCTGTTTGGCCCAGTTTGCAATTTCTGCAGAAGATGAACAGGAATAGCGAGAACCAATGAGAGACTAGCTGGAGGTGTCTGGACGGGCAAATTTAACTCTCATTTCCCACCAGGAAGAGGAATTAACCAAAGGCTCAGCGTGCCGTGCCGGAAACAGATTAGGGCCTGAAGCCATCCTGCGGTGTTGCGGCCAGCTCACAAGAAAGCGAGTTGAAGAAAGGAGCTCAGGGGCACTGTAATTCACAAACCTGCAGAGTTATAAATGACAGCTATCGTCCAAAAATATACTGAAGTAAGGCTGCCAAGAGGACTTGAAAGCGGGGCAGAATTGCAGGAAACCGATTTCAGGAGGTAGACTGGAATTGCATTGAAAGCATAGGAAAAGAGGCAGAACGTCCACAATGATGCACTTGGCCAAAAAGGGCGTATGCGTTTTTTCCTGAATATATTCAGGAAAAAACGCATACGCCCTTTTTGGCCAACCAAGCAAGCTTGCAAAGGAAATCTGCACTACAATGAAGTCTCACTTCCCCCTGGTCAAAAGGGCCATCTGAAAAAAGGGTAAAATCCAGAAAGGCAGGACAGGCCATGGAGAACTGGGAGCCTTGTTATGCTGATGGGTGGGATGTAAATTGCCAACAGACACTTGGGAGAAGTGTATGGTGTTTCCTGAAACATCTAAAACACAAAGCAACAGAGCCTAGGGCACTTCCACTTATGGTCCTATAGCTTAGGGAAATTAAAATCAAAAAGACAAGCCACCCCAAAGTTTGGGACGCCTCTTTTTACAAGAACCTCGTTTACCGTACAAGTTCAATATCACAGAAAGTGCAAAATGGATAAAGAAGTGGCGGTACTTACGTACAATGCAGGATCACTCAGCAATGAAATCTATGTCATCAGGCCCGTAGCAGCATAATGAGTGGATTCAGGTACGATGATTCTAACTGAAATAAGTCACACAGAAAAAGAAACATCATAAGATATCAGTAATACACAGAATGTAATCTTGGCTACACAGGAACTGCATTACAGAACAGAACAGGGTCTCAAATTTAGAAAACCAACTTATGCTTGCTTAAGGGTAAAGGTGAGTTGGGGTGCTGCATAAAACCAGAGATTGAAATGAGCACAGATAAAGTTCCTTAAGCCAAATATGGAATAGACAAGAGCTACTCCTTGCTCAACGAAATGGACTCAACACCGTATATTAAACGCCTAAGAATGTACCTGACTAGTAAGTATCTTAAAACCTATGGCTTGCTATGTCTCCAAAAGAGAATCAGGCATGTGTACAGGGGCATAAACGCAGCAGTGATAAGATTGGAGAGGTTCGGTGAGCAAATGAAGACCCTTTGAAGTCATATTGCATGGTAAACATTACACGGGTCTGAACTCTCCAGGTTTAAGGTATTCTTCCTTGAGCTAAAACATGCATGTGGAACCTAGAGCATGATCAACCGTGTGATCGGGAGATGTGTTCAAATATGTCTCAGTTTTCGTACCCTGGTACTCGGGTGCAACATTCCAGACGCTTTACTAACACTCTCCCGACTTGGAGAGTCAGTCCCTTTAACCTCCTGTTTGGCCCAGTTTGCAATTTCTGCGGAAGATGAACAGCAATAGCGAGAACCAATGAGAGACTAGCTGGAGGTGTCTGGACGGGCAAATTTAACTCTCATTTCCCACCAGGAAGAGGAATTAACCAAAGGCTCAGCATGCCGTGCCGGAACCAGATTAGGGCCTGAAGCCATCCTGCGGTGTTGCGGCCAGGTCACAAGAAAGCAGGTGGAAAAAAGGAGCTCAGGGGCACTGTAATTCACAAACCTGCAGATTTATAAATGACAGCTATCTTCCAAAAATATACTGAAGTAAGGCTGCCAAGAGGACTTGAAAGCGGGGCAGAATTGCAGGAAACCGATTTCAGGAGGTAGACTGGAATTGCATTGAAAGCATAGGAAAAGAGGCAGAACGTCCACAATGATGCACTTGGCCAAAAAGGGCGTATGCGTTTTTTCCTGAATATATTCAGGAAAAAACGCATACACCCTTTTTGGCCAACCAAGCAAGCTTGCAAAGGAAATCTGCACTACAATGAAGTCTCACGTCCCCCTGGTCAAAAGGGCCATCTGAAAAAAGTGTAAAATCCAGAAAGGCAGGACAGGCCATGGAGAACTGGGAGCCTTGTTATGCTGATGGGCGGGATGTAAATTGCCAACAGACACTCGGGAGTAGTGTATGGTGTTTCCTGAAACATCTAAAAAACAAAGCAACAGAGCCTCGGGCACTTCCACTTATGGTCCTATAGCTTAGGGAAATTAAAATCAAAAAGACACAGCCACCCCAAAGTTTGGGACGCCACTGTTTACAAGAACCTCGTTTACCGTACAAGTTCAATATCACAGAAAGTGAAAAATGGATAAAGAACTTGTGGTACTTACGTACAATGCAGTATCACTCAGCAATGAAATCTATGTCATCAGGCCCGTAGCAGCATAATGAGTGGATTCAGGTATGATGATTCTAACTGAAATAAGTCACACAGAAAAAGAAACATCATAAGATATCACTAATACACGGAATGTAAACTTGGCTACACAGGAACTGAATTCCAAAACAGAACAGGGTCTCAAATTTAGAAAACCAACTTATGCTTGCTTAAGGGGAAAGGTGAGTTGGGGTGCTGCATAAAACCAGAGATTGAAATGAGCACAGATAAAGTTCCTTAAGCCAAATATGGGATAGAAAAGAGCTACTCCTTGCTCAACGAAATGGACTCAACACCCCACACTAAACGCCTAAGAATGTACCTCACTAGTAAGTATCTTAAAACCTATGGATTGCTATGTCTCCAAAGAGAATCAAGCGTGTGTACAGGGGCATAAACGCAGCAGTGATAGGATTGGAGAGGTTCAGGGAGCAAATGAAGACCCTTTGAAGTCATGGTACCCATTACACGGGTCTCAACTCTCCAGGTTTAAGGTATTCTTCCTTCAGCTAAAACATGCATGTGGAACCCAGAGTATGATCAACCGTGTGAACGGGAGACGTGTTCAAATATGTCTCAGTTTTCCTCCCCTGGTACTCGGGTGCAACATTCCAGACGCTTTACTAACACTCTCCCCACTTGGAGAGTCAGCGCCTTTAACCTCCTGTTTGGCCCAGTTTGCAATTTCTGCGGAAGATGAACAGGAATAGCGAGAACCAATGAGAGACTAGCTGGAGGTGTCTGGACGGGAAAATTTAACTCTCATTTCCCACCAGGAAGAGGAATTAACCAAAGGCTCAGCGTGCCGTGCCGGAAACAGATTAGGGCCTGAAGCCATCCTGCGGTGTTGCAGCCAGGTCACAAGAAAGCGAGTTGAAGAAAGGAGCTCAGGGGCACTGTAATTCACAAACCTGCAGAGTTATAAATGACAGCTATCGTCCAAAAATATACTGAAGTAAGGCTGCCAAGAGGACTTGAAAGCGGGGCAGAATTGCAGGAAACCGATTTCAGGAGGTAGACTGGAATTGCATTGAAAGCATAGGAAAAGAGGCAGAACGTCCACAATGATGCACTTGGCCAAAAAGGGCGTATGCGTTTTTTCCTGAATATATTCAGGAAAAAACGCATACGCCCTTTTTGGCCAACCAAGCAAGCTTGCAAAGGAAATCTGCACTACAATGAAGTCTCACTTCCCCCCGGTCAAAAGGGCCATCTGAAAAAAGGGTAAAATCCAGAAAGGCAGGACAGGCCATGGAGAACTGGGAGCCTTGTTATGCTGATGGGCGGGATGTAAATTGCCAACAGACACTCGGGAGAAGTGTATGGTGTTTCCTGAAACATCTAAAACACAAAGCAACAGAGCCTAGGGCACTTCCACTTATGGTCCTATAGCTTAGGGAAATTAAAATCAAAAAGACACAGCCACCCCAAAGTTTGGGACGCCTCTGTTTACAAGAACCTCGTTTACCGTACAAGTTCAATATCACAGAAAGTGAAAAATGGATAAAGAACTTGTGGTACATACGTACAATGCAGTATCACTCAGCAATGAAATCTATGTCATCAGGCCTGTAGCAGCATAATGAGTGGATTCAGGTACGATGATTCTAACTGAAATAAGTCACACAGAAAAAGAAACATCATAAGATATCACTAATACACGGAATGTAAACTTGGCTACACAGGAACTGAATTCCAAAACAGAACAGGGTCTCAAATTTAGAAAACCAACTTATGCTTGCTTAAGGGGAAAGGTGAGTTGGGGTGCTGCATAAAACCAGAGATTGAAATGAGCACAGATAAAGTTCCTAAAGCCAAATATGGAATAGAGAAGAGCTACTCCTTGCTCAACGAAATGGACTCAACACCGCATATTAAACGTCTAAGAATGTACCTGACTAGTAAGTATCTTAAAACCTATGGATTGCTATGTCTCTGAAAGAGAATCAAGCATGTGTACAGGGGCATAAACGCAGCAGTGATAGGATTGGAGAGGTTCGGTGAGCAAATGAAGACCCTTTGAAGTCATATTGCATGGTACCCATTCCACGGGTCTAAACTCTCCAGGTTTAAGGTATTCTTCCTTCAGCTAAAACATGCATGTGGAACCCAGAGTATGATCAACCGTGTGAACGGGAGACGTGTTCAAATATGTCTCAGGTTTCTTCCCCTGGTACTCGGGTGCAACATTCCAGACGCTTTACTAACACTCTCCCGACTTGGAGAGTCAGTCCCTTTAACCTCCTGTTTGGCCCAGTTTGCAATTTCTGCAGAAGATGAACAGGAATAGCGAGAACCAATGAGAGACTAGCTGGAGTTGTCTGGACGGGCAAATTTAACTCTCATTTCCCACCAGGAAGAGGAATTAACCAAAGGCTCAGCGTGCCATGCCGGAAAGAGATTAGGGCCTGAAGCCATCCTGCGGTGTTGCGGCCAGGTCACAAGAAAGCGAGTTGAAGAAAGGAGCTCAGGGGCACTGTAATTCACAAACCTGCAGAGTTATAAATGACAGCTATCGTCCAAAAATATACTGAAGTAAGGCTGCCAAGAGGACTTGAAAGCGGGGCAGAATTGCAGGAAACCGATTTCAGGAGGTAGACTGGAATTGCATTGAAAGCATAGGAAAAGAGGCAGAACGTCCACAATGATGCACTTGGCCAAAAAGGGCGTATGCGTTTTTTCCTGAATATATTCAGGAAAAAACGCATACGCCCTTTTTGGCCAACCAAGCAAGCTTGCAAAGGAAATCTGCACTACAATGAAGTCTCACTTCCCCCGGTCAAAAGGGCCATCTGAAAAAAGTGTAAAATCCAGAAAGGGAACAGGGCATTGAGAACTGGGAGCCTTGTTATGCTGATGGGCGGGATGTAAATTGCCAACAACCACTCGGGAGAAGTGTATGGTGTTTCCTGAAACATCTAAAAAACAAAGCAACAGAGCCTAGGGCACTTCCACTTATGGTCCTATAGCTTAGGGAAATTAAAATCAAAAAGACACAGCCACCCCAAAGTTTGGGACGCCACTGTTTACAAGAACCTCGTTTACCGTACAAGTTCAATATCACAGAAAGTGAAAAATGGATAAAGAACTTGTGGTACTTACGTACAATGCAGTATCACTCAGCAATGAAATCTGTGTCATCAGGCCCTTAGCAGCACAATGAGTGGATTCAGGTATGATGATTCTAACTGAAATAAGTCACACAGAAAAAGAAACATCATAAGATATCAGTAATACACGGAATGTAAACTTGGCTACACAGGAACTGAATTACAGAACAGAACAGGGTCTCAAATTTAGAAAACCAACTTATGCTTGCTTAAGGGGAAAGGTGAGTTGGGGTGCTGCATAAAACCAGAGATTGAAATGAGCACAGATAAAGTTCCTTAAGCCAAATATGGGATAGAAAAGAGCTACTCCTTGCTCAGCGAAATGGACTCAACACCCCATATTAAACGCCTAAGAATGTACCTGACTAGTAAGTATCTTAAAACCTATGGATTGCTATGTCTCCAAAAGAGAATCAAGCGTGTGTACAGGGGCATAAACGCAGCAGTGATAGGATTGGAGAGGTTCGGTGAGCAAATGAAGACCCTTTGAAGTCATATTGCATGGTACCCATTACACGGGTCTGAACTCTCCAGGTTTAAGGTATTCTTCCTGGAGCTAAAACATGCATGTGGAACCCAGACTATGATCAACCGTGTGAACGGGAGACGTGTTCAAATATGTCTCAGTTTTCCTCCCCCGGTACTCGGGTGCAACATTCCAGACGCTTTACTAACACTCTCCCCACTTGGAGAGTCAGTGCCTTTAATCTCCTGTTTGGCCCAGTTTGCAATTTCTGCGAAGATGAACAGGAATAGGGAGAACCAATGAGAGACTAGCTGGAGGTGTCTGGACGGGCAAATTTAACTCTCATTTCCCACCAGGAAGAGGAAATAACCAAAGGCTCAGCGTGCCGTGCCGGAACCAGATTAGGGCCTGAAACCATCCTGTGGTGCTGCGGCCAGCTCAAAAGAAAGCGAGTTGAAGAAAGGAGCTCAGGGGCACTGTAATTCACAAACCTGCAGAGTTACAAATGACAGCTATCGACCAAAAATATACTGAAGTAAGGCTGCCAAGAGGACTTGAAAGTGGGGCAGAATTGCAGGAAACCGATTTCAGGAGGTAGACTGGAATTGCATTGAAAGCATAGGAAAAGAGGCAGAACGTGCACCATGATGCACTTGGCCAAAAAGGGCGTATGCATTTTTTCCTGAATATATTCAGGAAAAAACGCATACGCCCTTTTTGGCCAACCAAGCAAGCTTGCAAAGGAAATCTGCACTACAATGAAGTCTCACTTCCCCCCGGTCAAAAGGGACATCTAAAAAAGTGTAAAATCCAGAAAGGCAGGACAGGCCATGGAGAACTGGGAGCCTTGTTATGCTGATGGGCGGGATGTAAATTGCCAACAGACACTCGGGAGAAGTGTATGGTGTTTCCTGAAACATCTAAAAATCAAAGCAAAAGAGCCTAGGGCACTTCCACTTATGGTCCTATAGCTTAGGGAAATTAAAATCAAAAAGACACAGCCACCCCAAAGTTTGGGACGCCTCTGTTTACAAGAACCTCGTTTACAGTACAAGTTCAACATCACAGAAAGTGAAAAATGGATAGAGAAGTTGTGGTATTTACTTACAAAGCAATATCACTCAGCAATGAAATCTATGTCATCAGGCCCTTCGCAGCACAATGAGTGGATTCAGGTATGATGATTCTAACTGAAATAAGTCACACAGAAAAAGAAACATCATAAGATATCAGTAATACACAGAATGTAAACTTGGCTACACAGGAACTGAATTACAGAACAGAACAGGGTCTCAAATTTAGAAAACCAACTTATGCTTGCTTAAGGGTAAAGGTGAGTTGGGGTGCTGCATAAAACCAGAGATCGAAATGAGCACAGATAAAGTTCCTTAAGCCAAATATGGAATAGACAAGAGCTACTCCTTGCTCAACGAAATGGACTCAACACCGCATATTAAACGCCTAAGAATGTACCTGACTAGTAAGTATCTTAAAACCTATGGCTTGCTATGTCTCCAAAAGAGAATCAGGCATGTGTACAGGGGCATAAACACAGCAGTGATAGGACTGGAGAGGTTCGGTGAGCTAATGAAGACCCTTTGAAGTCATATTGCAAGGTACCCATTCCACGGGTCTCAACTCTCCAGGTTTAAGGTATTCTTCCTTCAGCTAAAACATGCATCTGGAACCCAGAGTATGATCAACCGTGTGATCAGGAGACGTGTTCAAATATGTCTCAGTTCTCGTCCCCTGGTACTCGGGTGCAACATTCCAGACGCTTTACTAACACTCTCCCGACTTGGAGAGTCAGTGCCTTTAACCTCCTGTTTGGCCCAGTTTGCAATTTCTGCGGAAGAAGAACAGGAATAGGGAGAACCATTGAGAGACTAGCTGGAGGTGTCTGGACGGGCAAATTTAACTCTCATTTCCCACCAGGAAGAAGAATTATCCAAAGGCTCAGCGTGCCGTGCCGGAACCAGATTAGGGCCTGAAGCAATCCTGCGGTGTTGTGGCCAGCTCACAGGAAAGCGAGTTGAAGAAAGAAGCTCAGGGGCACTGTAATTCACAAACCTGCAGAGTTATAAATGACAGCTATCGTCCAAAAATATACTGAAGTAAGGCTGCCAAGAGAACTTGAAAGCGGGGCAGAATTGCAGGGAAACCAATTTCAGGAGGTAGACTGGAATTGCATTTAAAGCATAGGAAAAGAGGCAGAACGTGCACCATGATGCACTTGACCAAAAAGGGCGTATGCGTTTTTTCCTGAATATATTCAGGAAAAAACGCATACGCCCTTTTTGGACAACCAAGCAAGCTTGCAAACGAAATCTGCACTACAATGAAGTCTCACTTCCCCCCGGTCAAAGGGGCCATCTGAAAAAAGTGTAAAATCCAGAAAGGCAGGACAGGCCATGGAGAACTGGGAGCCTTGTTATGCTGATGGGCGGGATGTAAATTGCCAACAGACACTCGGGAGAAGTGTATGGTGTTTCCTGAAACATCTAAAAAACAAAGCAACAGAGCCTAGGGCACTTCCACTTATGGTCCTATAGCTTAGGGAAATTAAAATGAAAAAGACACAGCCACCCCAAAGTTTGGGACGCCTCTGTTTACAAGAACCTCGTTTACGGTACAAGTTCAATATCGCAGAAAGTGAAAAATGGATAAAGTAGTTGTGGTACTTACGTACAATGCAATATCCCTCAGCAATTGAAATCTATGTCATTAGGAACGTAGCAGCACAATGAGTGGATTCAGGTGTGATGATTCTAACTGAAATAAGTCACACAGAAAAAGAAACATCATAAGATATCACTAATACACAAAATGTAAACTTCGCTACACAGGAACTGGATTACAAAACAGAACAGGGTCTCAAATTTCGAAAACCAACTTATGCTTGCTTAAGGGGAAAGGTGAGTTGGGGTGCTGCATAAAACCAGAGATTGAAATGAGCACAGATAAAGTTCTTTAAGCCAAATATGAAATAGACAAGAGCTAATACTTGCTCAACGAAATGGACTCAAAACTGCATATTAAACGCCTAAGAATGTACCTGACTAGTAAGTATCCTAAAACCTATGGATTGCTATGTCTCCGAAAGAGAATCAAGCGTGTGTACAGGGGCACAAACGCAGCAGTGATAGGATTGGAGAGGTTCAGGGAGCAAATGAAGACCCTTTGAAGTCATATTGCATGGTACCCATTCCACCAGTCTCAACTCTCCAGGTTTAAGGTATTCTTCCTTCAGCTAAAACATGCATGTGGAACCCAGTCTATGATCAACCGTGTGAACGGGAGACGTGTTCAAATATGTCTCAGTTTTCCTCCCCCGGTACTCGGGTGCAACATTCCAGACGCTTTACTAACACTCTCCCCACTTGGAGAGTCAGCGCCTTTAACCTCCTGTTTGGCCCAGTTTGCAATTTCTGCGGAAGATGAACAGGAATAGCGAGAACCAATGAGAGACTAGCTGGAGGTGTCTGGACGGGCAAATTTAACTCTCATTTCCCACCAGGAAGAGGAATTAACCAAAGGCTCAGCGTGCCGTGCCGGAACCAGATTAGGGCCTGAAGCCATCCTGCGGTGTTGTGGCCAGGTCACAAGAAAGCGAGTTGAAGAAAGGAGCTCAGGGGCATTGTAATTCACAAACCTGCAGAGTTATAAATGACAGCTATCGTCCAAAAATATACTGAAGTAAGGCTGCCAAGAGGACTTGAAGGCGGGGCAGAATTGCAGGAAACCGATTTCAGGAGGTAGACTGGAATTGCATTGAAAGCATAGGAAAAGAGGCAGAACGTCCACAATGATGCACTTGGCCAAAAAGGGCGTATGCGTTTTTTCCTGAATATATTCAGGAAAAATCGCATACGCCCTTTTTGGCCAACCAAGCAAGCTTGCAAAGGAAATCTGCACTACAATGAAGTCTCACTTACCCCCGGACGAAAGGGCCATCTGAAAAAAGGGTAAAATCCAGAAAGGCAGGACAGGCCATGGAGAACTGGGAGCCTTGTTATGCTGATGGGCGGGATGTAAATTGCCAACAGACAATCCGGAGAAGTGTATGGTGTTTCCTGAAACATCTAAAACACAAAGCAACAGAGCCTAGCGCACTTCCACTTATGGTCCTATAGCTTAGGGAAATTAAAATCAAAAAGACACAGCCACCCCAAAGTTTGGGACGCCTCTGTTTACAAGAACCTCATTTACCGTACAAGTTCAATATCACAGAAAGTGAAAAATAGATAAAGAACTTGTGGTACTTACGTACAATGCAGTATCACTCAGCAATGAAATCTATGTGATCAGGCCCTTAGCAGCACAATGAGTGGATTCAGGTATGATGATTCTAACAGAAATAAGTCACACAGAAAAAGAAACATCATAAGATATCAGTAATACACGGAATGTAAACTTGGCTACACAGGAACTGAATTACAGAACAGAACAGGGTCTCAAATTTAGAAAACCAACTTATGCTTGCTTAAGGGGAAAGGTGAGTTGGGGTTCTGCATAAAACCAGAGATTGAAATGAGCACAGATAAAGTTCCTTAAGCCAAATATGGAATAGACAAGAGCTACTCCTTGCTCAACGAAATGGACTCAACACCGCATATTAAACGCATAAGAATGTACCTGACTAGTAAGTATCTTAAAACCTATGGATTGCTATGTCTCCAAAAGAGAATCAAGCATGTGTACAGGGGCATAAACGCAGCAGTGATAGGATTGGAGAGGTTCAGGGAGCAAATGAAGACCCTTTGAAGTCATATTGCATGGTACCCATTCCACGGGTTTCAACTACCCACGTTTAAGGTATTCTTCCTTCAGCTAAAACATGCATGTGGAAACTAGAGTATGATCAACCATGTGATCGGGAGACGTGTTCAAATATGTCTCAGTTTTCGTACCCTGGTACGCGGGTGCAACATTCCAGACGCTTTACTAACACTCTCCCGACTTGGAGAGTCAGTCCCTTTAACCTCCTGTTTGGCCCAGTTTGCAATTTCTGCAGAAGATGAACAGGAATAGCGAGAACCAATGAGAGACTAGCTGGAGGTGTCTGGACGGGCAAATTTAACTCTCATTTCCCACCAGGAAGAGGAATTAACCAAAGGCTCAGCGTGCCGTGCCGGAAACAAATTAGGGCCTGAAGCCATCCTGTGGTGTTGCGGCCAGCTCACAAGAAAGCGAGTTGAAGAAAGGAGCTCAGGGGCACTGTAATTCACAAACCTGCAGAGTTATAAATGACAGCTATCGTCCAAAAATATACTGAAGTAAGGCTGCCAAGAGGACTTGAAAGCGGGGCAGAATTGCAGGAAACCGATTTCAGGAGGTAGACTGGAATTGCATTGAAAGCATAGGAAAAGAGGCAGAACGTCCACAATGATGCACTTGGCCAAAAAGGGCGTATGCGTTTTTTCCTGAATATATTCAGGAAAAAACGCATACGCCCTTTTTGGCCAATCAAGCAAGCTTGCAAAGGAAATCTGCACTACAATGAAGTCTCACTTCCCCCTGGTCAAAAGGGCCATCTGAAAAAAGGGTAAAATCCAGAAAGGCAGGACAGGCCATGGAGAACTGGGAGCCTTGTTATGCTGATGGGTGGGATGTAAATTGCCAACAGACACTTGGGAGAAGTGTATGGTGTTTCCTGAAACATCTAAAACACAAAGCAACAGAGCCTAGGGCACTTCCACTTATGGTCCTATAGCTTAGGGAAATTAAAATCAAAAAGACAAGCCACCCCAAAGTTTGGGACGCCTCTTTTTACAAGAACCTCGTTTACCGTACAAGTTCAATATCACAGAAAGTGCAAAATGGATAAAGAAGTGGCGGTACTTACGTACAATGCAGTATCACTCAGCAATGAAATCTATGTCATCAGGCCCGTAGCAGCATAATGAGTGGATTCAGGTACGATGATTCTAACTGAAATAAGTCACACAGAAAAAGAAACATCATAAGATATCAGTAATACACGGAATGTAATCTTGGCTACACAGGAACTGCATTACAGAACAGAACAGGGTCTCAAATTTAGAAAACCAACTTATGCTTGCTTAAGGGTAAAGGTGAGTTGGGGTGCTGCATAAAACCAGAGATTGAAATGAGCACAGATAAAGTTCCTTAAGCCAAATATGGAATAGACAAGAGCTACTCCTTGCTCAACGAAATGGACTCAACACCGCATATTAAACGCCTAAGAATGTACCTGACTAGTAAGTATCTTAAAACCTATGGCTTGCTATGTCTCCAAAAGAGAATCAGGCATGTGTACAGGGGCATAAACGCAGCAGTGATAGGATTGGAGAGGTTCGGTGAGCAAATGAAGACCCTTTGAAGTCATATTGCATGGTAAACATTACACGGGTCTGAACTCTCCAGGTTTAAGGTATTCTTCCTTGAGCTAAAACATGCATGTGGAACCTAGAGTATGATCAACCGTGTGATCGGGAGATGTGTTCAAATATGTCTCAGTTTTCGTACCCTGGTACTCGGGTGCAACATTCCAGACGCTTTACTAACACTCTCCCGACTTGGAGAGTCAGTCCCTTTAACCTCCTGTTTGGCCCAGTTTGCAATTTCTGCGGAAGATGAACAGCAATAGCGAGAACCAATGAGAGACTAGCTGGAGGTTTCTGGACGGGCAAATTTAACTCTCATTTCCCACCAGGAAGAAGAATTAACCAAAGGCTCAGCATGCCGTGCCGGAACCAGATTAGGGCCTGAAGCCATCCTGCGGTGTTGCGGCCAGGTCACAAGAAAGCAGGTGGAAAAAAGGAGCTCAGGGGCACTGTAATTCACAAACCTGCAGAGTTATAAATGACAGCTATCTTCCAAAAATATACTGAAGTAAGGCTGCCAAGAGGACTTGAAAGCGGGGCAGAATTGCAGGAAACCGATTTCAGGAGGTAGACTGGAATTGCATTGAAAGCATAGGAAAAGAGGCAGAACGTCCACAATGATGCACTTGGCCAAAAAGGGCGTATGCGTTTTTTCCTGAATATATTCAGGAAAAAACGCATACACACTTTTTGGCCAACCAAGCAAGCTTGCAAAGGAAATCTGCACTACAATGAAGTCTCACGTCCCCCTGGTCAAAAGGGCCATCTGAAAAAAGTGTAAAATCCAGAAAGGCAGGACAGGCCATGGAGAACTGGGAGCCTTGTTATGCTGATGGGCGGGATGTAAATTGCCAACAGACACTCGGGAGTAGTGTATGGTGTTTCCTGAAACATCTAAAAAACAAAGCAACAGAGCCTCGGGCACTTCCACTTATGGTCCTATAGCTTAGGGAAATTAAAATCAAAAAGACACAGCCACCCCAAAGTTTGGGACGCCACTGTTTACAAGAACCTCGTTTACCGTACAAGTTCAATATCACAGAAAGTGAAAAATGGATAAAGAACTTGTGGTACTTACGTACAATGCAGTATCACTCAGCAATGAAATCTATGTCATCAGGCCCGTAGCAGCATAATGAGTGGATTCAGGTATGATGATTCTAACTGAAATAAGTCACACAGAAAAAGAAACATCATAAGATATCACTAATACACGGAATGTAAACTTGGCTACACAGGAACTGAATTCCAAAACAGAACAGGGTCTCAAATTTAGAAAACCAACTTATGCTTGCTTAAGGGGAAAGGTGAGTTGGGGTGCTGCATAAAACCAGAGATTGAAATGAGCACAGATAAAGTTCCTTAAGCCAAATATGGGATAGAAAAGAGCTACTCCTTGCTCAACGAAATGGACTCAACACCCCACACTAAACGCCTAAGAATGTACCTGACTAGTAAGTATCTTAAAACCTATGGATTGCTATGTCTCCAAAGAGAATCAAGCGTGTGTACAGGGGCATAAACGCAGCAGTGATAGGATTGGAGAGGTTCAGGGAGCAAATGAAGACCCTTTGAAGTCATATTGCATGGTACCCATTACACGGGTCTCAACTCTCCAGGTTTAAGGTATTCTTCCTTCAGCTAAAACATGCATGTGGAACCCAGAGTATGATCAACCGTGTGAACGGGAGACGTGTTCAAATATGTCTCAGTTTTCCTCCCCTGGTACTCGGGTGCAACATTCCAGACGCTTTACTAACACTCTCCCCACTTGGAGAGTCAGCGCCTTTAACCTCCTGTTTGGCCCAGTTTGCAATTTCTGCGGAAGATGAACAGGAATAGCGAGAACCAATGAGAGACTAGCTGGAGGTGTCTGGACGGGAAAATTTAACTCTCATTTCCCACCAGGAAGAGGAATTAACCAAAGGCTCAGCGTGCCGTGCCGGAAACAGATTAGGGCCTGAAGCCATCCTGCGGTGTTGCAGCCAGGTCACAAGAAAGCGAGTTGAAGAAAGGAGCTCAGGGGCACTGTAATTCACAAACCTGCAGAGTTATAAATGACAGCTATCGTCCAAAAATATACAGAAGTAAGGCTGCCAAGAGGACTTGAAAGCGGGGCAGAATTGCAGGAAACCGATTTCAGGAGGTAGACTGGAATTGCATTGAAAGCATAGGAAAAGAGGCAGAACGTCCACAATGATGCACTTGGCCAAAAAGGGCGTATGCGTTTTTTCCTGAATATATTCAGGAAAAAACGCATACGCCCTTTTTGGCCAACCAAGCAAGCTTGCAAAGGAAATCTGCACTACAATGAAGTCTCACTTCCCCCTGGTCAAAAGGGCCATCTGAAAAAAGGGTAAAATCCAGAAAGGCAGGACAGGCCATGGAGAACTGGGAGCCTTGTTATGCTGATGGGCGGGATGTAAATTGCCAACAGACACTCGGGAGAAGTGTATGGTGTTTCCTGAAACATCTAAAACACAAAGCAACAGAGCCTAGGGCACTTCCACTTATGGTCCTATAGCTTAGGGAAATTAAAATCAAAAAGACACAGCCACCCCAAAGTTTGGGACGCCTCTGTTTACAAGAACCTCGTTTACCGTACAAGTTCAATATCACAGAAAGTGAAAAATGGATAAAGAACTTGTGGTACATACGTACAATGCAGTATCACTCAGCAATGAAATCTATGTCATCAGGCCTGTAGCAGCATAATGAGTGGATTCAGGTACGATGATTCTAACTGAAATAAGTCACACAGAAAAAGAAACATCATAAGATATCACTAATACACGGAATGTAAACTTGGCTACACAGGAACTGAATTCCAAAACAGAACAGGGTCTCAAATTTAGAAAACCAACTTATGCTTGCTTAAGGGGAAAGGTGAGTTGGGGTGCTGCATAAAACCAGAGATTGAAATGAGCACAGATAAAGTTCCTAAAGCCAAATATGGAATAGAGAAGAGCTACTCCTTGCTCAACGAAATGGACTCAACACCGCATATTAAACGTCTAAGAATGTACCTGACTAGTAAGTATCTTAAAACCTATGGATTGCTATGTCTCTGAAAGAGAATCAAGCATGTGTACAGGGGCATAAACGCAGCAGTGATAGGATTGGAGAGGTTCGGTGAGCAAATGAAGACCCTTTGAAGTCATATTGCATGGTACCCATTCCACGGGTCTAAACTCTCCAGGTTTAAGGTATTCTTCCTTCAGCTAAAACATGCATGTGGAACCCAGAGTATGATCAACCGTGTGAACGGGAGACGTGTTCAAATATGTCTCAGGTTTCTTCCCCTGGTACTCGGGTGCAACATTCCAGACGCTTTACTAACACTCTCCCGACTTGGAGAGTCAGTCCCTTTAACCTCCTGTTTGGCCCAGTTTGCAATTTCTGCAGAAGATGAACAGGAATAGCGAGAACCAATGAGAGACTAGCTGGAGTTGTCTGGACGGGCAAATTTAACTCTCATTTCCCACCAGGAAGAGGAATTAACCAAAGGCTCAGCGTGCCATGCCGGAAACAGATTAGGGCCTGAAGCCATCCTGCGGTGTTGCGGCCAGGTCACAAGAAAGCGAGTTGAAGAAAGGAGCTCAGGGGCACTGTAATTCACAAACCTGCAGAGTTATAAATGACAGCTATCGTCCAAAAATATACTGAAGTAAGGCTGCCAAGAGGACTTGAAAGCGGGGCAGAATTGCAGGAAACCGATTTCAGGAGGTAGACTGGAATTGCATTGAAAGCATAGGAAAAGAGGCAGAACGTCCACAATGATGCACTTGGCCAAAAAGGGCGTAAGCGTTTTTTCCTGAATATATTCAGGAAAAAACGCATACGCCCTTTTTGGCCAACCAAGCAAGCTTGCAAAGGAAATCTGCACTACAATGAAGTCTCACTTCCCCCGGTCAAAAGGGCCATCTGAAAAAAGTGTAAAATCCAGAAAGGCAGGACAGGCCATGGAGAACTGGGAGCCTTGTTATGCTGATGGGCGGGATGTAAATTGCCAACAACCACTCGGGAGAAGTGTATGGTGTTTCCTGAAACATCTAAAAAACAAAGCAACAGAGCCTAGGGCACTTCCACTTATGGTCCTATAGCTTAGGGAAATTAAAATCAAAAAGACACAGCCACCCCAAAGTTTGGGACGCCACTGTTTACAAGAACCTCGTTTACCGTACAAGTTCAATATCACAGAAAGTGAAAAATGGATAAAGAACTTGTGGTACTTACGTACAATGCAGTATCACTCAGCAATGAAATCTGTGTCATCAGGCCCTTAGCAGCACAATGAGTGGATTCAGGTATGATGATTCTAACTGAAATAAGTCACACAGAAAAAGAAACATCATAAGATATCAGTAATACACGGAATGTAAACTTGGCTACACAGGAACTGAATTCCAAAACAGAACAGGGTCTCAAATTTAGAAAACCAACTTATGCTTGCTTAAGGGGAAAGGTGAGTTGGGGTGCTGCATAAAACCAGAGATTGAAATGAGCACAGATAAAGTTCCTTAAGCCAAATATGGGATAGAAAAGAGCTACTCCTTGCTCAGCGAAATGGACTCAACACCCCATATTAAACGCCTAAGAATGTACCTGACTAGTAAGTATCTTAAAACCTATGGATTGCTATGTCTCCAAAACAGAATCAAGCGTGTGTACAGGGGCATAAACGCAGCAGTGATAGGATTGGAGAGGTTCGGTGAGCAAATGAAGACCCTTTGAAGTCATATTGCATGGTACCCATTACACGGGTCTGAACTCTCCAGGTTTAAGGTATTCTTCCTTCAGCTAAAACATGCATGTGGAACCCAGACTATGATCAACCGTGTGAACGGGAGACGTGTTCAAATATGTCTCAGTTTTCCTCCCCCGGTACTCGGGTGCAACATTCCAGACGCTTTACTAACACTCTCCCCACTTGGAGAGTCAGCGCCTTTAATCTCCTGTTTGGCCCAGTTTGCAATTTCTGCGAAGATGAACAGGAATAGGGAGAACCAATGAGAGACTAGCTGGAGGTGTCTGGACGGGCAAATTTAACTCTCATTTCCCACCAGGAAGAGGAAATAACCAAAGGCTCAGCGTGCCGTGCCGGAACCAGATTAGGGCCTGAAACCATCCTGTGGTGCTGCGGCCAGCTCAAAAGAAAGCGAGTTGAAGAAAGGAGCTCAGGGGCACTGTAATTCACAAACCTGCAGAGTTACAAATGACAGCTATCGACCAAAAATATACTGAAGTAAGGCTGCCAAGAGGACTTGAAAGTGGGGCAGAATTGCAGGAAACCGATTTCAGGAGGTAGACTGGAATTGCATTGAAAGCATAGGAAAAGAGGCAGAACGTGCACCATGATGCACTTGGCCAAAAAGGGCGTATGCATTTTTTCCTGAATATATTCAGGAAAAAACGCATACGCCCTTTTTGGCCAACCAAGCAAGCTTGCAAAGGAAATCTGCACTACAATGAAGTCTCACTTCCCCCCGGTCAAAAGGGACATCTAAAAAAGTGTAAAATCCAGAAAGGCAGGACAGGCCATGGAGAACTGGGAGCCTTGTTATGCTGATGGGCGGGATGTAAATTGCCAACAGACACTCGGGAGAAGTGTATGGTGTTTCCTGAAACATCTAAAAATCAAAGCAAAAGAGCCTAGGGCACTTCCACTTATGGTCCTATAGCTTAGGGAAATTAAAATCAAAAAGACACAGCCACCCCAAAGTTTGGGACGCCTCTGTTTACAAGAACCTCGTTTACAGTACAAGTTCAACATCACAGAAAGTGAAAAATGGATAGAGAAGTTGTGGTATTTACTTACAAAGCAATATCACTCAGCAATGAAATCTATGTCATCAGGCCCTTCGCAGCACAATGAGTGGATTCAGGTATGATGATTCTAACTGAAATAAGTCACACAGAAAAAGAAACATCATAAGATATCAGTAATACACAGAATGTAAAGTTGGCTACTCAGGAACTGAATTACAGAACAGAACAGGGTCTCAAATTTAGAAAACCAACTTATGCTTGCTTAAGGGGAAAGGTGAGTTGGGGTGCTGTATAAAACCAGAGATTGAAATGAGCACAGATAAAGTTCCTTAAGCCAAATATGGAATAGAGAAGAGCTACTCCTTGCTCAACGAAATGGACTCAACACCCCATATTAAACGCCTAAGAATGTACCTGACTAGTAAGTATCTTAAAACCTATGGATTGCTATGTCTCCAAAAGAGAATCAAGCGTGTGTACAGGTGCATAAATGCAGCAGTGATAGGATTGGAGAGGTTCGGTGAGCAAATGAAGACCCTTTGAAGTCATATTTCATGGTACCCATTACACGGGTCTCAACTCTCCAGGTTTAAGGTATTCTTCCTTCAGCTAAAACATGCATGTGGAACCCAGAGTATGATCAACCATGTGAACGGGAGACGTGTTCAAATATGTCTCAGTTTTCCTCCCCTGGTACTCGGGTGCAACATTCCAGACGCTTTACTAACACTCTCCCCACTTGGAGAGTCAGTCCCTTTAACTTCCTGTTTGGCCCAGTTTGCAATTTCTGCGGAAGATGTACAGGAATAGGGAGAATCAATGAGAGACAAGCGGGAGGTGTCTGGACGGGGAAATTTAACTCTCATTTCCCACCAGGATGAGGAATTAACCAAAGGCTCAGCGTGCCGTGCCGGAAACAGATTAGGGCCTGAAGCAATCCTGCGGTGTGGCGGCCAGCTCACAAGAAAGTGAGTTGAAGAAAGGAGCTCAGGGGCACTGTAATTCACAAACCTGCAGACTTATAAATGACAGCTATCATCCAAAAATATACTGAAGTAAGGCTGCCAAGAGGACTTGAAAGCGGGGCAGAATTGCAGGAAACCGATTTCAGGAGGTAGACTGGAATTGCATTGAAAGCATAGGAAAAGAGGCAGAACGTCCACAATGATGCACTTGGCCAAAAAGGGCGTATGCGTTTTTTCCTGAATATATTCAGGAAAAAACGCATACACCCTTTTTGGCCAACCAAGCAAGCTTGCAAAGGAAATCTGCACTACAATGAAGTCTCACGTCCCCCTGGTCAAAAGGGCCATCTGAAAAAAGTGTAAAATCCAGAAAGGCAGGACAGGCCATGGAGAACTGGGAGCCTTGTTATGCTGATGGGCGGGATGTAAATTGCCAACAGACACTCGGGAGTAGTGTATGGTGTTTCCTGAAACATCTAAAAAACAAAGCAACAGAGCCTCGGGCACTTCCACTTATGGTCCTATAGCTTAGGGAAATTAAAATCAAAAAGACACAGCCACCCCAAAGTTTGGGACACCACTGTTTACAAGAACCTCGTTTACCGTACAAGTTCAATATCACAGAAAGTGAAAAATGGATAAAGAACTTGTGGTACTTACGTACAATGCAGTATCACTCAGCAATGAAATCTATGTCATCAGGCCCGTAGCAGCATAATGAGTGGATTCAGGTATGATGATTCTACCTGAAATAAGTCACACAGAAAAAGAAACATCATAAGATATCACTAATACACGGAATGTAAACTTGGCTACACAGGAACTGAATTCCAAAACAGAACAGGGTCTCAAATTTAGAAAACCAACTTATGCTTGCTTAAGGGGAAAGGTGAGTTGGGGTGCTGCATAAAACCAGAGATTGAAATGAGCACAGATAAAGTTCCTAAAGCCAAATATGGAATAGAGAAGAGCTACTCCTTGCTCAACGAAATGGACTCAACACCGCATATTAAACGTCTAAGAATGTACCTGACTAGTAAGTATCTTAAAACCTATGGATTGCTATGTCTCTGAAAGAGAATCAAGCATGTGTACAGGGGCATAAACGCAGCAGTGATAGGATTGGAGAGGTTCGGTGAGCAAATGAAGACCCTTTGAAGTCATATTGCATGGTAACCATTACACGGGTCTAAACTCTCCAGGTTTAAGGTATTCTTCCTTCAGCTAAAACATGCATGTGGAACCCAGAGTATGATCAACCATGTGATCGGGAGACGTGTTCAAATATGTCTCAGGTTTCTTCCCTGGTACTCGGGTGCAACATTCCAGACGCTGTACTAACACTCTCCCGACTTGGAGAGTCAGTCCCTTTAACCTCCTGTTTGGCCCAGTTTGCAATTTCTGCAGAAGATGAACAGGAATAGCGAGAACCAATGAGAGACTAGCTGGAGTTGTCTGGACGGGCAAATTTAACTCTCATTTCCCACCAGGAAGAGGAATTAACCAAAGGCTCAGCGTGCCATGCCGGAAACAGATTAGGGCCTGAAGCCATCCTGCGGTGTTGCGGCCAGGTCACAAGAAAGCGAGTTGAAGAAAGGAGCTCAGGGGCACTGTAATTCACAAACCTGCAGAGTTATAAATGACAGCTATCGTCCAAAAATATACTGAAGTAAGGCTGCCAAGAGGACTTGAAAGCGGGGCAGAATTGCAGGAAACCGATTTCAGGAGGTAGACTGGAATTGCATTGAAAGCATAGGAAAAGAGGCAGAACGTCCACAATGATGCACTTGGCCAAAAAGGGCGTAAGCGTTTTTTCCTGAATATATTCAGGAAAAAACGCATACGCCCTTTTTGGCCAAACAAGCAAGCTTGCAAAGGAAATCTGCACTACAATGAAGTCTCACTTCCCCCAGTCAAAAGGGCCATCTGAAAAAAGTGTAAAATCCAGAAAGGGAACAGGCCATTGAGAACTGGGAGCCTTGTTATGCTGATGGGCGGGATGTAAATTGCCAACAACCACTCGGGAGAAGTGTATGGTGTTTCCTGAAACATCTAAAAAACAAAGCAACAGAGCCTAGGGCACTTCCACTTATGGTCCTATAGCTTAGGGAAATTAAAATCAAAAAGACACAGCCACCCCAAAGTTTGGGACGCCACTGTTTACAAGAACCTCGTTTACCGTACAAGTTCAATATCACAGAAAGTGAAAAATGGATAAAGAACTTGTGGTACTTACGTACAATGCAGTATCACTCAGCAATGAAATCTGTGTCATCAGGCCCTTAGCAGCACAATGAGTGGATTCAGGTATGATGATTCTAACTGAAATAAGTCACACAGAAAAAGAAACATCATAAGATATCAGTAATACACGGAATGTAAACTTGGCTACACAGGAACTGAATTCCAAAACAGAACAGGGTCTCAAATTTAGAAAACCAACTTATGCTTGCTTAAGGGGAAAGGTGAGTTGGGGTGCTGCATAAAACCAGAGATTGAAATGAGCACAGATAAAGTTCCTTAAGCCAAATATGGGATAGAAAAGAGCTACTCCTTGCTCAGCGAAATGGACTCAACACCCCATATTAAACGCCTAAGAATGTACCTGACTAGTAAGTATCTTAAAACCTATGGATAGCTATGTCTCCAAAAGAGAATCAAGCGTGTGTACAGGGGCATAAACGCAGCAGTGATAGGATTGGAGAGGTTCGGTGAGCAAATGAAGACCCTTTGAAGTCATATTGCATGGTACCCATTACACGGGTCTGAACTCTCCAGGTTTAAGGTATTCTTCCTTCAGCTAAAACATGCATGTGGAACCCAGACTATGATCAACCGTGTGAACGGGAGACGTGTTCAAATATGTCTCAGTTTTCCTCCCCCGGTACTCGGGTGCAACATTCCAGACGCTTTACTAACACTCTCCCCACTTGGAGAGTCAGCGCCTTTAATCTCCTGTTTGGCCCAGTTTGCAATTTCTGCGAAGATGAACAGGAATAGGGAGAACCAATGAGAGACTAGCTGGAGGTGTCTGGACGGGCAAATTTAACTCTCATTTCCCACCAGGAAGAGGAAATAACCAAAGGCTCAGCGTGCCGTGCCGGAACCAGATTAGGGCCTGAAACCATCCTGTGGTGCTGCGGCCAGCTCAAAAGAAAGCGAGTTGAAGAAAGGAGCTCAGGGGCACTGTAATTCACAAACCTGCAGAGTTACAAATGACAGCTATCGACCAAAAATATACTGAAGTAAGGCTGCCAAGAGGACTTGAAAGTGGGGCAGAATTGCAGGAAACCGATTTCAGGAGGTAGACTGGAATTGCATTGAAAGCATAGGAAAAGAGGCAGAACGTGCACCATGATGCACTTGGCCAAAAAGGGCGTATGCATTTTTTCCTGAATATATTCAGGAAAAAACGCATACGCCCTTTTTGGCCAACCAAGCAAGCTTGCAAAGGAAATCTGCACTACAATGAAGTCTCACTTCCCCCCGGTCAAAAGGGACATCTAAAAAAGTGTAAAATCCAGAAAGGCAGGACAGGCCATGGAGAACTGGGAGCCTTGTTATGCTGATGGGCGGGATGTAAATTGCCAACAGACACTCGGGAGAAGTGTATGGTGTTTCCTGAAACATCTAAAAATCAAAGCAAAAGAGCCTAGGGCACTTCCACTTATGGTCCTATAGCTTAGGGAAATTAAAATCAAAAAGACACAGCCACCCCAAAGTTTGGGACGCCTCTGTTTACAAGAACCTCGTTTACAGTACAAGTTCAACATCACAGAAAGTGAAAAATGGATAGAGAAGTTGTGGTATTTACTTACAAAGCAATATCACTCAGCAATGAAATCTATGTCATCAGGCCCTTCGCAGCACAATGAGTGGATTCAGGTATGATGATTCTAACTGAAATAAGTCACACAGAAAAAGAAACATCATAAGATATCAGTAATACACAGAATGTAAACTTGGCTACACAGGAACTGAATTACAGAACAGAACAGGGTCTCAAATTTAGAAAACCAACTTATGCTTGCTTAAGGGGAAAGGTGAGTTGGGGTGCTGTATAAAACCAGAGATTGAAATGAGCACAGATAAAGTTCCTTAAGCCAAATATGGAATAGACAAGAGCTACTCCTTGCTCAACGAAATGGACTCAACACCCCATATTAAACGCCTAAGAATGTACCTGACTAGTAAGTATCTTAAAACCTATGGATTGCTATGTCTCCAAAAGAGAATCAAGCGTGTGTACAGGTGCATAAATGCAGCAGTGATAGGATTGGAGAGGTTCGGTGAGCAAATGAAGACCCTTTGAAGTCATATTTCATGGTACCCATTACACGGGTCTCAACTCTCCAGGTTTAAGGTATTCTTCCTTCAGCTAAAACATGCATGTGGAACCCAGAGTATGATCAACCATGTGAACGGGAGACGTGTTCAAATATGTCTCAGTTTTCCTCCCCTGGTACTCGGGTGCAACATTCCAGACGCTTTACTAACACTCTCCCCACTTGGAGAGTCAGTCCCTTTAACTTCCTGTTTGGCCCAGTTTGCAATTTCTGCGGAAGATGTACAGGAATAGGGAGAACCAATGAGAGACAAGCGGGAGGTGTCTGGACGGGGAAATTTAACTCTCATTTCCCACCAGGATGAGGAATTAACCAAAGGCTCAGCGTGCCGTGCCGGAAACAGATTAGGGCCTGAAGCAATCCTGCGGTGTGGCGGCCAGCTCACAAGAAAGTGAGTTGAAGAAAGGAGCTCAGGGGCACTGTAATTCACAAACCTGCAGACTTATAAATGACAGCTATCATCCAAAAATATACTGAAGTAAGGCTGCCAAGAGGACTTGAAAGCGGGGCAGAATTGCAGGAAACCGATTTCAGGAGGTAGACTGGAATTGCATTGAAAGCATAGGAAAAGAGGCAGAACGTCCACAATGATGCACTTGGCCAAAAAGGGCGTATGCGTTTTTTCCTGAATATATTCAGGAAAAAACGCATACACCCTTTTTGGCCAACCAAGCAAGCTTGCAAAGGAAATCTGCACTACAATGAAGTCTCACTTCCCCCTGGTCAAAAGGGCCATCTGAAAAAAGTGTAAAATCCAGAAAGGCAGGACAGGCCATGGAGAACTGGGAGCCTTGTTATGCTGATGGGCGGGATGTAAATTGCCAACAGACACTCGGGAGTAGTGTATGGTGTTTCCTGAAACATCTAAAAAACAAAGCAACAGAGCCTCGGGCACTTCCACTTATGGTCCTATAGCTTAGGGAAATTAAAATCAAAAAGACACAGCCACCCCAAAGTTTGGGACGCCACTGTTTACAAGAACCTCGTTTACCGTACAAGTTCAATATCACAGAAAGTGAAAAATGGATAAAGAACTTGTGGTACTTACGTACAATGCAGTATCACTCAGCAATGAAATCTATGTCATCAGGCCCGTAGCAGCATAATGAGTGGATTCAGGTATGATGATTCTAACTGAAATAAGTCACACAGAAAAAGAAACATCATAAGATATCAGTAATACACGGAATGTAAACTTGGCTACACAGGAACTGAATTCCAAAACAGAACAGGGTCTCAAATTTAGAAAACCAACTTATGCTTGCTTAAGGGGAAAGGTGAGTTGGGGTGCTGCATAAAACCAGAGATTGAAATGAGCACAGATAAAGTTCCTTAAGCCAAATATGGGATAGAAAAGAGCTACTCCTTGCTCAACGAAATGGACTCAACACCCCACACTAAACGCCTAAGAATGTACCTGACTAGTAAGTATCTTAAAACCTATGGATTGCTATGTCTCCAAAGAGAATCAAGCGTGTGTACAGGGGCATAAACGCAGCAGTGATAGGATTGGAGAGGTTCAGGGAGCAAATGAAGACCCTTTGAAGTCATATTGCATGGTACCCATTACACGGGTCTCAACTCTCCAGGTTTAAGGTATTCTTCCTTCAGCTAAAACATGCATGTGGAACCCAGAGTATGATCAACCGTGTGAACGGGAGACGTGTTCAAATATGTCTCAGTTTTCCTCCCCTGGTACTCGGGTGCAACATTCCAGACGCTTTACTAACACTCTCCCCACTTGGAGAGTCAGCGCCTTTAACCTCCTGTTTGGCCCAGTTTGCAATTTCTGCGGAAGATGAACAGGAATAGCGAGAACCAATGAGAGACTAGCTGGAGGTGTCTGGACGGGCAAATTTAACTCTCATTTCCCACCAGGAAGAGGAATTAACCAAAGGCTCAGCGTGCCGTGTCGGAAACAGATTAGGGCCTGAAGCCATCCTGCGGTGTTGCGGCCAGGTCACAAGAAAGCGAGTTGAAGAAAGGAGCTCAGGGGCACTGTAATTCACAAACCTGCAGAGTTATAAATGACAGCTATCGTCCAAAAATATACTGAAGTAAGGCTGCCAAGAGTACTTGAAAGCGGGGCAGAATTGCAGGAAACCGATTTCAGGAGGTAGACTGGAATTGCATTGAAAGCATAGGAAAAGAGGCAGAACGTGCACCATGATGCACTTGGCCAAAAAGGGCATATGCGTTTTTTCCTGAATATATTCAGGAAAAAACGCATACGCCCTTTTTGGACAACCAAGCAAGCTTGCAAACGAAATCTGCACTACAATGAAGTCTCACTTCCCCCCGGTCAAAGGGGCCATCTGAAAAAAGTGTAAAATCCAGAAAGGCAGGACAGGCCATGGAGAACTGGGAGCCTTGTTATGCTGATGGGCGGGATGTAAATTGCCAACAGACACTCGGGAGAAGTGTATGGTGTTTCCTGAAACATCTAAAAAACAAAGCAACAGAGCCTAGGGCACTTCCACTTATGGTCCTATAGCTTAGGGAAATTAAAATCAAAAAGACACAGCCACCCCAAAGTTTGGGACGCCTCTGTTTACAAGAACCTCGTTTACGGTACAAGTTCAATATCGCAGAAAGTGAAAAATGGATAAAGTAGTTGTGGTACTTACGTACAATGCAATATCCCTCAGCAATTGAAATCTATGTCATCAGGAATGTAGCAGCACAATGAGTGGATTCAGGTATGATGATTCTAACTGAAATAAGTCACACAGAAAAAGAAACATCATAAGATATCACTAATACACAAAATGTAAACTTCGCTACACAGGAACTGGATTACAAAACAGAACAGGGTCTCAAATTTCGAAAACCAACTTATGCTTGCTTAAGGGGAAAGGTGAGTTGGGGTGCTGCATAAAACCAGAGATTGAAATGAGCACAGATAAAGTTCTTTAAGCCAAATATGAAATAGACAAGAGCTAATACTTGCTCAACGAAATGGACTCAACACTGCATATTAAACGCCTAAGAATGTACCTGACTAGTAAGTATCCTAAAACCTATGGATTGCTATGTCTCCGAAAGAGAATCAAGCGTGTGTACAGGGGCACAAACGCAGCAGTGATAGGATTGGAGAGGTTCGGTGAGCAAATGAAGACCCTTTGAAGTCATATTGCATGGTACCCATTCCACCGGTCTCAACTCTCCAGGTTTAAGGTATTCTTCCTTCAGCTAAAACATGCATGTGGAACCCAGACTATGATCAACCGTGTGAACGGGAGACGTGTTCAAATATGTCTCAGTTTTCCTCCCCCGGTACTCGGGTGCAACATTCCAGACGCTTTACTAACACTCTCCCCACTTGGAGAGTCAGCGCCTTTAACCTCCTGTTTGGCCCAGTTTGCAATTTCTGCGGAAGATGAACAGGAATAGCGAGAACCAATGAGAGACTAGCTGGAGGTGTCTGGACGGGCAAATTTAACTCTCATTTCCCACCAGGAAGAGGAATTAACCAAAGGCTCAGCGTGCCGTGCCGGAACCAGATTAGGGCCTGAAGCCATCCTGTGGTGTTGTGGCCAGGTCACAAGAAAGCGAGTTGAAGAAAGGAGCTCAGGGGAATTGTAATTCACAAACCTGCAGAGTAATAAATGACAGCTATCGTCCAAAAATATACTGAAGTAAGGCTGCCAAGAGGACTTGAAGGTGGGGCAGAATTGCAGGAAACCGATTTCAGGAGGTAGACTGGAATTGCATTGAAAGCATAGGAAAAGAGGCGGAACGTCCACAATGATGCACTTGGCCAAAAAGGGCGTATGCGTTTTTTCCTGAATATATTCAGGAAAAATCGCATACGACATTTTTGGCCAACCAAGCAAGCTTGCAAAGGAAATCTGCACTACAATGAAGTCTCACTTCCCCCCGGTCAAAAGGGCCATCTGAAAAAAGGGTAAAATCCAGAAAGGCAGGACAGGCCATGGAGAACTGGGAGCCTTGTTATGCTGATGGGCGGGATGTAAATTGCCATCAGACAATCTGGAGAAGTGTATGGTGTTTCCTGAAACATCTAAAACACAAAGCAACAGAGCCTAGGGCACTTCCACTTATGGTCCTATAGCTTAGGGAAATTAAAATCAAAAAGACACAGCCACCCCAAAGTTTGGGACGCCTCTGTTTACAAGAACCTCGTTTACAGTACAAGTTCAACATCGCAGAAAGTGAAAAATGGATAAAGAAGTTGTGGTATTTACTTACAAAGCAATATCACTCAGCAATGAAATCTATGTCATCAGGCCCTTCGCAGCACAATGAGTGGATTCAGGTATGATGATTCTAACTGAAATAAGTCACACAGAAAAAGAAACATCATAAGATATCAGTAATACACAGAATGTAAACTTGGCTACACAGGAACTGAATTACAGAACAGAACAGGGTCTCAAATTTAGAAAACCAACTTATGCTTGCTTAAGGGTAAAGGTGAGTTGGGGTGCTGCATAAAACCAGAGATCGAAATGAGCACAGATAAAGTTCCTTAAGCCAAATATGGAATAGACAAGAGCTACTCCTTGCTCAATGAAATGGACTCAACACCGCATATTAAACGCCTAAGAATGTACCTGACTAGTAAGTATCTTAAAACCTATGGCTTGCTATGTCTCCAAAAGAGAATCAGGCATGTGTACAGGGGCATAAACACAGCAGTGATAGGATTGGAGAGGTTCGGTGAGCTAATGAAGACCCTTTGAAGTCATATTGCATGGTACCCATTCCACGGGTCTCAACTCTCCAGGTTTAAGGTATTCTTCCTTCAGCTAAAACATGCATCTGGAACCCAGAGTATGATCAACCGTGTGATCAGGAGACGTGTTCAAATATGTCTCAGTTCTTGTCCCCTGGTACTCGGGTGCAACATTCCAGACGCTTTACTAACACTCTCCCGACTTGGAGAGTCAGTGCCTTTAACCTCCTGTTTGGCCCAGTTTGCAATTTCTGCGGAAGAAGAACAGGAATAGGGAGAACCATTGAGAGACTAGCTGGAGGTGTCTGGACGGGCAAATTTAACTCTCATTTCCCACCAGGAAGAGGAATTAACCAAAGGCTCAGCGTGCCGTGCCGGAACCAGATTAGGGCCTGAAGCAATCCTGCGGTGTTGTGGCCAGCTCACAGGAAAGCGAGTTGAAGAAAGAAGCTCAGGGGCACTGTAATTCACAAACCTGCAGAGTTATAAATGACAGCTATCGTCCAAAAATATACTGAAGTAAGGCTGCCAAGAGAACTTGAAAGCGGGGCAGAATTGCAGGGAAACCAATTTCAGGAGGTAGACTGGAATTGCATTTAAAGCATAGGAAAAGAGGCAGAACGTGCACCATGATGCACTTGGCCAAAAAGGGCATATGCGTTTTTTCCTGAATATATTCAGGAAAAAACGCATACGCCCTTTTTGGACAACCAAGCAAGCTTGCAAACGAAATCTGCACTACAATGAAGTCTCACTTCCCCCCGGTCAAAGGGGCCATCTGAAAAAAGTGTAAAATCCAGAAAGGCAGGACAGGCCATGGAGTACTGGGAGCCTTGTTATGCTGATGGGCGGGATGTAAATTGCCAACAGACACTCGGGAGAAGTGTATGGTGTTTCCTGAAACATCTAAAAAACAAAGCAACAGAGCCTAGGGCACTTCCACTTATGGTCCTATAGCTTAGGGAAATTAAAATCAAAAAGACACAGCCACCCCAAAGTTTGGGACGCCTCTGTTTACAAGAACCTCGTTTACGGTACAAGTTCAATATCGCAGAAAGTGAAAAATGGATAAAGTAGTTGTGGTACTTACGTACAATGCAATATCCCTCAGCAATTGAAATCTATGTCATCAGGAATGTAGCAGCACAATGAGTGGATTCAGGTATGATGATTCTAACTGAAATAAGTCACACAGAAAAAGAAACATCATAAGATATCACTAATACACAAAATGTAAACTTCGCTACACAGGAACTGGATTACAAAACAGAACAGGGTCTCAAATTTCGAAAACCAACTTATGCTTGCTTAAGGGGAAAGGTGAGTTGGGGTGCTGCATAAAACCAGAGATTGAAATGAGCACAGATAAAGTTCTTTAAGCCAAATATGAAATAGACAAGAGCTAATACTTGCTCAACGAAATGGACTCAACACTGCATATTAAACGCCTAAGAATGTACCTGACTAGTAAGTATCCTAAAACCTATGGATTGCTATGTCTCCGAAAGAGAATCAAGCGTGTGTACAGGGGCACAAACGCAGCAGTGATAGGATTGGAGAGGTTCGGTGAGCAAATGAAGACCCTTTGAAGTCATATTGCATGGTACCCATTCCACCGGTCTCAACTCTCCAGGTTTAAGGTATTCTTCCTTCAGCTAAAACATGCATGTGGAACCCAGACTATGATCAACCGTGTGAACGGGAGACGTGTTCAAATATGTCTCAGTTTTCCTCCCCCGGTACTCGGGTGCAACATTCCAGACGCTTTACTAACACTCTCCCCACTTGGAGAGTCAGCGCCTTTAACCTCCTGTTTGGCCCAGTTTGCAATTTCTGCGGAAGATGAACAGGAAGAGCGAGAACCAATGAGAGACTAGCTGGAGGTGTCTGGACGGGCAAATTTAACTCTCATTTCCCACCAGGAAGAGGAATTAACCAAAGGCTCAGCGTGCCGTGCCGGAACCAGATTAGGGCCTGAAGCCATCCTGCGGTGTTGTGGCCAGGTCACAAGAAAGCGAGTTGAAGAAAGGAGCTCAGGGGAATTGTAATTCACAAACCTGCAGAGTTATAAATGACAGCTATCGTCCAAAAATATACTGAAGTAAGGCTGCCAAGAGGACTTGAAGGTGGGGCAGAATTGCAGGAAACCGATTTCAGGAGGTAGACTGGAATTGCATTGAAAGCATAGGAAAAGAGGCGGAACGTCCACAATGATGCACTTGGCCAAAAAGGGCGTATGCGTTTTTTCCTGAATATATTCAGGAAAAATCGCATACGACCTTTTTGGCCAACCAAGCAAGCTTGCAAAGGAAATCTGCACTACAATGAAGTCTCACTTCCCCCCGGTCAAAAGGGCCATCTGAAAAAAGTGTAAAATCCAGAAAGGCAGGACAGGCCATGGAGAACTGGGAGCCTTGTTATGCTGATGGGCGGGATGTAAATTGCCATCAGACAATCTGGAGAAGTGTATGGTGTTTCCTGAAACATCTAAAACACAAAGCAACAGAGCCTAGGGCACTTCCACTTATGGTCCTATAGCTTAGGGAAATTAAAATCAAAAAGACACAGCCACCCCAAAGTTTGGGACGCCTCTGTTTACAAGAACCTCGTTTACCGTACAAGTTCAGTATCACAGAAAGTGAAAAATAGATAAAGAACTTGTGGTACTTACGTACAATGCAGTATCACTCAGCAATGAAATCTATGTGATCAGGCACTTAGCAGCACAATGAGTGGATTCAGGTATGATGATTCTAACAGAAATAAGTCACACAGAAAAAGAAACATCATAAGATATCAGTAATACACGGAATGTAAACTTGGCTACACAGGAACTGAATTACAGAACAGAACAGGGTCTCAAATTTAGAAAACCAACTTATGCTTGCTTAAGGGTAAAGGTGAGTTGGGGTGCTGCATAATACCAGAGATTGAAATGAGCACAGATAAAGTTCCTTAAGCCAAATATGGAATAGACAAGAGCTACTCCTTGCTCAACGAAATGGACTCAACACCGCATATTAAACGCCTAAGAATGTACCTGACTAGTAAGTATCTTAAAACCTATGGATTGCTATGTCTCCAAAAGAGAATCAAGCATGTGTACAGGGGCATAAACGCAGCAGTGATAGGATTGGAGAGGTTCAGGGAGCAAATGAAGACCCTTTGAAGTCATATTGCATGGTACCCATTCCACGGGTTTCAACTACCCAGGTTTAAGGTATTCTTCCTTCAGCTAAAACATGCATGTGGAACCTAGAGTATGATCAACCATGTGATCGGGAGACGTGTTCAAATATGTCTCAGTTTTCGTACCCTGGTACTCGGGTGCTACATTCCAGACGCTTTACTAACACTCTCCCGATTTGGAGAGTCAGTCCCTTTAACCTCCTGTTTGGCCCAGTTTGCAATTTCTGCAGAAGATGAACAGGAATAGCGAGAACCAATGAGAGACTAGCTGGAGGTGTCTGGACGGGCAAATTTAACTCTCATTTCCCACCAGGAAGAGGAATTAACCAAAGCCTCAGCGTGCCATGCCGGAAACAGATTAGGGCCTTAAGCCATCCTGCGGTGTTGCGGCCAGGTCAAAAGAAAGCGAGTTGAAGAAAGGAGCTCAGGGGCACTGTAATTCACAAACCTGCAGAGTTATAAATGACAGCTATCGTCCAAAAATATACTGAAGTAAGGCTGCCAAGAGGACTTGAAAGCGGGGCAGAATTGCAGGAAACCGATTTCAGGAGGTAGACTGGAATTGCATTGAAAGCATAGGAAAAGAGGCAGAACGTCCACAATGATGCACTTGGCCAAAAAGGGCGTATGCGTTTTTTCCTGAATATATTCAGGAAAAAACGCATACGCCCTTTTTGGCCAACCAAGCAAGCTTGCAAAGGAAATCTGCACTACAATGAAGTCTCACTTCCCCCCGGACGAAAGGGCCATCTGAAAAAAGGGTAAAATCCAGAAAGGCAACAGGCCATTGAGAACTCGGAGCCTTGTTATGCTGATGGGCGGATGTAAATTGCCAACAGACACTCGGGAGTAGTGTATGGTGTTTCCTGAAACATCTAAAAAACAAAGCAACAGAGCCTCGGGCACTTCCACTTATGGTCCTATAGCTTAGGGAAATTAAAATCAAAAAGACACAGCCACCCCAAAGTTTGGGACGCCACTGTTTACAAGAACCTCGTTTACCGTACAAGTTCAATATCACAGAAAGTGAAAAATGGATAAAGAACTTGTGGTACTTACGTACAATGCAGTATCACTCAGCAATGAAATCTATGTCATCAGGCCCGTAGCAGCATAATGAGTGGATTCAGGTATGATGATTCTAACTGAAATAAGTCACACAGAAAAAGAAACATCATAAGATATCAGTAATACACGGAATGTAAACTTGGCTACACAGGAACTGAATTCCAAAACAGAACAGGGTCTCAAATTTAGAAAACCAACTTATGCTTGCTTAAGGGGAAAGGTGAGTTGGGGTTCTGCATAAAACCAGAGATTGAAATGAGCACAGATAAAGTTCCTTAAGCCAAATATGGAATAGACAAGAGCTACTCCTTGCTCAACGAAATGGACTCAACACCCCATATTAAACGCCTAAGAATGTACCTGACTAGTAAGTATCTTAAAACCTATGGATTGCTATGTCTCCAAAAGAGAATCAAGCGTGTGTACAGGGGCATAAACGCAGCAGTGATAGGATTGGAGAGGTTCGGTGAGCAAATGAAGACCCTTTGAAGTCATATTGCATGGTACCCATTACACGGGTCTGAACTCTCCAGGTTTAAGGTATTCTTCCTTCAGCTAAAACATGCATGTGGAACCCAGACTATGATGAACCATGTGAACGGGAGACGTGTTCAAATATGTCTCAGTTTTCCTCCCCCGGTACTCGGGTGCAACATTCCAGACGCTTTACGAACACTCTCCCCACTTGGAGAGTCAGCGCCTTTAATCTCCTGTTTGGCCCAGTTTGCAATTTCTGCGGAAGATGAACAGGAATAGGGAGAACCAATGAGAGACTAGCTGGAGGTGTCTGGACGGGCAAATTTAACTCTCATTTCCCACCAGGAAGAGGAAATAACCAAAGGCTCAGCGTGCGGTGCCGGAACCAGATTAGGGCCTGAAGCCATCCTGTGGTGCTGCGGCCAGCTCAAAAGAAAGCGAGTTGAAGAAAGGAGCTCAGGGGCACTGTAATTCACAAACCTGCAGAGTTACAAATGACAGCTATCGACCAAAAATATACTGAAGTAAGGCTGCCAAGAGGACTTGAAAGTGGGGCAGAATTGCAGGAAACCGATTTCAGGAGGTAGACTGGAATTGCATTGAAAGCATAGGAAAAGAGGCAGAACTTGCACCATGATGCACTTGGCCAAAAAGGGCGTATGCGTTTTTTCCTGAATATATTCAGGAAAAAACGCATACGCCCTTTTTGGCCAACCAAGCAAGCTTGCAAAGGAAATCTGCACTACAATGAAGTCTCACTTCCCCCCGGTCAAAAGGGCCATCTGAAAAAAGTGTAAAATCCAGAAAGGCAGGACAGGCCATGGAGAACTGGGAGCCTTGTTATGCTGATGGGCGGGATGTAAATTGCCAACAGACACTCGGGAGAAGTGTATGGTGTTTCCTGAAACATCTAAAAAACAAAGCAACAGAGCCTAGGGCACTTCCACTTATGGTCCTATAGCTTAGGGAAATTAAAATCAAAAAGACACAGCCACCCCAAAGTTTGGGACGCCTCTGTTTACAAGAACCTCGTTTACGGTACAAGTTCAATATCGCAGAAAGTGAAAAATGGATAAAGTAGTTGTGGTACTTACGTACAATGCAATATCCCTCAGCAATTGAAATCTATGTCATCAGGAACGTAGCAGCACAATGAGTGGATTCAGGTATGATGATTCTAACTGAAATAAGTCACACAGAAAAAGAAACATCATAAGATATCACTAATACACAAAATGTAAACTTCGCTACACAGGAACTGGATTACAAAACAGAACAGGGTCTCAAATTTCGAAAACCAACTTATGCTTGCTTAAGGGGAAAGGTGAGTTGGGGTGCTGCATAAAACCAGAGATTGAAATGAGCACAGATAAAGTTCTTTAAGCCAAATATGAAATAGACAAGAGCTAATACTTGCTCAACGAAATGGACTCAACACTGCATATTAAACGCCTAAGAATGTACCTGACTAGTAAGTATCCTAAAACCTATGGATTGCTATGTCTCCGAAAGAGAATCAAGCGTGTGTACAGGGGCATAAACGCAGCAGTGATAGGATTGGAGAGGTTCGGTGAGCAAATGAAGACCCTTTGAAGTCATATTGCATGGTACCCATTCCACCGGTCTCAACTCTCCAGGTTTAAGGTATTCTTCCTTCAGCTAAAACATGCATGTGGAACCCAGACTATGATCAACCGTGTGAACGGGAGACGTGTTCAAATATGTCTCAGTTTTCGTACCCTGGTACGCGGGTGCAACATTCCAGATGCTTTACTAACACTCTCCCGACTTGGAGAGTCAGTCCCTTTAACCTCCTGTTTGGCCCAGTTTGCAATTTCTGCAGAAGATGAACAGGAATAGCGAGAACCAATGAGAGACTAGCTGGAGGTGTCTGGACGGGCAAATTTAACTCTCATTTCCCACCAGGAAGAGGGAATAACCAAAGGCTCAGCGTGCCGTGCCGGAACCAGATTAGGGCCTGAAGCCATCCTGTGGTGCTGCGGCCAGCTCAAAAGAAAGCGAGTCGAAGAAAGGAGCTCAGGGGCACTGTAATTCACAAACCTGCAGAGTTACAAATGACAGCTATCGACCAAAAATATACTGAAGTAAGGCTGCCAAGAGGACTTGAAAGTGGGGCAGAATTGCAGGAAACCGATTTCAGGAGGTAGACTGGAATTGCATTGAAAGCATAGGAAAAGAGGCAGAACGTGCCCCATGATGCACTTGGCCAAAAAGGGCGTATGCATTTTTTCCTGAATATATTCAGGAAAAAACGCATACGCCCTTTTTGGCCAACCAAGCAAGCTTGCAAAGGAAATCTGCACTACAATGAAGTCTCACTTCCCCCCGGTCAAAAGGGACATCTAAAAAAGTGTAAAATCCAGAAAGGCAGGACAGGCCATGGAGAACTGGGAGCCTTGTTATGCTGATGGGCGGGATGTAAATTGCCAACAGACACTCGGGAGAAGTGTATGGTGTTTCCTGAAACATCTAAAAATCAAAGCAAAAGAGCCTAGGGCACTTCCACTTATGGTCCTATAGCTTAGGGAAATTAAAATCAAAAAGACACAGCCACCCCAAAGTTTGGGACGCCTCTGTTTACAAGAACATCGTTTACAGTACAAGTTCAACATCGCAGAAAGTGAAAAATGGATAAAGAAGTTGTGGTATTTACTTACAAAGCAATATCACTCAGCAATGAAATCTATGCCATCAGGCCCTTCGCAGCACAATGAGTGGATTCAGGTATGATGATTCTAACTGAAATAAGTCACACAGAAAAAGAAACATCATAAGATATCAGTAATACACAGAATGTAAACTTGGCTACACAGGAACTGAATTACAGAACAGAACAGGGTCTCAAATTTAGAAAACCAACTTATGCTTGCTTAAGGGTAAAGGTGAGTTGGGGTGCTGCATAAAACCAGAGATCGAAATGAGCACAGATAAAGTTCCTTAAGCCAAATATGGAATAGACAAGAGCTACTCCTTGCTCAACGAAATGGACTCAACACCGCATATTAAACGCCTAAGAATGTACCTGACTAGTAAGTATCTTAAAACCTATGGCTTGCTATGTCTCCAAAAGAGAATCAGGCATGTGTACAGGGGCATAAACACAGCAGTGATAGGATTGGAGAGGTTCGGTGAGCTAATGAAGACCCTTTGAAGTCATATTGCATGGTACCTATTCCACGGGTCTCAACTCTCCAGGTTTAAGGTATTCTTCCTTCAGCTAAAACATGCATGTGGAACCCACTGTATGATCAACCGTGTGATCAGGAGACGTGTTCAAATATGTCTCAGTTCTCGTCCCCTGGTACTCGGGTGCAACATTCCAGACGCTTTACTAACACTCTCCCGACTTGGATAGTCAGTCCCTTTAACCTCCTGTTTGGCCCAGTTTGCAATTTCTGCGGAAGATGAACAGGAATAGGGAGAACCATTGAGAGACTAGCTGGAGGTGTCTGGACGGGCAAATTTAACTCTCATTTCCCACCAGGAAGAGGAATTAACCAAAGGCTCAGCGTGCCGTGCCGGAACCAGATTAGGGCCTGAAGCAATCCTGCGGTGTTGTGGCCAGCTCACAGGAAAGCGAGTTGAAGAAAGAAGCTCAGGGGCACTGTAATTCACAAACCTGCAGAGTTATAAATGACAGCTATCGTCCAAAAATATACTGAAGTAAGGCTGCCAAGAGAACTTGAAAGCGGGGCAGAATTGCAGGGAAACCAATTTCAGGAGGTAGACTGGAATTGCATTTAAAGCATAGGAAAAGAGGCAGAACGTGCACCATGATGCACTTGGCCAAAAAGGGCGTATGCATTTTTTCCTGCATATATTCAGGAAAAAACGCATACGCCCTTTTTGGACAACCAAGCAAGCTTGCAAACGAAATCTGCACTACAATGAAGTCTCACTTCCCCCCGGTCAAAGGGGCCATCTGAAAAAAGTGTAAAATCCAGAAAGGCAGGACAGGCCATGGAGAACTGGGAGCCTTGTTATGCTGATGGGCGGGATGTAAATTGCCAACAGACACTCGGGAGAAGTGTATGGTGTTTCCTGAAACATCTAAAAAACAAAGCAACAGAGCCTAGGGCACTTCCACTTATGGTCCTATAGCTTAGGGAAATTAAAATCAAAAAGACACAGCCACCCCAAAGTTTGGGACGCCTCTGTTTACAAGAACCTCGTTTACGGTACAAGTTCAATATCGCAGAAAGTGAAAAATGGATAAAGTAGTTGTGGTACTTACGTACAATGCAATATCCCTCAGCAATTGAAATCTATGTCATCAGGAACGTAGCAGCACAATGAGTGGATTCAGGTATGATGATTCTAACTGAAATAAGTCACACAGAAAAAGAAACATCATAAGATATCACTAATACACAAAATGTAAACTTCGCTACACAGGAACTGGATTACAAAACAGAACAGGGTCTCAAATTTCGAAAACCAACTTATGCTTGCTTAAGGGGAAAGGTGAGTTGGGGTGCTGCATAAAACCAGAGATTGAAATGAGCACAGATAAAGTTCTTTAAGCCAAATATGTAATAGACAAGAGCTAATACTTGCTCAACGAAATGGACTCAACACTGCATATTAAACGCCTAAGAATGTACCTGACTAGTAAGTATCCTAAAACCTATGGATTGCTATGTCTCTGAAAGAGAATCAAGCGTGTGTACAGGGGCATAAACGCAGCAGTGATAGGATTGGAGAGGTTCGGTGAGCAAATGAAGACCCTTTGAAGTCATATTGCATGGTACCCATTACACGGGTCTCAACTCTCCAGATTTAAGGTATTCTTCCTTGAGCTAAAACATGCATGTGGAACCCAGAGTATGATCAACCGTGTGAATGGGAGACGTGTTTAAATATGTCTCAGTTTTCGTACCCTGGTACTCGGGTGCCACATTCCAGACGCTTTACTAACACTCTCCCCACTTGGAGAGTCAGCGCCTTTAACCTCCTGTTGGCCCAGTTTGCAATTTCTGCGGAAGATGAACAGGAATAGCGAGAACCAATGAGAGACTAGCTGGAGGTGTCTGGACGGGCAAATTTAACTCTCATTTCCCACCAGGAAGAGGAATTAACCAAAGGCTCAGCGTGCCGTGCCGGAAACAGATTAGGGCCTGAAGCCATCCTGCGGTGTTGCGGCCAGGTCACAAGAAAGCGAGTTGAAGAAAGGAGCTCAGGGGCACTGTAATTCACAAACCTGCAGAGTTATAAATGACAGCTATCGTCCAAAAATATACTGAAGTAAGGCTGCCAAGAGGACTTGAAAGCGGGGCAGAATTGCAGGAAACCGATTTCAGGAGGTAGACTGGAATTGCATTGAAAGCATAGGAAAAGAGGCAGAACGTCCACAATGATGCACTTGGCCAAAAAGGGCGTATGCGTTTTTTCCTGAATATATTCAGGAAAAAACGCATACGCCCTTTTTGGCCAACCAAGCAAGCTTGCAAAGGAAATCTGCACTACAATGAAGTCTCACTTCCCCCCGGTCAAAAGGGCCATCTGAAAAAAGGGTAAAATCCAGAAAGGCAGGACAGGCCATGGAGAACTGGGAGCCTTGTTATGCTGATGGGCGGGATGTAAATTGCCAACAGACACTCGGGAGAAGTGTATGGTGTTTCCTGAAACATCTAAAACACAAAGCAACAGAGCCTAGGGCACTTCCACTTATGGTCCTATAGCTTAGGGAAATTAAAATCAAAAAGACACAGCCACCCCAAAGTTTGGGACGCCTCTGTTTACAAGAACCTCGTTTACCGTACAAGTTCAATATCACAGAAAGTGAAAAATGGATAAAGAACTTGTGGTACTTACGTACAATGCAGTATCACTCAGCAATGAAATCTATGTGATCAGGCCCTTAGCAGCACAATGAGTGGATTCAGGTATGATGATTCTAACAGAAATAAGTCACACAGAAAAAGAAACATCATAAGATATCAGTAATACACGGAATGTAAACTTGGCTACACAGGAATTGAATTACAGAACAGAACAGGGTCTCAAATTTAGAAAACCAACTTATGCTTGCTTAAGGGGAAAGGTGAGTTGGGGTTCTGCATAAAACCAGAGATTGAAATGAGCACAGATAAAGTTCCTTAAGCCAAATATGGAATAGACAAGAGCTACTCCTTGCTCAACGAAATGGACTCAACACTGCATATTAAACGCCTAAGAATGTACCTGACTAGTAAGTATCCTAAAACCTATGGATTGCTATGTCTCCGAAAGAGAATCAAGCGTGTGTACAGGGGCATAAACGCAGCAGTGATAGGATTGGAGAGGTTCGGTGAGCAAATGAAGACCCTTTGAAGTCATATTGCATGGTACCCATTACACGGGTCTCAACTCTCCAGGTTTAAGGTATTCTTCCTTGAGCTAAAACATGCATGTGGAACCCAGAGTATGATCAACCGTGTGAATGGGAGACGTGTTTAAATATGTCTCAGTTTTCGTACCCTGGTACTCGGGTGCCACATTCCAGACGCTTTACTAACACTCTCCCCACTTGGAGAGTCAGCGCCTTTAACCTCCTGTTGGCCCAGTTTGCAATTTCTGCGGAAGATGAACAGGAACAGCGAGAACCAATGAGAGACTAGCTGGAGGTGTCTGGACGGGCAAATTTAACTCTCATTTCCCACCAGGAAGAGGAATTAACCAAAGGCTCAGCGTGCCGTGCCGGAAACAGATTAGGGCCTGAAGCCATCCTGCGGTGTTGCGGCCAGGTCACAAGAAAGTGAGTTGAAGAAAGGAGCTCAGGGGCACTGTAATTCACAAACCTGCAGAGTTATAAATGACAGCTATCGTCCAAAAATAGACTGAAGTAAGGCTGCCAAGAGGACTTGAAAGCGGGGCAGAATTGCAGGAAACCGATTTCAGGAGGTAGACTGGAATTGCATTGAAAGCATAGGAAAAGAGGCAGAACGTCCACAATGATGCACTTGGCCAAAAAGGGCGTATGCGTTTTTTCCTGAATATATTCAGGAAAAAACGCATACGCCCTTTTTGGCCAACCAAGCAAGCTTGCAAAGGAAATCTGCACTACAATGAAGTCTCACTTCCCCCCGGTCAAAAGGGCCATCTGAAAAAAGGGTAAAATCCAGAAAGGCAGGACAGGCCATGGAGAACTGGGAGCCTTGTTATGCTGATGGGCGGGATGTAAATTGCCAACAGACACTCGGGAGAAGTGTATGGTGTTTCCTGAAACATCTAAAACACAAAGCAACAGAGCCTAGGGCACTTCCACTTATGGTCCTATAGCTTAGGGAAATTAAAATCAAAAAGACACAGCCACCCCAAAGTTTGGGACGCCTCTGTTTACAAGAACCTCGTTTACCGTACAAGTTCAATATCACAGAAAGTGAAAAATGGATAAAGAACTTGTGGTACTTACGTACAATGCAGTATCACTCAGCAATGAAATCTATGTCATCAGGCCTGTAGCAGCATAATGAGTGGATTCGGGTACGATGATTCTAACTGAAATAAGTCACACAGAAAAAGAAACATCATAAGATATCACTAATACACGGAATGTAAACTTGGCTACACAGGAACTGAATTCCAGAACAGAACAGGGTCTCAAATTTAGAAAACCAACTTATGCTTGCTTAAGGGTAAAGGTGAGTTGGGGTGCTGCATAAAACCAGAGATTGAAATGAGCACAGATAAAGTTCCTAAAGCCAAATATGGAATAGAGAAGAGCTACTCCTTGCTCAATGAAATGGACTCAACACCGCATATTGAACGTCTAAGAATGTACCTGACTAGTAAGTATCTTAAAACCTATGGATTACTATGTCTCCGAAAGAGAATCAAGCATGTGTACAGGGGCATAAACGCAGCAGTGATAGGATTGGAGAGGTTCGGTGAGCAAATGAAGACCGTTTGAAGTCATATTGCATGGTAACCATTACAAGGGTCTAAACACTCCAGGTTTAAGGTATTCTTCCTGGAGCTAAAACATGCATGTGGAACCCAGAGTATGATCAACCGTGTGAACGGGAGACGTGTTCAAATATGTCTCAGGTTTCTTCCCCTGGTACTCGGGTGCAACATTCCAGACGCTTTACTAACACTCTCCCCACTTGGAGAGTCAGCGCCTTTAACCTCCTGTTTGGCCCAGTTTGCAATTTCTGCGGAAGATGAACAGGAATAGCGAGAACCAATGAGAGACTAGCTGGAGGTGTCTGGACGGGCAAATTTAACTCTCATTTCCCACCAGGAAGAGGAAATAACCAAAGGCTCAGCGTGCCGTGCCGGAACCAGATTAGGGCCTGAAGCCATCCTGCGGTGTTGCGGCCAGCTCAAAAGAAAGCGAGTTGAAGAAAGGAGCTCAGGGGCACTGGAATTCACAAACCTGCAGAGTTATAAATGACAGCTATCGTCCAAAAATAGACTGAAATAAGGCTGCCAAGAGGACTTGAAAGCGGGGCAGAATTGCAGGAAACCGATTTCAGGAGGTAGACTGGAATTGCATTGAAAGCATAGGAAAAGAGGCAGAACGTCCACAATGATGCACTTGGCCAAAAAGGGCGCATGCGTTTTTTCCTGAATATATTCAGGAAAAAACGCATACGCCCTTTTTGGCCAACCAAGCAAGCTTGCAAAGGAAATCTGCACTACAATGAAGTCTCACTTCCCCCCGGTCAAAAGGGCCATCTGAAAAAAGTGTAAAATCCAGAAAGGCAGGACAGGACATGGAGAACTGGGAGTCTTGTTATGCTGATGGGCGGGATGTAAATTGCCATCAGACAATCCGGAGAAGTGTATGGTGTTTCCTGAAACATCTAAAACACAAAGCAACAGAGCCTAGGGCACTTCCACTTATGGTCCTATAGCTTAGGGAAATTAAAATCAAAAAGACACAGCCACCCCAAAGTTTGGGACGCCTCTGTTTACAAGAACCTCGTTTACCGTACAAGTTCAATATCACAGAAAGTGAAAAATAGATAAAGAACTTGTGGTACTTACGTACAATGCAGTATCACTCAGCAATGAAATCTATGTGATCAGGCCCTTAGCAGCACAATGAGTGGATTCAGGTATGATGATTCTAACAGAAATAAGTCACACAGAAAAAGAAACATCATAAGATATCAGTAATACACGGAATGTAAACTTGGCTACACAGGAATTGAATTACAGAACAGAACAGGGTCTCAAATTTAGAAAACCAACTTATGCTTGCTTAAGGGGAAAGGTGAGTTGGGGTTCTGCATAAAACCAGAGATTGAAATGAGCACAGATAAAGTTCCTTAAGCCAAATATGGAATAGACAAGAGCTACTCCTTGCTCAACGAAATGGACTCAACACCGCATATTAAACGCCTAAGTATGTACCTGACTAGTAAGTATCTTAAAACCTATGGATTGCTATGTCTCCAAAAGAGAATCAAGCATGTGTACAGGGGCATAAACGCAGCAGTGATAGGATTGGAGAGGTTCGGTGAGCAAATGAAGACCCTTTGAAGTCATATTGCATGGTACCCATTCCACGGGTTTCAACTACCCAGGTTTAAGGTATTCTTCCTTCAGCTAAAACATGCATGTGGAACCCAGACTATGATCAACCGTGTGAACGGGAGACGTGTTCAAATATGTCTCAGTTTTCCTCCCCCGGTACTCGGGTGCAACATTCCAGACGCTTTACTAAAACTTTCCCCACTTGGAGAGTCAGCGCCTTTAACCTCCTGTTTGGCCCAGTTTGCAATTTCTGCGGAAGATGAACAGGAATAGTGAGAACCAATGAGAGACTAGCTGGAGGTGTCTGGACGGGCAAATTTAACTCTCATTTCCCACCAGGAAGAGGAATTAACCAAAGGCTCAGCGTGCCGTGCCGGAACCAGATTAGGGCCTGAAGCCATCCTGCGGTGTTGCGGCCAGCTCAAAAGAAAGCGAGTTGAAGAAAGGAGCTCAGGGGCACTGTAATTCACAAACCTGCAGAGTTATAAATGACAGCTATCGTCCAAAAATATACTGAAGTAAGGCTGCCAAGAGGACTTGAAGGCGGGGCAGAATTGCAGGAAACCGATTTCAGGAGGTAGACTGGAATTGCATTGAAAGCATAGGAAAAGAGGCAGAACGTCCACAATGATGCACTTGGCCAAAAAGGGCGTATGCGTTTTTTCCTGAATATATTCAGGAAAAAACGCATACGCCCTTTTTGGCCAACCAAGGAAGCTTGCAAAGGAAATCTGCACTACAATGAAGTCTCACTTACCCCCGGTCGAAAGGGCCATCTGAAAAAAGGGTAAAATCCAGAAAGACAGGACAGGCCATGGAGAACTGGGAGCCTTGTTATGCTGATGGGCGGGATGTAAATTGCCAACAGACAATCCGGAGAAGTGTATGGTGTTTCCTGAAACATCTAAAACACAAAGCAACAGAGCCTAGGGCACTTCCACTTATGGTCCTATAGCTTAGGGAAATTAAAATCAAAAAGTCACAGCCACCCCAAAGTTTGGGACGCCTCTGTTTACAAGAACCTCATTTACAGTACAAGTTCAACATCGCAGAAAGTGAAAAATGGATAAAGAAGTTGTGGTATTTACTTACAAATCAATATCACTCAGCAATGAAATCTGTGTCATCAGGCCCTTAGCATCACAATGAGTGGATTCAGGTATGATGATTCTAACTGAGATAAGTCACACAGAAAAAGAAACATCATAAGGTATCACTAATACACGGAATGTAAACTTGGCTACACAGGAACTGCATTCCAAAACAGAACAGGGTCTCAAATTTAGAAAACCAACTTACGCTTGCTTAAGGAGAAAGGTGAGTTGGGGTGCTGCATAAAACCAGAGATTGAAATGAGCACAGATAAAGTTCCTTAAGCCAAATATGGAATAGACAAGAGCTACTCCTTGCTCAACGAAATGGACTCAACACCGCATATTAAACGCCTAAGAATGTACCTGACTAGTAAGTATCTTAAAACCTATAGATTGCTATGTCTCCGAAAGAGAATCAAGCATGTGTACAGGGGCATAAACGCAGCAGTGATAGGATTGGAGAGGTTCGGTGAGCAAATGAAGACCCTTTGAAGTCATATTGCATGGTACCCATTACACGGGTTTCAACTACCCAGGTTTTAGGTATTCTTCCTTCAGGTAAAACATGCATGTGGAACCCAGAGTATGATCAACCATGTGATCGGGAGACGTGTTCAAATATATCTCAGTTTTCGTGCCCTGGTACTCGGGTGCAACATTCCAGACGCTTTACTAACACTATCCCCACTTGGAGAGTCAGCGCCTTTAACCTCCTGTTTGGCACAGTTTGCAATCTCTGCGGAAGATGAACAGGAATAGCGAGAACCAATGAGAGGCTAGCTGGAGGTGTCTGGACGGGCAAATTTAACTCTCATTTCCCACCAGGAAGAGGAAATAACCAAAGGCTCAGCGTGCCGTACCGGAAACAGATTAGGGCCTGAAGCCATCCTGCGGTGTTGCGGCCAGGTCACAAGAAAGCGAGTTGAAGAAAGGAGCTCAGGGGCACTGTAATTCACAAACCTGCAGAGTTATAAATGACAGCTATCGTCCAAAAATAGACTGAAGTAAGGCTGCCAAGAGGACTTGAAAGCGGGGCAGAATTGCAGGAAACCGATTTCAGGAGGTAGACTGGAATTGCATTGAAAGCATAGGAAAAGAGGCAGAACGTCCACAATGATGCACTTGGCCAAAAAGGGCGTATGCGTTTTTTCCTGAATATATTCAGGAAAAAACGCACACGCCCTTTTTGGCCAACCAAGCAAGCTTGCAAAGGAAATCTGCACTACAATGGAGTCTCACTTCCCCCCGGTCAAAAGGGCCATCTGAAAAAAGTGTAAAATCCAGAAAGGCAAGACAGGCCATGGAGAACTGGGAGCCTTGCTATGCTGATGGGCGGGATGTAAATTGCCAACAGACACTGGGGAGAAGTGTATGGTGTTTCCTGAAACATCTAAAAAACAAAGCAACAGAGCCTAGGGCACTTCCACTTATGGTCCTATAGCTTAGGGAAATTAAAATCAAAAAGACACAGCCACCCCAAAGTTTGGGACGCCTCCGTTTACAAGAACCTCGTTTACCGTACAAGTTCAATATCACAGAAAGTGAAAAATGGATAAAGAACTTGTGGTACTTACGTACAATGCAGTATCACTCAGCAATGAAATCTATGTCATCAGGCCCGTAGCAGCATAATGAGTGGATTCAGGTACGATGATTCTAACTGAAATAAGTCACACAGAAAAAGAAACATCATAAGATATCAGTAATACACGGAATGGAAACTTGGCTACACAGGAACTGAATTACAGAACAGAACAGGGTCTCAAATTTAGAAAACCAACTTATGCTTGCTTAAGGGGAAAGGTGAGTTGGGGTGCTGCATAAAACCAGAGATTGAAATGAGCACAGATAAAGTTCCTTAAGCCAAATATGGAATAGACAAGAGCTACTCCTTGCTCAACGAAATGGACTCAACATCGCATATTAAACGCCTAAGAATGTACCTGACTAGTAAGTATCGTACAACCTATGGATTGCTATGTCTCCAAAAGAGAATCAAGCATGTGTACAGGGGCATAAACGCAGCAGTGATAGGATTGGAGAGGTTCGGTGAGCAAATGAATACCCTTTGAAGTCATATTGCATGGTACCCATTCCACGGGTCTCAACTCTCCAGGTTTATGGTATTCTTCCTTCAGCTAAAACATGCATGTGGAACCCAAGTATGATCAACCATGTGATCGGGAGACGTGTTCAAATATGTCTCAGTTTTCGTACCCTGGTACTCGGGTGCAACATTCCAGACGCTTTACTAACACTCTCCCCACTTGGAGAGTCAGCGCCTTTAACCTCCTGTTTGGCCCAGTTTGCAATTTCTGCGGAAGATGAACAGGAATAGCGAGAACCAATGAGAGGCTAGCTGGAGGTGTCTGGACGGGCAAATTTAACTCTCATTTCCCACCAGGAAGAGGAATTAACCAAAGGCTCAGCATGCTGGCCCGGAACCAGATTAGGGCCTGAAGCCATCCTGCGGTGTTGCGGCCAGGTCACAAGAAAGCGAGTTGAAGAAAGGAGCTCAGGGGCACTGTAATTCACAAACCTGCAGAGTTATAAATGACAGCTATCGTCCAAAAATAGACTGAAGTAAGGCTGCCAAGAGGACTTGAAAGCGGGGCAGAATTGCAGGAAACCGATTTCAGGAGGTAGACTGGAATTGCATTGAAAGCATAGGAAAAGAGGCAGAACGTCCACAATGATGCACTTGGCCAAAAAGGGCGTATGCGTTTTTTCCTGAATATATTCAGGAAAAAACGCATACGCCCTTTTTGGCCAACCAAGCAAACTTGCAAAGGAAATCTGCACTACAATGAAGTCTCACTTCCCCCCGGTCAAAAGGGCCATCTGAAAAAAGTGTAAAATCCAGAAAGGCAGGACAGGCCATGGAGAACTGGGAGCCTTGTTATGCTGATGGGCGGGATGTAAATTGCCAACAGACACTCGGGAGAAGTGTATGGTGTTTCCTGAAACATCTAAAAAACAAAGCAACAGAACCTAGGGCACTTCCACTTATGGTCCTATAGCTTAGGGAAATTAAAATCAAAAAGACACAGCCACCCCAAAGTTTGGAACGGCTCTGTTTACAAGAACCTCGTTTACAGTACAAGTTCAACATCGCAGAAAGTGAAAAATGGATAAAGAAGTTGTGGTATTTACTTACAAAGCAATATCATTCAGCAATGAAATATGTGTCATGACGCCCTTAGCAGCACAATGAGTGGATTCAGGTATGATGATTCTAACTGAAATAAGTCACACAGAAAAAGAAACATCATAAGATATCAGTAATACACGGAATGTAAACTTGGCTACGCAGGAACTGAATTACAGAACAGAACAGGGTCTCAAATTTAGAAAACCAACTTATGCTTGCTTAAGGGTAAAGGTGAGGTGGGGTGCTGCATAAAACCAGAGATTGAAATGAGCACAGATAAAGTTCCTTAAGCCAAATATGGAATAGACAAGAGCTACTCCTTGCTCAACGAAATGGACTCAACATCGCATATTAAACGCCTAAGAATGTACCTGACTAGTAAGTATCGTAAAACCTATGGATTGCTATGTCTCCAAAAGAGAATCAAGCATGTGTACAGGGGCATAAACGCAGCAGTGATAGGATTGGAGACGTTCGGTGAGCAAATGAAGACCCTTTGAAGTCATATTGCATGGTACCCATTACACGGGTCTCAACTCTCCAGGTTTAAGGTATTCTTCCTTCAGCTAAAACATGCATGTGGAACCCAAGTATGATCAACCATGTGAACGGGAGACGTGTTCAAATATGTCTCAGTTTTCCTCCCCTGGTACTCGGGTGCAACATTCCAGACGCTTTACTAACACTCTCCCCACTTGGAGAGTCAGCGCCTTTAACCTCCTGTTTGGCCCAGTTTGCAATTTCTGCGGAAGATGAACAGGAATAGCGAGAACCAATGAGAGGCTAGCTGGAGGTGTCTGGACGGGCAAATTTAACTCTCATTTCCCACCAGGAAGAGGAAATAACCAAAGGCTCAGCGTGCCGTGCCGGAACCAGATTAGGGCCTGAAGCCATCCTGCGGTGTTGCGGCCAGCTCAAAAGAAAGCGAGTTGAAGAAAGGAGCTCAGGGGCACTGGAATTCACAAACCTGCAGAGTTATAAATGACAGCTATCGTCCAAAAATAGACTGAAATAAGGCTGCCAAGAGGACTTGAAAGCGGGGCAGAATTGCAGGAAACCGATTTCAGGAGGTAGACTGGAATTGCATTGAAAGCATAGGAAAAGAGGCAGAACGTCCACAATGATGCACTTGGCCAAAAAGGGCGCATGCGTTTTTTCCTGAATATATTCAGGAAAAAACGCATACGCCCTTTTTGGCCAACCAAGCAAGCTTGCAAAGGAAATCTGCACTACAATGAAGTCTCACTTCCCCCCGGTCAAAAGGGCCATCTGAAAAAAGTGTAAAATCCAGAAAGGCAGGACAGGACATGGAGAACTGGGAGTCTTGTTATGCTGATGGGCGGGATGTAAATTGCCATCAGACAATCCGGAGAAGTGTATGGTGTTTCCTGAAACATCTAAAACACAAAGCAACAGAGCCTAGGGCACTTCCACTTATGGTCCTATAGCTTAGGGAAATTAAAATCAAAAAGACACAGCCACCCCAAAGTTTGGGACGCCTCTGTTTACAAGAACCTCGTTTACCGTACAAGTTCAATATCACAGAAAGTGAAAAATAGATAAAGAACTTGTGGTACTTACGTACAATGCAGTATCACTCAGCAATGAAATCTATGTGATCAGGCCCTTAGCAGCACAATGAGTGGATTCAGGTATGATGATTCTAACAGAAATAAGTCACACAGAAAAAGAAACATCATAAGATATCAGTAATACACGGAATGTAAACTTGGCTACACAGGAATTGAATTACAGAACAGAACAGGGTCTCAAATTTAGAAAACCAACTTATGCTTGCTTAAGGGGAAAGGTGAGTTGGGGTTCTGCATAAAACCAGAGATTGAAATGAGCACAGATAAAGTTCCTTAAGCCAAATATGGAATAGACAAGAGCTACTCCTTGCTCAACGAAATGGACTCAACACCGCATATTAAACGCCTAAGTATGTACCTGACTAGTAAGTATCTTAAAACCTATGGATTGCTATGTCTCCAAAAGAGAATCAAGCATGTGTACAGGGGCATAAACGCAGCAGTGATAGGATTGGAGAGGTTCGGTGAGCAAATGAAGACCCTTTGAAGTCATATTGCATGGTACCCATTCCACGGGTTTCAACTACCCAGGTTTAAGGTATTCTTCCTTCAGCTAAAACATGCATGTGGAACCCAGACTATGATCAACCGTGTGAACGGGAGACGTGTTCAAATATGTCTCAGTTTTCCTCCCCCGGTACTCGGGTGCAACATTCCAGACGCTTTACTAAAACTTTCCCCACTTGGAGAGTCAGCGCCTTTAACCTCCTGTTTGGCCCAGTTTGCAATTTCTGCGGAAGATGAACAGGAATAGTGAGAACCAATGAGAGACTAGCTGGAGGTGTCTGGACGGGCAAATTTAACTCTCATTTCCCACCAGGAAGAGGAATTAACCAAAGGCTCAGCGTGCCGTGCCGGAACCAGATTAGGGCCTGAAGCCATCCTGCGGTGTTGCGGCCAGCTCAAAAGAAAGCGAGTTGAAGAAAGGAGCTCAGGGGCACTGTAATTCACAAACCTGCAGAGTTATAAATGACAGCTATCGTCCAAAAATATACTGAAGTAAGGCTGCCAAGAGGACTTGAAGGCGGGGCAGAATTGCAGGAAACCGATTTCAGGAGGTAGACTGGAATTGCATTGAAAGCATAGGAAAAGAGGCAGAACGTCCACAATGATGCACTTGGCCAAAAAGGGCGTATGCGTTTTTTCCTGAATATATTCAGGAAAAAACGCATACGCCCTTTTTGGCCAACCAAGGAAGCTTGCAAAGGAAATCTGCACTACAATGAAGTCTCACTTACCCCCGGTCGAAAGTGCCATCTGAAAAAAGGGTAAAATCCAGAAAGTCAGGACAGGCCATGGAGAACTGGGAGCCTTGTTATGCTGATGGGCGGGATGTAAATTGCCAACAGACAATCCGGAGAAGTGTATGGTGTTTCCTGAAACATCTAAAACACAAAGCAACAGAGCCTAGGGCACTTCCACTTATGGTCCTATAGCTTAGGGAAATTAAAATCAAAAAGTCACAGCCACCCCAAAGTTTGGGACGCCTCTGTTTACAAGAACCTCATTTACAGTACAAGTTCAACATCGCAGAAAGTGAAAAATGGATAAAGAAGTTGTGGTATTTACTTACAAATCAATATCACTCAGCAATGAAATCTGTGTCATCAGGCCCTTAGCATCACAATGAGTGGATTCAGGTATGATGATTCTAACTGAGATAAGTCACACAGAAAAAGAAACATCATAAGGTATCACTAATACACGGAATGTAAACTTGGCTACACAGGAACTGCATTCCAAAACAGAACAGGGTCTCAAATTTAGAAAACCAACTTACGCTTGCTTAAGGAGAAAGGTGAGTTGGGGTGCTGCATAAAACCAGAGATTGAAATGAGCACAGATAAAGTTCCTTAAGCCAAATATGGAATAGACAAGAGCTACTCCTTGCTCAACGAAATGGACTCAACACCGCATATTAAACGCCTAAGAATGTACCTGACTAGTAAGTATCTTAAAACCTATAGATTGCTATGTCTCCGAAAGAGAATCAAGCATGTGTACAGGGGCATAAACGCAGCAGTGATAGGATTGGAGAGGTTCGGTGAGCAAATGAAGACCCTTTGAAGTCATATTGCATGGTACCCATTACACGGGTTTCAACTACCCAGGTTTTAGGTATTCTTCCTTCAGGTAAAACATGCATGTGGAACCCAGAGTATGATCAACCATGTGATCGGGAGACGTGTTCAAATATATCTCAGTTTTCGTGCCCTGGTACTCGGGTGCAACATTCCAGACGCTTTACTAACACTATCCCCACTTGGAGAGTCAGCGCCTTTAACCTCCTGTTTGGCACAGTTTGCAATCTCTGCGGAAGATGAACAGGAATAGCGAGAACCAATGAGAGGCTAGCTGGAGGTGTCTGGACGGGCAAATTTAACTCTCATTTCCCACCAGGAAGAGGAAATAACCAAAGGCTCAGCGTGCCGTACCGGAAACAGATTAGGGCCTGAAGCCATCCTGCGGTGTTGCGGCCAGGTCACAAGAAAGCGAGTTGAAGAAAGGAGCTCAGGGGCACTGTAATTCACAAACCTGCAGAGTTATAAATGACAGCTATCGTCCAAAAATAGACTGAAGTAAGGCTGCCAAGAGGACTTGAAAGCGGGGCAGAATTGCAGGAAACCGATTTCAGGAGGTAGACTGGAATTGCATTGAAAGCATAGGAAAAGAGGCAGAACGTCCACAATGATGCACTTGGCCAAAAAGGGCGTATGCGTTTTTTCCTGAATATATTCAGGAAAAAACGCACACGCCCTTTTTGGCCAACCAAGCAAGCTTGCAAAGGAAATCTGCACTACAATGGAGTCTCACTTCCCCCCGGTCAAAAGGGCCATCTGAAAAAAGTGTAAAATCCAGAAAGGCAAGACAGGCCATGGAGAACTGGGAGCCTTGCTATGCTGATGGGCGGGATGTAAATTGCCAACAGACACTGGGGAGAAGTGTATGGTGTTTCCTGAAACATCTAAAAAACAAAGCAACAGAGCCTAGGGCACTTCCACTTATGGTCCTATAGCTTAGGGAAATTAAAATCAAAAAGACACAGCCACCCCAAAGTTTGGGACGCCTCCGTTTACAAGAACCTCGTTTACCGTACAAGTTCAATATCACAGAAAGTGAAAAATGGATAAAGAACTTGTGGTACTTACGTACAATGCAGTATCACTCAGCAATGAAATCTATGTCATCAGGCCCGTAGCAGCATAATGAGTGGATTCAGGTACGATGATTCTAACTGAAATAAGTCACACAGAAAAAGAAACATCATAAGATATCAGTAATACACGGAATGGAAACTTGGCTACACAGGAACTGAATTACAGAACAGAACAGGGTCTCAAATTTAGAAAACCAACTTATGCTTGCTTAAGGGGAAAGGTGAGTTGGGGTGCTGCATAAAACCAGAGATTGAAATGAGCACAGATAAAGTTCCTTAAGCCAAATATGGAATAGACAAGAGCTACTCCTTGCTCAACGAAATGGACTCAACATCGCATATTAAACGCCTAAGAATGTACCTGACTAGTAAGTATCGTACAACCTATGGATTGCTATGTCTCCAAAAGAGAATCAAGCATGTGTACAGGGGCATAAACGCAGCAGTGATAGGATTGGAGAGGTTCGGTGAGCAAATGAATACCCTTTGAAGTCATATTGCATGGTACCCATTCCACGGGTCTCAACTCTCCAGGTTTATGGTATTCTTCCTTCAGCTAAAACATGCATGTGGAACCCAAGTATGATCAACCATGTGATCGGGAGACGTGTTCAAATATGTCTCAGTTTTCGTACCCTGGTACTCGGGTGCAACATTCCAGACGCTTTACTAACACTCTCCCCACTTGGAGAGTCAGCGCCTTTAACCTCCTGTTTGGCCCAGTTTGCAATTTCTGCGGAAGATGAACAGGAATAGCGAGAACCAATGAGAGGCTAGCTGGAGGTGTCTGGACGGGCAAATTTAACTCTCATTTCCCACCAGGAAGAGGAATTAACCAAAGGCTCAGCATGCTGGCCCGGAACCAGATTAGGGCCTGAAGCCATCCTGCGGTGTTGCGGCCAGGTCACAAGAAAGCGAGTTGAAGAAAGGAGCTCAGGGGCACTGTAATTCACAAACCTGCAGAGTTATAAATGACAGCTATCGTCCAAAAATAGACTGAAGTAAGGCTGCCAAGAGGACTTGAAAGCGGGGCAGAATTGCAGGAAACCGATTTCAGGAGGTAGACTGGAATTGCATTGAAAGCATAGGAAAAGAGGCAGAACGTCCACAATGATGCACTTGGCCAAAAAGGGCGTATGCGTTTTTTCCTGAATATATTCAGGAAAAAACGCATACGCCCTTTTTGGCCAACCAAGCAAACTTGCAAAGGAAATCTGCACTACAATGAAGTCTCACTTCCCCCCGGTCAAAAGGGCCATCTGAAAAAAGTGTAAAATCCAGAAAGGCAGGACAGGCCATGGAGAACTGGGAGCCTTGTTATGCTGATGGGCGGGATGTAAATTGCCAACAGACACTCGGGAGAAGTGTATGGTGTTTCCTGAAACATCTAAAAAACAAAGCAACAGAACCTAGGGCACTTCCACTTATGGTCCTATAGCTTAGGGAAATTAAAATCAAAAAGACACAGCCACCCCAAAGTTTGGAACGGCTCTGTTTACAAGAACCTCGTTTACAGTACAAGTTCAACATCGCAGAAAGTGAAAAATGGATAAAGAAGTTGTGGTATTTACTTACAAAGCAATATCATTCAGCAATGAAATATGTGTCATGACGCCCTTAGCAGCACAATGAGTGGATTCAGGTATGATGATTCTAACTGAAATAAGTCACACAGAAAAAGAAACATCATAAGATATCAGTAATACACGGAATGTAAACTTGGCTACGCAGGAACTGAATTACAGAACAGAACAGGGTCTCAAATTTAGAAAACCAACTTATGCTTGCTTAAGGGTAAAGGTGAGGTGGGGTGCTGCATAAAACCAGAGATTGAAATGAGCACAGATAAAGTTCCTTAAGCCAAATATGGAATAGACAAGAGCTACTCCTTGCTCAACGAAATGGACTCAACATCGCATATTAAACGCCTAAGAATGTACCTGACTAGTAAGTATCGTAAAACCTATGGATTGCTATGTCTCCAAAAGAGAATCAAGCATGTGTACAGGGGCATAAACGCAGCAGTGATAGGATTGGAGACGTTCGGTGAGCAAATGAAGACCCTTTGAAGTCATATTGCATGGTACCCATTACACGGGTCTCAACTCTCCAGGTTTAAGGTATTCTTCCTTCAGCTAAAACATGCATGTGGAACCCAAGTATGATCAACCATGTGAACGGGAGACGTGTTCAAATATGTCTCAGTTTTCCTCCCCTGGTACTCGGGTGCAACATTCCAGACGCTTTACTAACACTCTCCCCACTTGGAGAGTCAGCGCCTTTAACCTCCTGTTTGGCCCAGTTTGCAATTTCTGCGGAAGATGAACAGGAATAGCGAGAACCAATGAGAGGCTAGCTGGAGGTGTCTGGACGGGCAAATTTAACTCTCATTTCCCACCAGGAAGAGGAATTAACCAAAGGCTCAGCATGCTGGCCTGGAACCAGATTAGGGCCTGAAGCCATCCTGCGGTGTTGCGGCCAGGTCACAAGAAAGCGAGTTGAAGAAAGGAGCTCAGGGGCACTGTAATTCACAAACCTGCAGAGTTATAAATGACAGCTATCGTCCAAAAATAGACTGAAGTAAGGCTGCCAAGAGGACTTGAAAGCGGGGCAGAATTGCAGGAAACCGATTTCAGGAAGTAGACTGGAATTGCATTGAAAGCATAGGAAAAGAGGCAGAACGTCCACAATGATGCACTTGGCCAAAAAGGGCGTATGCGTTTTTTCCTGAATATATTCAGGAAAAAACGCATACGCCCTTTTTGGCCAACCAAGCAAACTTGCAAAGGAAATCTGCACTACAATGAAGTCTCACTTCCCCCCGGTCAAAAGGGCCATCTCAAAAAAGTGTAAAATCCAGAAAGGCAGGACAGGCCATGGAGAACTGGGAGCCTTGTTATGCTGATGGACGGGATGTAAATTGCCAACAGACACTCGGGAGAAGTGTATGGTGTTTCCTGAAACATCTAAAAAACAAAGCAACAGAGCCTAGGGCACTGCCACTTATGGTCCTATAGCTTAGGGAAATTAAAATCAAAAAGACACAGCCACCCCAAAGTTTGGGACGCCTCTGTTTACAAGAACCTCGTTTACAGTACAAGTTCAACATCGCAGAAAGTGAAAAATGGATAAAGAAGTTGTGGTATTTACTTACAAATCAATATCACTCAGCAATGAAATCTGTGTCATCAGGCCCTTAGCATCACAATGAGTGGATTCAGGTATGATGATTCTAACTGAGATAAGTCACACAGAGAAAGAAACATCATAAGATATCAGTAATACACGGAATGTAAACTTGGCTACACAGGAACTGAATTACAGAACAGAACAGGGTCTCAAATTTAGAAAACCAACTTATGCTTGCTTAAGGGTAAAGGTGAGTTGGGGTGCTGCATAAAACCAGAGATTGAAATGAGCACAGATAAATTTCCTTAAGCCAAATATGGAATAGACAAGAGCTACTCCTTGCTCAACGAAATGGACGCAACACCGAATATTAAACGCCTAAGAATGTACCTGACTAGTAAGTATCTTAAAACCTATGGATTGCTATGTCTCCAAAAGAGAATCAAGCGTGTGAACAGGGCCATAAACGCAGCAGTGATAGGATTGGAGAGGTTCGGTGAGCAAATGAAGACCCTTTGAAGTCATATTGCATGGTACCCCTTACACGGGTCTCAACTACCCAGGTTTAAGGTATTCTTCCTTCAGCTAAAACATGCATGTGGAACCCAGAGTATGATCAACCGTGTGAACGGGAGACGTGTTCAAATATGTCTCAGTTTTCCTCCCCTGGTACTCGGGTGCAACATTCCAGACGCTTTACTAACACTCTCCCCACTTGGAGAGTCAGCGCCTTTAACCTCCTGTTTGGCCCAGTTTGCAATTTCTGCGGAAGATGAACAGGAATAGCGAGAACCAATGAGAGGCTAGCTGGAGGTGTCTGGACGGGCAAATTTAACTCTCATTTCCCACCAGGAAGAGGAAATAACCAAAGGCTCAGCGTGCCGTGCCGGAACCAGATTAGGGCCTGAAGCCATCCTGCGGTGGTGCGGCCAGGTCACAAGAAAGCGAGTTGAAGAAAGGAGCTCAGGGGCACTGTAATTCACAAACCTGCAGAGTTATAAATGACAGCTATCGTCCAAAAATAGACTGAAGTAAGGCTGCCAAGAGGACTTGAATGCAGGGCAGAATTGCAGGAAACCGATTTCAGGAGGTAGACTGGAATTGCATTGAAAGCATAGGAAAAGAGGCAGAACGTCCACAATGATGCACTTGGCCAAAAAGGGCGTATGCGTTTTTTCCTGAATATATTCAGGAAAAAACGCATACGCCCTTTTTGGCCAACCAAGCAAGCTTGCAAAGGAAATCTGCACTACAATGAAGTCTCACTTCCCCCCGGTCAAAAGGGCCATCTGAAAAAAGTGTAAAATCCAGAAAGGCAGGACAGGCCATGGAGAACTGGGAGCCTTGTTATGCTGATGGGCGGGATGTAAATTGCCAACAACCACTCGGGAGAAGTGTATGGTGTTTCCTGAAACATCTAAAAAACAAAGCAACAGAACCTAGGGCACTTCCACTTATGGTCCTATAGCTTAGGGAAATTAAAATCAAAAAGACACAGCCACCCCAAAGTTTGGAACGGCTCTGTTTACAAGAACCTCGTTTACAGTACAAGTTCAACATCGCAGAAAGTGAAAAATGGATAAAGAAGTTGTGGTATTTACTTACAAAGCAATATCACTCAGCAATGAAATCTGTGTCATCACGCCCTTAGCAGCACAATGAGTGGATTCAGGTACGATGATTCTAACTGAAATAAGTCACACAGAAAAAGAAACATCATAAGATATCAGTAATACACGGAATGTAAACTTGGCTACACAGGAACTGAATTCCAAAACAGAACAGGTTCTCAAATTTAGAAAACCAACATATGCTTGCTTAAGGGGAAAGGTGAGTTGGGGTGCTGCATAAAACCAGAGATTGAAATGAGCACAGATAAAGTTCCTTAAGCCAAATATGGAATAGACAAGAGCTACTCCTTGCTCAACGAAATGGACTCAACACCGCATATTAAATGCCTAAGAATGTACCTGACTAGTAAGTATCTTAAAACCTATGGATTGCTATGTCTCCGAAAGAGAATCAAGCATGTGTACAGGGACATAAACGCAGCAGTGATAGGATTGGAGAGGTTCGGTGAGCAAATGAAGACCCTTTGAAGTCATATTGCATGGTACCCATTCCACGGGTTTCAACTACCCAGGTTTAAGGTATTCTTCCTTCAGCTAAAACATGCATGTGGAACCTAGAGTATGATCAACCATGTGATCGGGAGACGTGTTCAAATATGTCTCAGTTTTCGTACCCTGGTACTTGGGTGCAACATTCCAGACGCTTTACTAACACTCTCCCCACTTGGAGAGTCAGTCCCTTTAACCTCCTGTTTGGCCCAGTTTGCAATTTCTGCGGAAGATGAACAGGAATAGCGAGAACCAATGAGAGGCTAGCTGGAGGTGTCTGGACGGGCAAATTTAACTCTCATTTCCCACCAGGAAGAGGAATTAACCAAAGGCTCAGCTTGCCGGGCCGGAACCAGATTAGGGCCTGAAGCCATCCTGCGGTGTTGCGGCCAGGTCACAAGAAAGCGAGTTGAAGAAAGGAGCTCAGGGGCACTGTAATTCACAAACCTGCAGAGTTATAAATGACAGCTATCGTCCAAAAATAGACTGAAGTAAGGCTGCCAAGAGGACTTGAAAGCGGGGCAGAATTGCAGGAAACCGATTTCAGGAAGTAGACTGGAATTGCATTGAAAGCATAGGAAAAGAGGCAGAACGTCCACAATGATGCACTTGGCCAAAAAGGGCGTATGCGTTTTTTCCTGAATATATTCAGGAAAAAACGCATACGCCCTTTTTGGCCAACCAAGCAAGCTTGCAAAGGAAATCTGCACTACAATGAAGTCTCATTTCCCCCGGTCAAAAGGGCCATCTGAAAAAAGGGTAAAATCCAGAAAGGCAACAGGCCATTGAGAACTGGGAGCCTTGTTATGCTGATGGGCGGGATGTAAATTGCCAACAGACACTTGGAGAAGTGTATGGTGTTTCCTGAAACATCTAAAAAACAAAGCAACAGAGCCTAGGGCACTTCCACTTATGGTCCTATAGCTTAGGGAAATTAGTATCAAAAAGACACAGCCACCCCAAAGTTTGGAACGGCTCTGTTTACAAGAATCTCGTTTACAGTACAAGTTCAACATCACAGAAAGTGAAAAATGGATAAAGAAGTTGTGGTATTCACTTACAAAGCAATATCACTCAGCAATGAAATCTATGTCATCAGGCCCTTAGCAGCACAATGAGTGGATTCAGGTATGATGATTCTAACTGAAATAAGTCACACAGAAAAAGAAACATCATAAGATATCAGTAATACACGGAATGTAAACTTGGCTACACAGGAACTGAATTACAGAACAGAACAGGGTCTCAAATTTAGAAAACCAACTTATGCTTGCTTAAGGGGAAAGGTGAGTTGGGGTGCTGCATAAAACCAGAGATTGAAATGAGCACAGATAAAGTTCCTTAAGCCAAATATGGAATAGACAAGAGCTACTCCTTGCTCAACGAAATGGACTCAACACCGCATATTAAACGCCTAAGAATGTACCTGACTAATAAGTATCTTAAAACCTATGGATTGCTATGTCTCCGAAAGAGAATCAAGCATGTGTACAGGGGCATGAACGCAGCAGTGATAGGATTGGAGAGGTTCGGTGAGCAAATGAAGACCCTTTGAAGTCATATTGCATGGTACCCATTCCACGGGTCTCAACTCTCCAGGTTTAAGGTATTCTTCCTTCAGCTAAAACATGCATGTGGAACCCCGAGTATGATCAACCGTGTGAACGGGAGACGTGTTCAAATATGTCTCAGTTTTCCTCCCCTGGTACTCGGGTGCAACATTCCAGACCCTTTACTAACACTCTCCCCACTTGGAGAGTCAGCGCCTTTAACCTCCTGTTTGTCCCAGTTTGCAATTTCTGCGGAAGATGAACAGGAATAGGGAGAACCAATGAGAGACTAGCTGGAGGTGTCTGGACGGGCAAATTTAACTCTCATTTCCCACCAGGAAGAGGAAATAACCAAAGGCTCAGCGTGCCGTGCCGGAACCAGATTAGGGCCTGAAGCCATCCTGCGGTGTTGCGGCCAGCTCAAAAGAAAGCGAGTTGAAGAAAGGAGCTCAGGGTCTCTGTAATTCACAAACCTGCAGAGTTATAAATGACAGCTATCGTCCAAAAATAGACTGAAGTAAGGCTGCCAAGAGGACTTGAAAGCGGGGCAGAATTGCAGGATACCGATTTCAGGAGGTAGACTGGAATTGCATTGAAAGCATAGGAAAAGAGGCAGAACGTCCACAATGATGCACTTTGCCAAAAGGGCGTATGCGTTTTTTCCTGAATATATTCAGGAAAAAACGCATACGCCCTTTTTGGCCAACCAAGCAAGCTTGCAAAGGAAATCTGCACTACAATGAAGTCTCACTTCCCCCCGGTCAAAAGGGCCATCTGAAAAAAGTGTAAAACCCAGAAAGGCAGGACAGGCCATGGAGAACTGGGAGCCTTGTTATGCTGATGGGCGGGATGTAAATTGCCAACAGACACTTGGGAGATGTGTATGGTGTTTCCTGAAACATCTAAAAAACAAAGCAACAGAGCCTAGGGCACTTCCACTTATGGTCCTATAGCTTAGGGAAATTAATATCAAAAAGACACAGCAACCCCAAAATTTGAGATGGCTCTTTTTACAGAAATCTCTTCTACGGCACAAGTTAAATATCCCAGAGAGCAAATAATGGATAAAGAAGTTGCGGTACTTATGTACAACAGAATACCACTCAGCAATGAAATCTATGTCACCAGGCCCGTTCCAGCATAATGAGTGGATTGAGGCACGATGATTCTAAGTGAAATAAGTCACACAGAAAAAGAAACATCATAAGGTATCACTAATATACGGAATGTGAACTTGGCTACACATGAACTGAATTACAAAACAGAACAGGGTCTCAAGTTTAGAAAACCAACTTATGCCTGCTTAAGGGGGAAGGTGAGTTGGGGTGCTGCATAAAAGCAGAGTTTGAAATTAGCACAGATACCATTCCATAAGCCAAATATGTAATAGACAAGAGCTACCCCTTGCTCAACGAAATGGATTCAACAATGAGGTATCACCTCACACTTGGTAGAGTAGGCATCATTGAAAATCTACAAACAAAAAATGCTGGAAAGGGTGTGGAGAAAAGGAACCCTCTTCCACTATTGTTGGGAATATAAATTGATACAGTCATTATGGAGAACAATATGGAATTTCTTAAGAAACTAACAATAGAATTACCATATGATACAGCAATCCCAGTACTGGACATATACCCAGACAAAACCATAAATCAAAAAGAGTCATTCACCGCAATGTTCATTGCATCACTATTTACAATATCGAGGTAATGGAAGCAACCTAAATGCCCACAGACAGACGAATGCATAAAGCTGTGGTACATATATAAAATGGAATATTACTAAGCCATGAAAAGGAATGAAATTGGGTCATTTGTAGAGACGTCGATGGATCTAGAGACTGTCATACAGAGTGAAGTAAGTCAGAAAGAGAAAAACAAATCTTGTATATTCATGCATATATGTGGAACCTAGAAAAACTGTACAGATTAACCATTTTGCAAGGCATAAATAGAGCAACAGATGTAGACAACAAACGTATGGACAACAAGGGGGGAAGCTGTTGGGGGGTGGTGGTGGGAGGAGTTGAGAGACTGGGATTGGCATGTATACATTTATATGTATAAAATAGATAACCAATAAGAACCTGCTGTATAAAAATATAAAATAAAATTCAAAATTAAAAAGAAATAAAATTTAAAAAATAAAACAGAAAAAACAATTATTCCCTGCACATACATGTATTTATATGAATAAATTATTTCCATGCTTATATCTGTAAATACAAAAAAGAGGAATAAAATCTACCTTGAACCAAAAACGAAAAAGAGAAAAAAAACACAGAACCCACCAGTTACACAGAGGAAAACCGTATCAGGGCACTTGCTCCAGTTGTAAACAATTCTGAAGTTGGTCAGTGGTGGGGAATCGTCTCCCATTCAGCCAGCAGCCCCCACGCAACAAGCGTCCTCATTGCAAAGCTGGGGCACCGTGCCGAGGCATCTGTGAGTAAACGTGAGCTGAGCCCCAGGCCAGTTGCTGCTGAACTATTCCCACCCGTCCCAGGTAAAACACCTGAATATATACAAGGACTTGAAAGCCTAGAGGAAGGGCCATAGAGCCACACGAGTGACAGCATGCCGGCCGACTTGGTGCCTGCAGGCCAGCCAGGATGGTCCTGGCCCTGGGTGCTCTTCTGGAAGATTTCCATTTCCCTGCCTGAGATACCCGTCCTGTCCCTGCCCCCACTGCTTTTTTCCTTCCTCACCTCTGCCCAGGGAGAAATTCCAGCAGCAGGTATGGGTGACACATCCTCTTCTTTAGCAGGTGGCAGCCTGGCAACTGCTGCAGAAAGTCCAGCAGAGCCCCACTCACACTGGGCCACCCACAAAGCCGTGGCCTCTCACTCCCTCCCACCAGCCCAGCCCCGAGACTGCTGACAGGGCAGAGAAAATGGCGTCAGGCACGGCTGCAGGGGCTCTTGCTGCCTGGAGTGGTATTTATATTGATCTCAACCCAGGCACACCTAGGGAGGGCTGGCCGGCACGGTAAGGCTGCCCAGGTCAGCCAATCATCACCCCTCAGGGGCTCACAGTTGCAGAAAATGGAACTTGCTGAACCGGCCAGGTCCAAGGAACAGGTGTGGGCTCCTGAGAGTCAGGATAGACAAGGGGCTGCAGCTTTGGCTTGTTTTCTAATCATTTTATCTGGCCCATGAGTGGGAGACAACTTCAAGAAAACCCTCTCCTAATGAGAGGAACCCAGGAGTCAGGGAGAGGAGGGGTGGGTGGTGGTTGGAGACAGAGGCCTGGTGCCCCGGGTGCAGTGGAAGTCTCTGGAAGACCAGGTGGAGGGAGGCCTCACGGAGTGATGCCCAGGGTCACAGACCTGTCGCAGCTGCTGTTTGTTAGTTCAAGTCCTGCTCTGAGGTGCTCTGTGTCAGCTCTGAGCGACAGGTGAGCTGGGGGTGCTCTGCAATGAGGGCTATGTGCACGGTTCCTGTGTGCCCAGCCCTGCCACGGTACCTGCAAGGGTAGCTCTGTATCCTGGGAGGGGCCTGACCACGAGAGCCCCGTGGGCTGGGGTGGGGGTGGGGTACCTGCCCAGGTGAGCTCCATATTCTGGGATTGGTCTGACCACGAGAGCCCCATGGGCTGCTGGGGACCTGGTAAAGGATGTCAGGACAGTCAGTGAAGCCACCGAGGATATACCTCCAGTTGCTCCTAATTCCTACACCCTGCTGGTCATTCTACCAACCACCAGGACATGGTATTCTGTATTAGTCTTCAATGATGCCTTCTTTTGTATTCCATTAGTCCCAGAGTCACAAGAAATTTTGGCTTGTGAGTGGCAGGACTCCACATACAACTAAAACAATACTTCCGGGCCGTCTGGCCCCAAGGGTGCAAAAATTCCCACACCATCTTTGGGGAAAGCTTAGCTAAAGACCTAAAAGTTCTACCTCTGGAAAAGGAAACCCTCCTTCAATATGCAGACGACATTCTGATCACCAGCCCTACTAAGGAGGCCTCTGAACTACCAAGCCAATAAAGGATAGAAGTTGTCCAAGAAAAAGCTCAAATATCACAGACTGCGGTGACCTGCCTGGGCTTCATTCTCACAGAAGGTCAGAGAAGCCCATCCCAGGAAAGGGAAGAAACCATTTTCAGCCTTACCCCTTTCTAAAACTAGAAGACAGCTTAGGGGTTCCTGGGGAGGCCAGGGTTTGCTGCTTCTGGATCCCTAACTACAGTCTACTAGCTGGGCCTCTATATGAAACACTGAAAGGAAAAGATGATGATCCTTTTGAATAGAATCCAGAAGTGGCCTTTCAAGAATGGAAAGAGCAGTCAATTCAGACCCTTGCCCTGGAACTCCCTAATTTAGCTAAACCCTTTGACCTTTACATTCCCGGTGAAAGGTGAATCGCCATTGGAGAATTAGTGCAAAAACTGGGACCACTTGAAATGGAACAATGCAAGAATGCCATCCAGGTAGGATAAACTACGGTCACTAAGGGGCTTGGCCCACTGCCACATCTGGCCAAGATACTCGCGGTATCTAAAAACCTGGAAATCAGCATCCCAAAAGACCACCTCCCTCCTAAGGGAAAAGGACCCCACGTGGTGATCCTAACCACCAACCATGCCCTGAAGTTGCAGGGTTCGCTCCGTGGGCACACCGACCTCGAGTGAGGAGGCCCTCCAACTCCAACATCCAGAGAGATAACCGGGGGCAACAGGGCACCATGACGACTCGTGTGAACATCACTTGACCTGGAGTTTCTCTCATAAAACAACAAGAGTGTGTCCCAAAAGAGTAGACTACTGCTTGCAGGACTTACTGCACCCAGAGGGGAGCTAATAATCTTGGCGGGGGAACAGTATACCACACTGTCACCATAGAAAAGCCTACAGACACCGTGATGATGGTGGCCAATAAGACCGGCTGGACTCCTGTTTACTTCAAAAGGCTGTTGACTCAGTAACCATCATGGTCCTTGGTCACCACTGACCCTGGACTGTCTGGGAGTTGAGCGGGCAGGGCTCTGACACCTGGTGCTGTTTGTACGTTAATTCAGGGGCCTAATTGAAGAAAGCGCAGACTACTGGTCAGAGCATCTAGGCTGGCAGAGACGGTCAGCCTAAGGTGGCCGAACAAATGTGGGGCGGGGTGAAACCGGCCCCCACAGCGTCTCTGCACATCTCTTTCCTGGACCCTTAAAGGTCATTAGAATCTATAACACTTCCAATGCTGGTGCTCAGGTGGACGAGCAGGGAGGCAGGGGTCCTGGGGACAATCAACGTCACCGGGAGGCTGCTGGGGAGAAGCTCTGACCCTCGCCCCAGGGTATGAGGGCTCCCAACTCAGCACTCAGCAGTTACAGGAGAAGGGTCTGCACCCTCAGCACTCCAAGAATGAGGAACGGGACAAAAGGCAGAGGAGGGGTTTGTCCCCAGCAAAGCCCATTAAAAATCCCTGGGAGATAAAAATAGAATCTGGGCAATAAAGTCAAGTCTAACCTTTTTTATCCTTTGTGCTTTGTCTAATTTCACGTGCTCCTAGGGTCCCGCATGCAGAGGTTCCACACCCGGCGCTTCAGACCAGATTTCCTAGTGCAGAATGGCTGGGTCGACACCTCAGCTCCTGGGGCCCAGTGCAGACTCCACGATATAGAGCCTGAGCTACAGCCAACCCGGCCCTCGAGAGCTCTGCCGCCTCCCTCCCTCCCACTGACTCTGACAGGATCTCTACACAGCAGCCCAGCCCACAGCCCACGGGGTAGTGCATGCTCTCACCTCTCCATTCTCTGATCAAAATATAAAGTTTCCTTTGCTTGTGAACCAAACTCAGTCTCGATCTGTTGGCCCCAATGACACTGGGCAGGGGGACACTTGTTGGGGTCCACTCTGGAGGATCAGTAACAGAAATTGAGACTATTGTAACCTCAATGAACAGATGTGTGAGCCAAACTGTAGTTAACATAGAACAGTGTATAAGGCTCGGGTAAAATAAGATGTTTTTAACACTTCCATTTGATATTTCCATCACTTTTTATAAGCAAGTTCAGTGAAAAGGTTTGTCTTATTTGTCAGGTCAATATTAGAGAAACGAAGTGATTTCTTTCCAAGGATGTACAGCTAATAATCTTGGTTAAACCTTCAATCTTGTTTTAAATGCTTTTCCATTGAAAATGATACCTCTCTTTCAGCTCCCCCATTTCTGAGAAGTATAAAATCTTATAATTTATTATTACCAAAGGGGAAAGGTGGGAGGAGGGATAAATTAACAGTTTGGAATGAACACATACACACTGCTATGTATAAAATAGATCATCAACAAGGAACTACTGTATAGCACAGGGAACTACACTCAACATTTTGCAATAACCTATAAGGGGAAATAATCTGAAAAAGAATAGATATTTTTATTGACATCATCTATCAATGACAGTTAAAGTGTAGCCTAAGGGAAGCTGGTGGTGAGTGCTTCTGACCCTGAAGACTTCAATCATCTAAAGTTTGGACTCTGCCTACTTCCCAAGGCCCTTAATGAACATATGTGTAGCTGTAGCTTAAAAAATTCCCCAGTTTGGGTTTCGGGGAGACACTGATTTTGAAAAAGCCCTGGTGTTCTCCTTACATGAATGGGACTCTTCCTACTGCTAAAACATGTCTGTCACACCCAGAGGATGGTATACCGTCTGATCGGGAAGAGTTTGGAAAAGGCATCTCATCTCCTCATCTCCTGGTGCTCGGGTTCACCCCTCCAGTGTCTTTACTAACAGTCTCCCCACTTGGAGATGTCAGCACTGTCAACATCCTGTTGCGTACAGTTTGGAATTTGTCCAGAGGATGAAGCGGAAGGATGAGGAACAATGAGAGACAAGTCCTAGGTGTTCAGACAGGCACATGTCACTCTAATTTCCAATCAGGAAGACGAATTGACCAAAGGCTAGGGTTGCCCATGGAAACAGTATAGGGCTTGAGGAAATCCCGCTGCTTTGTGGCCAGTTCCCATAAACACAAGTTGAACAATGGAACTCAGGGGCAGTAAAATTCACAAAACTGCAGAGTTGAAAATATCCATCACTGAAAAATGTCTTGAGGAAAGTCAGAGAAAAGGACTTGTAAGCAAGGGAGAATGGCAGGAAAGGGATTTGAGGAGGTAGAAAGGACTCGCCATTAAGCACAAGAAAAGGAGCTGAACATTGCCAAAATTGCCAACATTGCAGTTGGCCAAAAAGGGTGTATGCGTTCTTTTCTGTATATATTCAAGAAAAGGGCATACACTTTTTTAGCCAACCAAACAGGTGGGCACTGGAAGTCAATACTACAAAAGATATCACTTCGCATCAGTCAGAAGAGCCATCCTCATAAAGCGTAAACAACAGAAATGCAGGACAGGGCAACGAGAAGAGGGAGCCCTGTGAGACTTATAGTGGAAATGTATATTGCCAACGGCCATTCTGGAGAAGTGTATTGTGTTTACTAAAGCATCTAAAAAATGAGCTACAGAGCATAGGGCACTTGCACTCATGGGCGTATATCTTGGGAAAAACAAAAATCGAGAGGACACAGGCACCCCAATATTTACCCCCTCTCTGTTTAAAAGATCCTCGACTAGGATATAACTTAAATGTCTCTGGAGGGAAAAAATGGATAGAGATGTGGTACTTAGGTAGAGTGGAATATTATTCAGCCTGGAAATCAATGAAATATGGCCAGTTGTAACAACTCCGGAGGAGTTACGTATGATCATTCTAAGTGACAGAATTCAAAAAGAAAAAGACACATATCATAAGATATCACTTAAAGGTGGAATCCAAAATGGCTACACATGAAATAAATTACAAAACAAAAACATAGTCAAATATGTAGAAAACACGCATAAGGCTGCTAAACGGGAAAGGTGGGGAGGGGTGAGGCATCATCCAGGAGGTTGAAATTAGCAAAGATACCATTCCAAATACCAAACTGATAATCAACAAGGCCTACACGGTAGCTAAAAGAACTGCACTCAGCACACTCAAGTCACCGGAAAAGAATATATACGACTGGTAAGAATCTGAAAAAGAATTTATTGATGTCTCTCTGTACGTGAATCAAGTGGATGTACAGCAGCAAGAAACAGAGCTTTGAAAATCAGCTGTAACCAATATAGTAATAAATTGAAAAAAATAAACGACAGAGAGACAGAGAAAACCTCTTACAACTTTTCCTCAGGGACGGTGATGCAACATGGATTGAACACGTCTAGACCCACAGCAGGATGAGACATAAGGCTGGAAACTGTTCGCGCTAAGAGAAATGTGAGGTTGGGTGAGGAAATGCACACCCTTTAAAGTAATACTACCTGGTACCCATTCAATGGGTCCCAAATCTGCAGGTTCAAGGGATCTTCCTACAGCTAAAACATGCATGGAAAACCCAGAGGACTGTACACCATGTGATCGGGAGATGTGTCTAAAATGCACCTCATTTATCCTCTCCTGGTGCTCCTGTTCACCATTCCAGCCACGCTACTTAGAATCTCCCCACTTGGAGAATCAGCACATTTAAACTTCTGTTTCACACATTTTGCAAATTGTGAGGAGGATGAACGTGAAGAGGGGGAACCAATGAGAGAAGAGTTGTAGGGGTTTGGACGGGCACATATCACTCTAATTTCCCATTAAGAGTAAGAATTAAAGAAAGGCTCAGCCTGCCTCGCCGGAGCCAAAATAGGGCCTGAAGCAATCCTGCGGGTTTGAGGCCAGCTCACAAAAGAGCAACTTAAAAAATGGAGCTCAGGGTCACTGCAATTCACAAACCTGCAGAGTTATAAATGAAAACTAACGTCCAAAAATATGTTGAGGTAAGGCAAAGAAGAGGATCTGAATGCAAGACAGAATTGCAAGAAACAGATTTCAAGAGATAGATTGGACTCGTCTTTAACGCACATGAAAAGCGGCAGAATTTCGACAATGATGCAGTTGGCCCAAAAGGGCGTATGCGTTTTTTCCTGATTATATCCAGGAAAAAACGCATACGCACTTTATGGGCAACGAAGCAAGCAAGCAATGCAAATGTGCACAACAAAGAAGTCTCACTTCCCACCGGTCAAAAGGGCCATCCTAAAAAATTGTAAAAACCAGAAATGCAGGACAGGCCATGGAGAACAGGGAGCCTTTATACGCTGATGGGCAGTGTGTGAACTGCCGAGAGCCACTCTGGAGAAGTGTATGGTGGTTCCTAAATCATCTAAAAAACAGAGCTACAGAGCATAGGACACTTCCAATCATGGGAGTATATCTAGGGAAGTCTAAAAATCAACAAGACACAAGCACACCACAGTTTAGGGCTACTCTGTTTACAAGAACCTCAACTTCAGTACACCTTAAATATCCCAGGAAAGAGAACAATGGATAAAGAAGATGTGGTACTTATGTACAATGGAATATCTCTTCACCATGAAATCAATGTAATAAGGCTAGTAGAAGGATAAAGAGTGGATTTAGGTCCGATAATACTACTTGAAATAAGTCAAACAGAAAAAGAAACATATCATAAGATATCACTTATAGAGGGAGGGTAAATATGGCTGCACAAGAAATGAATTACAGAACAGAACAGTGTCTCACATTTAGAAAACACACTTATGTCAGCTTAAGGGGAAAGGAGAGGTGGGGTGATGCATAAAACCAGAGTTTGAAATTAGCACAGATACCGTTCAATAAACCAAATAGGTATTAGACAAGATCTACACCTTGCTCAATGAACAGGCCTCAACACACCCTATACACCGCAGAGAAATATATCTGAGGAATAAGAATCTTAAAACCCATGTATTGATATATCTCCATAAGGGAATCAAGTGTGTGCAGAGCGGCACAAACACAGCAGTGAAAAGGAGCTAAACCCCATTATAGAAATAAATTTTAAAAACAAAACGCTGAAACAATGAAAGAGAGAAAAATTCTTACAAAATTCGCTCAGGGGCTGTGATGCAACCTGGATTGACCACATATAAACCCGCAGCTGGATAAGACATAAGGCTGGACACTTGGGGCTGACAGGATTGGTGAGCTTTGGTGAGCAACTGCCGAAAGTTTAATGCAATACTTCATGCTACTCAGTCCAAGGGTCCCAACACTCCAGGTTGAAGGGAATCTTCCTACAGCTAAACCATGCTTGGGAAACCCAGCGACTGGTATACCATATGATCGGGAAAGGTTTCTAAAACGCACCTCATTTTTCCTCTCCTGGGGCTCCGGATCGACATTCCAGCCGCTTTACTAACAACATCCCCACATGGAGTCAATGCCTTTAAGTTCTGGTATCGCACAGCCTGCAGTTAGTGCAGAGGATGAATGGGAATAGGGGGAACCAGTGAGAAACTAGCTGTAGCGGTTTCAATGGGCACATGTCACTCTAATATCACATCAGTAAGAAGAATTAACCAAAGGCACAGCAAGGTGCCCCAGAAGAAAAATAGGGCTTAAAGGAATCCTGTGGTTATGGGGCAAGACCACAAAAATAAGAGCTAAAAAATGGAGCTAAGGGCCACTGCAATTCAAAAACCTGCAGAGTTATAAAGGCCAACTATTTTTAAAAAATATATTGAGGTAAGGCTATGAAGAGGCATTGAAAGCAAGGCAGAATTGCAGGAAACCGATTTCAGGAGGTAGACTGGAATTGCATTGAAAGCATATGAAGAGAGTCAGAAACTCGACAATGATGCACTTGGCCAAAAAGGGCGTATGCGTTTTTTCCTGAATATATTCAGGAAAAAACGCATACGCCCTTTTTGGCCAACCAAGCAAGCTTGCAAAGGAAATCTGCACTACAATGAAGTCTCACTTCCACCCGGTCAAAAGGGCCATCTGAAAAAAGTGTAAAATCCATAAAGGCACGACAGGCCATGGAGAACTGGGAGCCTTCTTATGCTGATGTGCGGGATGTAAATTGCCAACAGCCACTCTGGAGAAGTGTATGGTGTTTCCTGAAACATCTAAAAAACAAAGCAACAGAGCCTAGGGCACTTCCACTTATGGTCCTATAGCTTAGGGAAATTAAAATCAAAAAGACACAGCCACCCCAAAGTTTGGGACGCCTCTGTTTACAAGAACCTCGTTTACCGTACAAGTTCAATATCACAGAAAGTGAAAAATGGATAAAGAACTTGTGGTACTTACGTACAATGCAGTATCACTCAGCAATGAAATCTATGTCATCAGGCCCGTAGCAGCATAATGAGTGGATTCAGGTACGATGATTCTAACTGAAATAAGTCACACAGAAAAAGAAACATCATAAGATATCAGTAATACACGGAATGTAAACTTGGCTACACAGGAACTGAATTACAGAACAGAACAGGGTCTCAAATTTAGAAAACCAACTTATGCTTGCTTAAGGGGAAAGGTGAGTTGGGGTGCTGCATAAAACCAGAGATTGAAATGAGCACAGATAAAGTTCCTTAAGCCAAATATGGAATAGACAAGAGCTACTCCTTGCTCAACGAAATGGACTCAACACCGCATATTAAACGCCTAAGAATGTACCTGACTAGTAAGTATCTTAAAACCTATGGATTGCTATGTCTCCGAAAGAGAATCAAGCATGTGTACAGGGGCATAAACGCAGCAGTGATAGGATTGGAGAGGTTCAGTGAGCAAATGAAGACCCTTTGAAGTCATATTGCATGGTACCCATTCCACGGGTTTCAACTACCCAGGTTTTAGGTATTCGTCCTTCAGCTAAAACATGCATGTGGAACCCAGAGTATGATCAACCATGTGATCGGGAGACGTGTTCAAATATGTCTCAGGTTTCTTCCCTGGTACTCGGGTGCAACATTCCAGACGCTGTACTAACACTCTCCCGACTTGGAGAGTCAGTCCCTTTAACCTCCTGTTTGGCCCAGTTTGCAATTTCTGCGGAAGATGAACAGGAATAGCGAGAACCAATGAGAGACTAGCTGGAGGTGTCTGGACGGGCAAATTTAACTCTCATTTCCCACCAGGAAGAGGAATTAACCAAAGGCTCAGCATGCCGTGCCGGAACCAGATTAGGGCCTGAAGCCATCCTGCGGTGTTGCGGCCAGCTCACAAGAAAGCGAGTTGAAGAAAGGAGCTCAGGGGCACTGTAATTCACAAACCTGCAGAGTTATAAATGACAGCTATCGTCCAAAAATAGACTGAAGTAAGGCTGCCAAGAGGACTTGAAAGCGGGGCAGAATTGCAGGAAACCGATTTCAGGAGGTAGACTGGAATTGCATTGAAAGCATAGGAAAAGAGGCAGAACGTCCACAATGATGCACTTGGCCAAAAAGGGCGTATGCGTTTTTTCCTGAATATATTCAGGAAAAAACGCATACGCCCTTTTTGGCCAACCAAGCAAGCTTGCAAAGGAAATCTGCACTACAATGAAGTCTCACTTCCCCCCGGTCAAAAGGGCCATCTGAAAAAAGTGTAAAATCCAGAAAGGCAGGACAGGCCATGGAGAACTGGGAGCCTTGTTATGCTGATGGGCGGGATGTAAATTGACAACAACCACTCGGGAGAAGTGTATGGTGTTTCCTGAAACATCTAAAAAACGAAGCAACAGAACCTAGGGCACTTCCACTCTTGGTCCTATAGCTTAGGGAAATTAAAATAAAAAAGACACAGCCACCCCAAAGTTTGGAACGGCTCTGTTTACAAGAACCTCGTTTACAGTACAAGTTCAGCATCGCAGAAAGTGAAAAATGGATAAAGAAGTTGTGGTATTTACTTACAAAGCAATATCACTCAGCAATGAAATCTGTGTCATCAGGCCCTTAGCAGCACAATGAGTGGATTCAGGTATGATGATTCTAACTGAAATAAGTCACACAGAAAAAGAAACATCATAAGATATCTGTAATACACAGAATGTAAACTTGGCTACACAGGAAATGAATTGCAGAACAGAACAGGGTCTCAAAATTAGAAAACCAACTTATTCTTGCGTAAGGGTAAAGGTGAGTTGGGGTGATGCATAAAACCAGAGATTGAAATGAGCACAGATAAAGTTCCTTAAGCCAAATATGGAATAGACAAGAGCTACTCCTTGCTCAACGAAATGGACTCAACACCGCATATTAAACGCCTAAGAATGTACCTGTCTAGTAAGTATCTTAAAACCTATGGATTGCTATGTCTCCGAAAGAGAATCAAGCATGTGTACAGGGGCATAAACGCAGCAGTGATAGGACTGGAGAGGTTCGTGAGCAAATGAAGACCCTTTGAAGTCATATTGCATGGTACCCATTACACGGGTCTCAACTCTCCAGGTTTAAGGTATTCTTCCTTCAGCTAAAACATGCATGTGGAACCCAGAGTATGATCAACCATGTGAACGGGAGACGTGTTCAAATATGTCTCAGTTTTCCTCCCCTGGTACTCGGGTGCAACATTCCAGACGCTTTACTAACACTCTCCCCACTTGGAGAGTCAGCACCTTTAACCTCCTGTTTGGCCCCGTTTGCAATTTCTGCGGAAGATGAACAGGAATAGGGAGAACCAATGAGAGGCTAGCTGGAGGTGTCTGGACGGGCAAATTTAACTCTCATTTCCCACCAGAAAGAGGAAATAACCAAAGGCTCAGCATGCCGTGCCGGAACAAGATTAGGGCCTGAAGCCATCCAGCGGTGTTGCAGCCAGCTCACAAGAAACCGAGTTGAAGAAAGGAGCTCAGGGGCACTGTAATTCACAAACCTGCAGAGTTATAAATGACAGCTATCGTCCAAAAATATACTGAAGTAAGGCTGCCAAGAAGACTTGAAAGCGGGGCAGCATTGCAGGAAACCGATTTCAGGAGGTAGACTGGAATTGCATTGAAAGCATAGGAAAAGAGGCAGAACGTCCACAATGATGCACTTGGCCAAAAAGGGCGTATGCGTTTTTTCCTGAATATATTCAGGAAAAAACGCATACGCCCTTTTTGGCCAACCAAGCAAGCTTGCAAAGGAAATCTGCACTACAATGAAGTCTCACTTCCCCCCGGTCAAAAGGGCCATCTGTAAAAAGTGTAAAATCCAGAAAGGCAGGACAGGCCATGGAGAACTGGGAGCCTTGTTATGCTGATGGGCAGGATGTAATTTGCCAACAACCACTCGGGAGAAGTGTATGGTGTTTCCTGAAACATCTAAAAAACAAAGCAACAGAGCCTAGGGCACTTCCACTTATGGTCCTACAGCTTAGGGAATTTAAAATCAAAAAGACACAGCCACCCCAAAGTTTCGAACGGCTCTGTTTACAAGAACCTCGTTTACAGTACAAGTTAAACATCGCAGAAAGTGAAAAATGGATAAAGAAGTTGTGGTATTTACTTACAAAGCAATATCACTCAGCAATGAAATCTGTGTCATCAGGCCCTTAGCAGCACAATGAGTGGATTCAGGTATGATGATTCTAACTGAAATAAGTCACACAGAAAAAGAAATATCATAAGGTATCAGTAATACACGGAATGTAAACTTGGCTACACAGGAACTGAATTACAGAACAGAACAGGGTCTCAAATTTAGAAAACCAACTTATGCTTGCTTAAGGCGAAAGGTGAGTTGGGGTGCTGCATAAAACCAGAGATTGAAATGAGCACAGATAAAGTTCCTTAAGCCAAATATGGAATAGACAAGAGCTACTCCTTGCTCAACGAAATGGACTCAACACCGCATATTAAACGCCTAAGAATGTACCTGACTAGTAAGTATCTTAAAACCTATGGATTGCTATGTCTCCGAAAGAGAATCAAGCATGTGTACAGGGGCATAAACGCAGCAGTGATAGGATTGGAGAGGTTCGGTGAGCAAATGAAGACCCTTTGAAGTCATATTGCATGGTACGCATTCCACGGGTTTCAACTACCCAGGTTTTAGGTATTCTTCCTTCAGCTAAAACATGCATGTGGAACCCAGAGTATGATCAACCATGTGATCGGGGACGTGTTCAAATATGTCTCAGTTTTTGTACCCTGGTACTCGGGTGCAACATTCCAGACGCTTTACTAACACTCTCCCGACTTGGAGAGTCAGTCCCTTTAACCTCCTGTTTGGCCCAGTTTGCAATTTCTGCGGAAGATGAACAGGAATAGCGAGAACCAATGAGAGACTAGCTGGAGGTGTCTGGACGGGCAAATTTAACTCTCATTTCCCACCAGGAAGAGGAATTAACCAAAGGCTCAGCGTGCCGTGCCGGAACCAGATTAGGGCCTGAAGCCATCCTGCGGTGTTGCGGCCAGCTCACAAGAAAGCGAGTTGAAGAAAGGAGCTCAGGGGCACTGTAATTCACAAACCTGCAGAGTTATAAATGACAGCTATCGTCCAAAAATAGACTGAAGTAAGGCTGCCAAGAGGACTTGAAAGCGGGGCAGAATTGCAGGAAACCGATTTCAGGAGGTAGACTGGAATTGCATTGAAAGCATAGGAAAAGAGGCAGAACGTCCACAATGATGCACTTGGCCAAAAAGGGCGTATGCGTTTTTTCCTGAATATATTCAGGAAAAAACGCATACGCCCTTTTGGGCCAACCAAGCAAGCTTGCAAAGGAAATCTGCACTACAATGAAGTCTCACTTCCCCCCGGCCAAAAGGGCCATCTGAAAAAAGTGTAAAATCCAGAAAGGCAACAGGCCATTGAGAACTGGGAGCCTTGTTATGCTGATGGGCGGGATGTAAATTGCCAACAGACACTTGGGAGAAGTGTATGATGTTTCCTGAAACATCTAAAAAACAAAGCAACAGAGCCTAGGGCACTTCCACGTATGGTCCTATAGCTTAGGGAAATTAAAATCAAAATGACACAGCCACCCCAAAGTTTGGAACGGCTCTGTTTACAAGAACCTCGTTTACAGTACAAGTTCAACATCGCAGAAAGTTAAAAATGGATAAAGAAGTTGTGGTATTTACTTACAAAGCAATATCACTCAGCAATGAAATCTGTGTCATCAGGCCCTTAGCAGCACAATGAGTGGATTCAGGTATGATGATTCTAACTGAAATAAGTCACACAGAAAAAGAAACATCATAAGATATCAGTAATACACGGAATGTAAACTTGGCTACACAGGAACTGAATTACAGAACAGAACAGGGTCTCAAATTTAGAAAAACAACTTATGCTTGCTTAAGGGTAAAGGTGAGTTGGGGTGCTGCATAAAACCAGAGATTGAAATGAGCACAGATAAAGTTCCTTAAGCCAAATATGGAATAGACAAGAGCTACTCCTTGCTCAACGAAATGGACTCAACACCGCATATTAAACGCCTAAGAATGTACCTGACTTGTAAGTATCTTAAAACCTATGGATTGCTATGTCTCCGAAAGAGAATCAAGCATGTGTACAGGGGCATAAACACAGCAGTGATAGGATTGGAGAGGTTCGGTGAGAAAATGAAGACCCTTTGAAGTCATATTGTGTGGTACCCATTCCACGGGTTTCAACTACCCAAGTTTAAGGTATTGTTCCTTCAGCTAAAACATGCATGTGGAACCTAGAGTATGATCAACCATGTGATCGGGAGACGTGTTCAAATATGTCTCAGTTTTCGTACCCTGGTACTCGGGTGCAACATTCCAGACGCTTTACTAACACTCTCCCGACTTGGACAGTCAGTCCCTTTAACCTCCTGTTTGGCCCAGTTTGCAATTTCTGCGGAAGATGAACAGGAATAGCGAGAACCAATGAGAGACTAGCTGGAGGTGTCTGGACGGGCAAATTTAACTCTCATTTCCCACCAGGAAGAGGAATTAACCAAAGGCTCAGCGTGCCGTGCCAGAACCAGATTAGGGCCTGAAGACATCCTGCGGTGTTGCGGCCAGCTCACAAGAAAGCGAGTTGAAGAAAGGAGCTCAGGGGCACTGTAATTCACAAACCTGCAGAGTTATAAATGACAGCTATAGTCCAAAAATAGACTGAAGTAAGGCTGCCAAGAGGACTTGAAAGCGGGGCAGAATTGCAGGAAACCGATTTCAGGAGGTAGACTGGAATTGCATTGAAAGCATAGGAAAAGAGGCAGAACGTCCACAATGATGCACTTGGCCAAAAAGGGCGTATGCGTTTTTTCCTGAATATATTCAGGAAAAAACGCATACGCCCTTTTTGGCCAACCAAGCAAGCTTGCAAAGGAAATCTGCACTACAATGAAGTCTCACTTCCCCCCGGTCAAAAGGGCCATCTGAAAAAAGTGTAAAATCCAGAAAGGCAGGCCAGGCCATGGAGAACTGGGAGGCTTGTTATGCTGATGGGCGGGATGTAAATTGCCAACAACCACTCGGGAGAAGTGTATGGTGTTTCCTGAAACATCTAAAAAACAAAGCAACAGAACCTAGGGCACTTCCACTTATGGTCCTATAGCTTAGGGAAATTAAAATCAAAAAGACACAGCCACCCCAAAGTTTGGAATGGCTCTGTTTACAAGAACCTCGTTTACAGTACAAGTTCAACATCGCAGAAAGTGAAAAATGGATAAAGAAGTTGTGGTATTTACTTACAAAGCAATATCACTCAGCAATGAAATCTGTGTCATCAGGCCCTTAGCAGCACAATGAGTGGATTCAGGTATGATGATTCTAACTGAAATAAGTCACACAGAAAAAGAAACATCATAAGATATCAGTAATACACGGAATGTAAACTTGGCTACACAGGAACTGAATTACAGAACAGAACAGGGTCTCAAATTTAGAAAACCAACTTATGCTTGCTTAAGGGGAAAGGTGAGTTGGGGTGCTGCATAAAACCAGAGATTGAAATGAGCACAGATAAAGTTCCTTAAGCCAAATATGGAATAGACAAGAGCTACTCCTTGCTCAACGAAATGGACTCAACACCGCATATTAAACGCCTAAGAATGTAACTGACTAGTAAGTATCGTAAAACCTATGGATTGCTATGTCTCCAAACGAGAATGAAGCATGTGTACAGGGGCATAAACGCAGCATTGATAGGATTGGAGAGGTTCGGTGAACAAATGAAGACCCTTTGAAGTCATATTGCATGGTACCCGTTCCACGGGTTTCAACTACCCAGGTTTTAGGTATTCTTCCTTCAGCTAAAACATGCATGTGGAACCCAGAGTATGATCAACCATGTGATCGGGAGATGTGTTGAAATATGTCTCAGTTTTCGTACCCTGGTACTCGGGTGCACATTCCAGACGCTTTACTAACACTCTCCCGACTTGGAGAGTCAGTCCCTTTAACCTCCTGTTTGGCCCAGTTTGCAATTTCTGCGGAAGATGAACAGGAATAGCGAGAACCAATGAGAGACTAGCTGGAGGTGTCTGGGCGGGCAAATTTAACTCTCATTTCCCACCAGGAAGAGGAATTAACCAAAGTCTCAGCGTGCCGTGCCCGAACGAGATTTGGGCCTGAAGCCATCCTGCGGTGTTGCGGCCAGGTCACAAGAAAGCGAGTTGAAGAAAGGAGCTCAGGGGCACTGTAATTCACAAACCTGCAGAGTTATAAATGACAGCTATCGTCCAAAAATAGACTGAAGTAAGGCTGCCAAGAGGACTTGAAAGCGGGGCAGAATTGCAGGAAACCGATTTCAGGAGGTAGACTAGAATTACATTGAAAGCGTAGGAAAAGAGGCAGAACGTCCACAATGATGCACTTGGCCAAAAAGGGCGTATGCGTTTTTTCCTGAATATATTCAGGAAAAAACGCATACGCCCTTTTTGGCCAACCAAGCAAGCTTGCAAAGGAAATCTGCACTACAATGAAGTCTCACTTCCCCCCGGTCAAAAGGGCCATCTGAAAAAAGTGTAAAATCCAGAAAGGCAGGACAGGCCATGGAGAACTGGGAGCCTTGTTATGCTGAAGGGCGGGATGTAAATTGCCAACAACCACTCCGGAGAAGTGTATGGTGTTTCCTGAAACATCTAAAAAACAAAGCAACAGAACTTAGGGCACTTCCACTTATGGTCCTATAGCTTAGGGAAATTAAAATCAAAAAGACACAGCCACCCCAAAGTTTGGGACGCCTCCGTTTACAAGAACCTCGTGTACCGTACAAGTTCAATATCACAGAAAGTGAAAAATGGATAAAGAAATTGTGGTACTTACTTACAATGCAGTATCACTCAGCAATGAAATCTATGTCATCAGGCCCGTAGCAGCATAATGAGTGGATTCAGGTACGATGATTCTAACTGAAATAAGTCACACAGAAAAAGAAACATCATAAGATATCACTAATACACGGAATGTAAACTTGGTTACACAGGAACTGAATTACAGAACAGAACAGGGTCTCAAATTTAGAAAACCAACTTATGCTTGCTTAAGGGGAAAGGTGAGTTGGGGTGCTGCATAAAACCAGAGATTGAAATGAGCACAGATAAAGTTCCTTAAGCCAAATATGGAATAGACAAGAGCTACTCCTTGCTCAACGAAATGGACTCAACACCGCATATTAAACGCCTAAGAATGTACCTGACTAGTAAGTATCTTAAAACCTATAGATTGCTATGTCTCTGAAAGAGAATCAAGCATGTGTACAGGGGCATAAACGCAGCAGTGATAGGATTGGAGAGGTTCGGTGAGCAAATGAAGACCCTTTGAAGTCATATTGCATGGTACCCATTCCACGGGTTTCAACTACCCAGGTTTTAGGTATTCTTCCTTCAGCTAAAACATGCATGTGGAACCTAGAGTAAGATCAACCATGTGATCGGGAGGCGTGTTCAAATATGTCTCAGTTTTCCTCCCCTGGTACTCGGGTGCAACATTCCAGACGCTTTACTAACACTCTCCCCACTTGGAGAGTCAGTCCCTTTAACCTCCTGTTTGGCCCAGTTTGCAATTTCTGCGGAAAATGAACAGGAATAGCGAGAACCAATGAGAGGCTAGCTGGAGGTGTCTGGACGGGCAAATTTAACTCTCATTTCCCACCAGGAAGAGGAAATAACCAAAGGCTCAGCATGCCGGGCCGGAACCAGATTAGGGCCTGAAGCCATCCTGCGGTGTTGCGGCCAGGTCACAAGAAAGCGAGTTGAAGAAAGGAGGTCAGGGGCACTGAAATTCACAAACCTGCAGAGTTATAAATGACAGCTATCGTCCAAAAATAGACTGAAGTAAGGCTGCCAAGATGACTTGAAAGCAGGGCAGAATTGCAGGAAACCGATTTCAGGAGGTAGACTGGAATTGCATTGAAACCATAGGAAAAGAGGCAGAACGTCCACAATGATGCACTTGGCCAAAAAGGGCGTATGCGGTTTTTCCTGAATATATTCAGGAAAAAACGCATACGCCCTTTTTGGCCAACCAAGCAAGCTTGCAAAGGAAATCTGCACTACAATGAAGTCTCACTTCCCCCCGGTCAAAAGGGCCATCTGAAAAAAGTGTAAAATCCAGAAAGGCAGGACAGGCCATGGAGAACTGGGAGCCTTGTTATGCTGATGAGCGGGATGTAAACTGCCAACAACCACTCGGGAGAAGTGTATGGTGTTTCCTGAAACATGTAAAAAACAAAGCAACAGAACCTAGGGCACTTCCACTTATGGTCCTATAGCTTAGGGAAATTAAAATCAAAAAGACACAGCCACCCCAAAGTTTGGAACGGCTCTGTTTACAAGAACCTCGTTTACAGTACAAGTACAACATCGCAGAAAGTGAAAAATGGATAAAGAAGTTGTGGTATTTACTTACAAAGCAATATCACTCAGCAATGAAATCTGTGTCATCAGGCCCTTAGCAGCACAATGCGTGGATTCAGGTACGATGATTCTAACTGAAATAAGTCACACAGAAAAAGAAACATCATAAGATATCACTAATACACGGAATGTAAACTTGGCTACACAGGAACTGAATTCCAAAACAGAACAGTGTCTCAAATTTAGAAAACCAACTTATGCTTGCTTAAGGGTAAAGGTGAGTTGGGGTGCTGCATAAAACCAGAGATTGAAATGAGCACAGATAAAGTTCCTTAAGCCAAATATGGAATAGACAAGAGCTACTCCTTGCTCAGCGAAATGGACTCAACACCCCATATTAAACGCCTAAGAATGTACCTGACTAGTAAGTATCGGAAAACCTATGGATTGCTATGTCTCCAAAAGAGAATCAAGCATGTGTACAGGGGCATAAATGCAGCAGTGATAGGATTGGAGAGGTTCGGTGAGCAAATGAAGACCCTTTGAAGTCATATTGCATGGTACCCATTACACGGGTCTCAACTCTCCAGGTTTAAGGTATTCTTCCTTCAGCTAAAACATGCATGTGGAACCCAAGTATGATCAACCATGTGAACGGGAGACGTGTTCAAATATGTCTCATTTTTCTCCCCTGGTACTCGGGTGCAACATTCCAGACGCTTTACTAACACTCTCCCCACTTGGAGAGTCAGCGCCTTTAACCTCCTGTTTGGCCCAGTTTGCAATTTCTGCGGAAGATGAACAGGAATAGCGAGAACCAATGAGAGGCTAGCTGGAGGTGTCTGGACGGGCAAATTTAACTCTCATTTCCCACCAGGAAGAGGAATTAACCAAAGGCTCAGCATGCCGGGCCGGAACCAGATTAGGGCCTGAAGCCATCCTGCGGTGTTGCGGCCAGGTCACAAGAAAGCGAGTTGAAGAAAGGAGCTCAGGGGCACTGTAATTCACAAACCTGCAGAGTTATAAATGACAGCTATCGTCCAAAAATAGACTGAAGTAAGGCTGCCAAGAGGACTTGAAACCGGGGCAGAATTGCAGGAAACCGATTTCAGGAGGTAGACTGGAATTGCATTGAAAGCATAGGAAAAGAGGCAGAACGTCCACAATGATGCACTTGGCCAAAAAGGGCGTATGCGTTTTTTCCTGAATATATTCAGGAAAAAACGCATACGCCCTTTTTGGCCAACCAAGCAAGCTTGCAAAGGAAATCTGCACTACAATGAAGTCTCACTTCCCCCCGGTCAAAAGGGCCATCTGAAAAAAGTGTAAAATCCAGAAAGGCAGGCCAGGCCATGGAGAACTGGGAGGCTTGTTATGCTGATGGGCGGGATGTAAATTGCCAACAACCACTCCTGAGAAGTGTATGGTGTTTCCTGAAACATCTAAAAAACAAAGCAACAGAGCCTAGGGCACTTCCACTTATGGTCCTATAGCTTAGGGAAATTAAAATCAAAAAGACACAGCCACCCCAAAGTTTGGAACGGCTCTGTTTACAAGAACCTCGTTAACAGTACAAGTTCAACATCGCAGAAAGTGAAAAATGGATAAAGAAGTTGTGGTATTTACTTACAAATCAATATCACTCAGCAATGAAATCTGTGTCATCAGGCCCTTAGCAGCACAATGAGTGGATTCAGGTATGATGATTCTAACTGAAATAAGTCACACAGAAAAAGAAACATCATAAGATATCAGTAATACACGGAATGTAAACTTGGCTACACAGGAACTGAATTACAGAACAGAACAGGGTCTCAAATTTAGAAAACCAACTTATGCTTGCTTAAGGGGAAAGGTGAGTTGGGGTGCTGCATAAAACCAGAGATTGAAATGAGCACAGATAAAGTTCCTTAAGCCAAATATGGAATAGACAAGAGCTACTCCTTGCTCAACGAAATGGACTCAACACCGCATATTAAACGCCTAAGAATGTAACTGACTAGTAAGTATCGTAAAACCTATGGATTGCTATGTCTCCAAACGAGAATGAAGCATGTGTACAGGGGCATAAACGCAGCATTGATAGGATTGGAGAGGTTCGGTGAACAAATGAAGACCCTTTGAAGTCATATTGCATGGTACCCATTCCACGGGTTTCAACTACCCAGGTTTTAGGTATTCTTCCTTCAGCTAAAACATGCATGTGGAACCCAGAGTATGATCAACCATGTGATCGGGAGATGTGTTCAAATATGTCTCAGTTTTCGTACCCTGGTACTCGGGTTCACATTCCAGACGCTTTACTAACACTCTCCCGACTTGGAGAGTCAGTCCCTTTAACCTCCTGTTTGGCCCAGTTTGCAATTTCTGCGGAAGATGAACAGGAATAGCGAGAACCAATGAGAGACTAGCTGGAGGTGTCTGGGCGGGCAAATTTAACTCTCATTTCCCACCAGGAAGAGGAATTAACCAAACTCTCAGCGTGCCGTGCCCGAACGAGATTTGGGCCTGAAGCCATCCTCCGGTGTTGCGGCCAGGTCACAAGAAAGCGAGTTGAAGAAAGGAGCTCAGGGGCACTGTAATTCACAAACCTGCAGAGTTATAAATGACAGCTATCGTCCAAAAATAGACTGAAGTAAGGCTGCCAAGAGGACTTGAAAGCGGGGCAGAATTGCAGGAAACCGATTTCAGGAGGTAGACTAGAATTACATTGAAAGCGTAGGAAAAGAGGCAGAACGTCCACAATGATGCACTTGGCCAAAAAGGGCGTATGCGTTTTTTCCTGAATATATTCAGGAAAAAACGCATACGCCCTTTTTGGCCAACCAAGCAAGCTTGCAAAGGAAATCTGCACTACAATGAAGTCTCACTTCCCCCCGGTCAAAAGGGCCATCTGAAAAAAGTGTAAAATCCAGAAAGGCAGGACAGGCCATGGAGAACTGGGAGCCTTGTTATGCTGATGGGCGGGATGTAAATTGCCAACAACCACTCCGGAGAAGTGTATGGTGTTTCCTGAAACATCTAAAAAACAAAGCAACAGAACTTAAGGCACTTCCACTTATGGTCCTATAGCTTAGGGAAATTAAAATCAAAAAGACACAGCCACCCCAAAGTTTGGGACGCCTCCGTTTACAAGAACCTCGTGTACCGTACAAGTTCAATATCACAGAAAGTGAAAAATGGATAAAGAAATTGTGGTACTTACTTACAATGCAGTATCACTCAGCAATGAAATCTATGTCATCAGGCCCGTAGCAGCATAATGAGTGGATTCAGGTACGATGATTCTAACTGAAATAAGTCACACAGAAAAAGAAACATCATAAGATATCACTAATACACGGAATGTAAACTTGGTTACACAGGAACTGAATTACAGAACAGAACATGGTCTCAAATTTAGAAAACCAACTTATGCTTGCTTAAGGGGAAAGGTGAGTTGGGGTGCTGCATAAAACCAGAGATTGAAATGAGCACAGATAAAGTTCCTTAAGCCAAATATGGAATAGACAAGAGCTACTCCTTGCTCAACGAAATGGACTCAACACCGCATATTAAACGCCTAAGAATGTACCTGACTAGTAAGTATCTTAAAACCTATAGATTGCTATGTCTCTGAAAGAGAATCAAGCATGTGTACAGGGGCATAAACACAGCAGTGATAGCATTGGAGAGGTTCGGTGAGCAAATGAAGACCCTTTGAAGTCATATTGCATGGTACCCATTCCACGGGTTTCAACTACCCAGGTTTTAGGTATTCTTCCTTCAGCTAAAACATGCATGTGGAACCTAGAGTAAGATCAACCATGTGATCGGGAGGCGTGTTCAAATATGTCTCAGTTTCCCTCCCCTGGTACTCGGGTGCAACATTCCAGACGCTTTACTAACACTCTCCCCACTTGGAGAGTCAGTCCCTTTAACCTCCTGTTTGGCCCAGTTTGCAATTTCTGCGGAAAATGAACAGGAATAGCGAGAACCAATGAGAGGCTAGCTGGAGGTGTCTGGACGGGCAAATTTAACTCTCATTTCCCACCAGGAAGAGGAAATAACCAAAGGCTCAGCATGCCGGGCCGGAACCAGATTAGGGCCTGAAGCCATCCTGCGGTGTTGCGGCCAGGTCACAAGAAAGCGAGTTGAAGAAAGGAGCTCAGGGGCACTGTAATTCACAAACCTGCAGAGTTATAAATGACAGCTATCGTCCAAAAATAGACTGAAGTAAGGCTGCCAAGATGACTTGAAAGCAGGGCAGAATTGCAGGAAACCGATTTCAGGAGGTAGACTGGAATTGCATTGAAACCATAGGAAAAGAGGCAGAACGTCCACAATGATGCACTTGGCCAAAAAGGGCGTATGCGTTTTTTCCTGAATATATTCAGGAAAAAACGCATACGCCCTTTTTGGCCAACCAAGCAAGCTTGCAAAGGAAATCTGCACTACAATGAAGTCTCACTTCCCCCCGGTCAAAAGGGCCATCTGAAAAAAGTGTAAAATCCAGAAAGGCAGGACAGGCCATGGAGAACTGGGAGCCTTGTTATGCTGATGAGCGGGATGTAAATTGCCAACAACCACTCGGGAGAAGTGTATGGTGTTTCCTGAAACATGTAAAAAACAAAGCAACAGAACCTAGGGCACTTCCACTTATGGTCCTATAGCTTAGGGAAATTAAAATCAAAAAGACACAGCCACCCCAAAGTTTGGAACGGCTCTGTTTACAAGAACCTCGTTTACAGTACAAGTACAACATCGCAGAAAGTAAAAAATGGATTAAGAAGTTGTGGTATTTACTTACAAAGCAATATCACTCAGCAATGAAATCTGTGTCATCAGGCCCTTAGCAGCACAATGAGTGGATTCAGGTACGATGATTCTAACTGAAATAAGTCACACAGAAAAAGAAACATCATAAGATATCACTAATACACGGAATGTAAACTTGGCTACACAGGAACTGAATTCCAAAACAGAACAGTGTCTCAAATTTAGAAAACCAACTTATGCTTGCTTAAGGGTAAAGGTGAGTTGGGGTGCTGCATAAAACCAGAGATTGAAATGAGCACAGATAAAGTTCCTTAAGCCAAATATGGAATAGACAAGAGCTACTCCTTGCTCAGCGAAATGGACTCAACACCCCATATTAAACGCCTAAGAATGTACCTGACTAGTAAGTATCGGAAAACCTATGGATTGCTATGTCTCCAAAAGAGAATCAAGCATGTGTACAGGGGCATAAACGCAGCAGTGATAGGATTGGAGAGGTTCGGTGAGCAAATGAAGACCCTTTGAAGTCATATTGCATGGTACCCATTCCACGGGTCTCAACTCTCCAGGTTTAAGGTATTCTTCCTTCAGCTAAAACATGCATGTGGAACCCAAGTATGATCAACCATGTGAACGGGAGACGTGTTCAAATATGTCTCATTTTTCTCCCCTGGTACTCGGGTGCAACATTTTAGACGCTTTACTAACACTCTCCCCACTTGGAGAGTCAGCGCCTTTAACCTCCTGTTTGGCCCAGTTTGCAATTTCTGCGGAAGATGAACAGGAATAGCGAGAACCAATGAGAGGCTAGCTGGAGGTGTCTGGACGGGCAAATTTAACTCTCATTTCCCACCAGGAAGAGGAATTAACCAAAGGCTCAGCATGCCGGGCCGGAACCAGATTAGGGCCTGAAGCCATCCTGCGGTGTTGCGGCCAGGTCACAAGAAAGCGAGTTGAAGAAAGGAGCTCAGGGGCACTGTAATTCACAAACCTGCAGAGTTATAAATGACAGCTATCGTCCAAAAATAGACTGAAGTAAGGCTGCCAAGAGGACTTGAAAGCGGGGCAGAATTGCAGGAAACCGATTTCAGGAGGTAGACTGGAATTGCATTGAAAGCATAGGAAAAGAGGCAGAACGTCCACAATGATGCACTTGGCCAAAAAGGGCGTATGCGTTTTTTCCTGAATATATTCAGGAAAAAACGCATACGCCCTTTTTGGCCAACCAAGCAAGCCTGCAAAGGAAATCTGCACTACAATGAAGTCTCACTTCCCCCCGGCCAAAAGGGCCATCTGAAAAAAGTGTAAAATCCAGAAAGGCAACAGGCCATTGAGAACTGGGAGCCTTGTTATGCTGATGGGCGGGATGTAAATTGCCAACAGACAATTGGGAGAAGTGTATGGTGTTTCCTGAAACATCTAAAAAACAAAGCAACAGAGCCTAGGGCACTTCCACTTATGGTCCTATAGCTTAGGGAAATTAAAATCAAAAAGACACAGCCACCCCAAAGTTTGGAACGGCTCTGTTTACAAGAACCTCGTTAACAGTACAAGTTCAACATCGCAGAAAGTGAAAAATGGATAAAGAAGTTGTGGTATTTACTTACAAAGCAATATCACTCAGCAATGAAATCTGTGTCATCACTCCCGTAGCAGCACAATGAGTGGATTCAGGTATGATGATTCTAACTGAAGTAAGTCACACAGAAAAAGAAACATCATAAGATATCAGTAATACACGGAATGTAAACTTGGCTACACAGGAACTGAATTACAGAACAGAACAGGGTCTCAAATTTAGAAAACCAACTTATGCTTGCTTAAGGGTAAAGGTGAGTTGGGGTGCTGCATAAAACCAGAGATTGAAATGAGCACAGATAAAGTTCCTTAAGCCAAATATGGAATAGACAAGAGCTACTCCTTGCTCAACGAAATGGACTCAACACTCCATATTAAACGCCTAAGAATGTACCTGGCTAGTAAGTATCGTAAAACCTATGGATTGCTATGTCTCCAAAAGAGAATCAAGCATGTGTACAGGGGCATAAACGCAGCAGTGATAGGATTGGAGAGGTTCGGTGAGCAAATGAAGACCCTTTGAAGTCATATTGCATGGTACCCATTCCACGGGTTTCAACTACCCAGGTTTTAGGTATTCGTCCTTCAGCTAAAACATGCATGTGGAACCCAGAGTATGATCAACCATGTGATCGGGAGACGTGTTCAAATATGTCTCAGGTTTCTTCCCTGGTACTCGGGTGCAACATTCCAGACGCTGTACTAACACTCTCCCGACTTGGAGAGTCAGTCCCTTTAACCTCCTGTTTGGCCCAGTTTGCAATTTCTGCGGAAGATGAACAGGAATAGCGAGAACCAATGAGAGACTAGCTGGAGGTGTCTGGACGGGCAAATTTAACTCTCATTTCCCACCAGGAAGAGGAATTAACCAAAGGCTCAGCATGCCGTGCCGGAACCAGATTAGGGCCTGAAGCCATCCTGCGGTGTTGCGGCCAGCTCACAAGAAAGCGAGTTGAAGAAAGGAGCTCAGGGGCACTGTAATTCACAAACCTGCAGAGTTATAAATGACAGCTATCGTCCAAAAATAGACTGAAGTAAGGCTGCCAAGAGGACTTGAAAGCGGGGCAGAATTGCAGGAAACCGATTTCAGGAGGTAGACTGGAATTGCATTGAAAGCATAGGAAAAGAGGCAGAACGTCCACAATGATGCACTTGGCCAAAAAGGGCGTATGCGTTTTTTCCTGAATATATTCAGGAAAAAACGCATACGCCCTTTTTGGCCAACCAAGCAAGCTTGCAAAGGAAATCTGCACTACAATGAAGTCTCACTTCCCCCCGGTCAAAAGGGCCATCTGAAAAAAGTGTAAAATCCAGAAAGGCAGGACAGGCCATGGAGAACTGGGAGCCTTGTTATGCTGATGGGCGGGATGTAAATTGCCAACAACCACTCGGGAGAAGTGTATGGTGTTTCCTGAAACATCTAAAAAACGAAGCAACAGAACCTAGGGCACTTCCACTCTTGGTCCTATAGCTTAGGGAAATTAAAATAAAAAAGACACAGCCACCCCAAAGTTTGGAACGGCTCTGTTTACAA